>NW_027468870.1:31825557-32245557 GCF_046254945.1 Alosa pseudoharengus | reverse complement strand
AAATGACTGGAAAAGCATAAAAGGTAACCTTCAGGAACACGTGTCCTGGAGACACTTAAAAGAGAACGGCACGCTGAAGGAGCAAGCAAAGAGGATGGATTTTGTTCGACACAAAAACAGGATTAAATCTGAATGATGCCCTGTAATAAGATCAATGGACGACAGAGTCAAAGATAATAACTCACAAGTACACAATCTGATTTTTAACAGGGGTTGAGGACACTAAATATTAATTTGATTAAATAGGTAGATACATGTCTTGCATTACTATCTTGTTTGTGCAATATAGTTTGAAATCGGTTTGTCCTTGTCCTTCAAGGATTCAAGTTGTGAAAAGACTTGCTTGAAGACAGCGCTTTGCCCTTTAATGTTTAGAGGGAAAAGAGTGGAGTAATGTCAAGGCCTGCTCCTCCACATCAGTGTCAATGAGTACAATGTAAAATGCTCCTTCCTCTTCATTTCTCTCTCTCTTTCTCTTCAGGCCGATCCACGCTGCCTACATGTGATGCCTAAAATGTAATGGATTCTGATTGGCTGTCAGTTTTTCTATCAATCACCAAAATGATTTTAGAAATCTTGTTATCATTGTAGTGTCCGATGAGGACATGGCCTTTCTTATGTGCTAGAGCGATATTTGAATCTGTATTTTTCAGTTATCATTATAGTTATCATTGCCAATGTGGACGACCTCTTACCTTCATTGTCTTTCTCTCTCAGTCAGTGTTTTTTTCATGAGCATGGCTACAGATTTGAGAGAAATAAGGTTTTTGTGAGCATGCATAAATTGCAGGATACAGTATGTTATTACAGTTCATAAAACATGGGTCCAAAGTTCAGTGCAAATCATATATATGAAAATATTCTTTAATCCCGGATGCCTTATTGTTAAATATTTGCTTGTGAATCAGCTTTTGTTGATTGATGCCGGCGACAGTCGACAATAGAGGGAATATCATAACGGCAGATCCATTTGGATTGAGGCTGAGTAGGGGATTATATCCCATTCTGCCACTTGTCTGTGTCGCTGTGGCACAGTAATCCTAGCCAGTGCTGTTTGAGAGAGAAGATTTACATCAATAGCACCCAGTCAATGAGTGCACAAGTGTAAACTCCAGCTCTCTGTAGTCAAGCTACGGTCTTGATGTAACATTTGGCTGGGCATTATGCAAAGGCGTTTCCATGGAGACACACACTCGCAAGAACCAGTTTTGATGGACACAAGCCTTGCTTTTATTATCCAAATTATTATTGATACATAAATAGTTTACAACACACTCTACAAAGCTGAACGATTTTGGGGTAATTTTGTGGAAATGTACACAAGTTGTAGGACAAGTTTTCTGTGAAGGAATCTGTTGTGTGGTAACTCAACAATCTGTTCTCTTCCACAGGTAGTCATATCGGGAAAGAATGGCAGAGGGTATCATTACATACTGGCCAATCTGGTGAGTGTCTCTGTGCAGTCAAACATTACATACCGGTACTTGAAATTCAATAAAAACAGAGTACAATCACAATATAGACAACTAAAAAAAAAGTCTGTATATGTGTAGACCAGGGTTGTGCAAAATTCAAATTGCAATTCTGCTTCCTGTTTGCTGCCCCAATTGAAATGCAAGTGAAATTAAAAATATGTCATTGGAATTTAAGAGCCAGTTTCAATTAGATTCTGGAATTTTGCACAACCCTGTGTCTAGACCAAGTACAATCACAGTACACACAACAAAGAATGCGTCTACATACACAAACTCACCTGCATTATTGTCTTTGTGTTTTGAGTAAATGAATGTTCTTACAGTAAAATGATTAGTCTATAGTGTGACATAATTATGACTCACTGTGCCTGCGCGTGCCCTTGCAGGGCTTCTCTAACATGAGTCTAGACAAGGTCGTGTCGGGTGGAGCCAACATCACAGGCTTTCAGGTTATAAACCCTGAGAACCCCATCGTGCAGCAGTTCCTCCAGCGCTGGGACCGACTGGATGAGAGAGAATTCCCCGAAGCCAAGAACACACCTCTGAAGGTATGACATCATTAGCTCTAAAAATGCACCTTTAACTGTCCTCTCTCTCTCTCTCTCTTTCTCTCTCTCCCTCCCTCTCAGTTTTTTTTGTTCTTTAGTCTTTTTGCTATTTTTGTGTCTACACTGAAGTGGCTGTTTAGCGGTGCATTTCTGTGATACCTGAATAAGTATCTCTATTTAACTACATTAGCACTTGTCTTTCGCGCTCACAACTCTTATTCATCTTCTGTAGTACACTTCTGCGCTGACTCACGACTCCATCCTGGTGATCGCCGAGGCCTTCCGCTACCTCCGGAGACAGCGAGTGGACATCTCTCGACGGGGCAGCGCGGGTGACTGCTTGGCGAACCCTGCCGTGCCCTGGAGCCAAGGCATTGACATAGAGCGGGCACTCAAAATGGTAGGATGGAGCCCGAGTGCTGGCAAGGAAAAAAAAAGATGTGCCCTTGTCAGTTGGTATTTATTTTCAGAGACAGTTAACAGTACTGTCAATACCCCCCCAACATTTGTTGAACTGTTTGTTGAGCAATTCACTTATTGTCATTTGTTGCTAAACTCATTTCCAGATGATTTCTGTCATTGTACAATTTGTCATTGCAAAAGGTATTATTGTAGATTCTCTATTGCTGCACAACAGGTTCAGGTTCAAGGTATGACCGGCAACATCCAGTTCGACAGCTTCGGCCGCAGGTCAAACTTCACCATTGATGTTTATGAGATGAAACCCGGGGGTGCCAGGAAGGTAAGTGATGCTTGCATGACAGGCATGCGGAGAGCAGAGAGCAGAGAGGCCAGCTCTATGTCAGGTTAATGGGACACTCATGATTACATGCACAGATCGCCTTAATTCAACCTGCCAAGTCTTAATTACCCACTGCCCAGCAAACAGGGGGATCTGCTGCTGTGTGCCTGCAGGAGGACATAAAAACAGAAGATTGCAAATGCAAACACACACACACACACACACACCCACACACACACCCACACACACACCCACACACACACATTCAGAGAGACACACACCTATTCACACACATTCAAGCATGCGCACACACATACATACAGATCCACACACACACACACACACTGACCCCCCCCCCCACACACACACACACACACACACACACGCATACACAAACAAACATGTACACACAATAATGAATGTACACACATATACACATAAACTTCATTCCCTCTCTCACTCTCACACTCACTCATCCTCCGTGACACAGAGATACACTCTCATTCACAGCTAATTTCAGCTAATCCTGTGCTATCGACTGATTATTGATGAGCCAGGCACTATCTATAAGTATGGCTGCTTCCTCCATATCAGGAGAGGCCCTACAGCCATCCTACCATGTTTGTACTGGCTTAATTAATTAAATGTTCCACCTAAAGGGCAAGCAGTTAATGTTCCTGTAAAGCTTTTGCTTGAAAAATGTCTCTTGCTTGTCAATAACATTGATATTTGTGTCACTTTCAGATCGGGTACTGGAACGAATATGAGAAATTTGTATTTATATCGGACCAGCAGGTTACCAACGAGTCATCTTCTGTGGAAAACCGAACAATTGTGGTCACTACTATTATGGTACACTTTACAATGCTGATTTTCAATGTTCCACCCAAACAATTCTGCCACTCAAGGTCAAGGTGTCCATTGTTACATTCTGTCCTGGGAGGGTAGAACCATTTTCTTTTGAGTTGCTTTCCACCCACTCACTACATGTTGAAACAGTCGATACACGCGAGAGTGTTTCAACTGTATCCGTGTGGGTGCCAAAGCATTTTGATTTCTATACTTCGGTGGCCTGTTGTAGCAGTGACATCACAATACGGGCTTTGGTAATGACATGTGTAGGCTAGCGCTCTCATTGCATCTAAAAAAAAAAAAATCATACTGTTGCATACATACGTAAGTAGAAGCCTGTTTTCTTCCTCATCAAGTAAATGGTGAATGACTCTGGATTTGATGTGAACCAACAATCAACACGAGACGAAAAAAGAGAAAGAACACAGCAGGAAAATGGCAATGGTTATTTCCTGACTGGAGAAGCAAATACTAAGTGTTTGAGAAGGACATAAACAAACGCTGGGCTCCGGGCTCAGTGGTTTTTATTCATCCTGCTCAAAACGATTTTGCCGTCTCCTGAAGTTCTGTACTGAAGTATGATACCTCGGTGCTTATTAAGTCTGACATTTTCCAAGGGAGTGGGATTAAAAATGAAGTGATCACCACATCAGGAAGGGAATGGTGATGCCTTCCTTACATAGATTGTGAGATATCGAAGGAAAGAGAACAGAAGGAGAAATGAAAGAACAATATCTCCTGGATAGGAAACCGCACCACAGTATGAACCAGAGCACTTTATGTAAGAGTAACTTCACAAATAGCTTTAAATCAAGAGAAAATTAAGCTCACAAAATTCTACTACAAAGGCTGCGCATCATATCTTTCTCTGACTCTGATAGCATATTTAATATGAAGGAATACATAGATACGATGTGCAGGACTTTAAGATCACAGCCAATGAGGAAAAAATAAATTTCAATATAGTCTAAAGGTGCTAATTATAGGCATTTTATAACCAGTTACACCCAAGATGAAATGATTTGGCTAGTAATTATGGCCATTACCAGAGCACATAAGCCTGTGTTCAACCGCCTCCCTGGAATTAAAGTGCTTGAGAAACATAGGCAGTTGGAGGCAGAGCAGGGAATGCGGATAATTGTAGACCAGCAAGCCAGAGTAATTAGATCCATAAGCCACGGTTGACGGTCATTATTTAAATGTACCATAAGGTTCGCCTTATCTTACATTTAAAGGAAATGACATTCTTTCTGACTCTGCCTACGATGGACTCATCTTAGGCAAATTCAGAATGTGACAGACAGACAGACAGACAGAGCATTGAGACATCCGGTGCATAGTGGGTTAGTTGTTGGGGCATGCAGTGTAGATGGGGAAGTAATTCATCTGACTCCACAGGAAGTAGATTAGCCCGTTGTCTCGCTGACATTTGATTGCAGTGGATGACGTCCACGTCGTCCTCCGAAAGAAACAAATGATCCTGCGTGCGCAATCCGCACTTGGGAATCCGAGGGGGCCGGCGGCCACCCACCCACCCCCTCCCCAACCCCACATGCACCACGAGGGACAGATACGTTCAGCACAGACTACTGAACCATTGCACCAGTCATTCCTGCCCTTCCCACCCTCAAGTGCTCAAGCATCTATTACTACTCACCCCCTCCCAACCCCACGCACCCCTAGCAAAGACTAGCACGCTCTAACCCCCCCTCTGCTCCCTGTGCCCCCACCTCAGCTTGGCTCTGCTCTACTTGTACTGACTCTAACACCAAGGCTGCAGCCATTTTCTGATGTGAGGTTAAATGCATCCTACTTTTTTTCCATTATGATTTGTTCAAATGCTGTCTGCCATTGAAGTATGCACTTCTCCCTTTTGCACACTGTATTGGATGTTATGGCAATGTAGAAAAAATGATTCCACTGCGCTCAGCAGTGATCTCCAGTCAGTGCCATTTACTTAATGAACTGGAAAAGAAAAAGTTCCTCCCAATCCCTTCTGTAGCCCTCCACCCTTTCCCATGAGTGCCGCCTCCTCCTCCTCCTCTTCCTCCACCACCTCCTCCTCCACCTCTCCACCCGTGTCTCTCCCCCCACCCCCACACTAAGCCGAGGCAAACCAAATGCACTGTCCGCCTGCATCTGTGTCCCAGTAACACCCCAGTAATTGGAATCCAGTTGACCTTTTTTTTGCAACTGCACTATGCTATTGGTCTGAGCTCTGTGCCAGTGCAACGATGGAGACTGGATGCATTTGGCTGTGCACTGGGTTAGCTTGTTTTGTCATGGGGCAAGCTGTGTTTGTGTGTATGTGTGGGTGTCTGTGTGTGTGGGTGTTTGTGTGTGTGTGGGAGTGGGTGTGTGTGGGTGTGGGTGGGTGTGTGGGTGGGTAGGTGTGTGTCTGTGTGTGTAACTGTGCGTGTGTTTGTATGTGTGTATGTGTGTCTGTGAGTGGGTTGGAGAGTGGGTAGATGTGATGTTGGGTAGGGGGATGGGGGGAGGGTGTGTGTGTGTGTGTGTGTGTGTGTGTGTGTGAGTCTGTCGGGGTTTCACACGTTGACTTTTGTGTCGTCAGTCCTGGTTGGGGATGTGTGTATTCTGTACCTGTGCTTACCTGTGAACTGGTATAATGTGTGCATGTAGATGTTTGTGTGTAATGTGATTAATGTTGAAGTCATTGTGTTCATCTTTAGTAGTGTATATGTTTCTGAGTATGCGTTGGAAAGCATGCATGCATGCTCTCATATCAGGGACATTTTAGTAGATGTTCTCTTCTGCCTATTTCTTAATGTTTGGCATGTGTGTGTGTGTGTGTGGGTCAGTATTTGTGGATTTGTATGTATGTGCGTGCATTTTTGAATGTGTGTGAATGGGTGTGCGCGTGTGTCTCTCTGAATATGTGTGTGTGTGTGTGTGTGTGTATGTGTGTGTGTGTGTGTGTGTGTGTGTGTGTGTGTGTGTGTGTGTGTGTGTGTGTGTGTGCGTGACAAACTCAAGCCTACGTTTAATTAACAGGAAGCTCCCTATGTGATGTACAAGAAAAACTATATGCAGCTGGAGGGGAATGAGCGCTATGAGGGCTACTGTGTGGACCTAGCGTCAGAGATCGCAAAACATGTCGGAATTAGATACAAACTGTCCATCGTTGCTGATGGAAAGTATGGGGCCAGAGACCCTGAAACCAAGACCTGGAACGGGATGGTGGGTGAACTGGTATATGGGGTAAGTCTAGACCTGGTGGCGCTTTTTACTACCCAGGTGGACAAAATATTAAAGTTGACATGAAGCCAGAGACACTCAAACCTCTCATTTTCTTGTCAAAATAAAAGCCATGTAGTAGACACACCTCACATAGAAAGAGCGCAAATTTGCTACTGTTTACACTAATATGCCCCAGTAACTTTTTTTGTGCAATTTGAAAATCCTGACAAAATTACTGTTTTTAGTTATTGCTATTGTTTGTGGTTGTTATATTAAGAACATATTTCACAGATGACATCATCTTGATGTTCATACTCATTCCACATCATCACATACAATACACTCCCATCACTTTCATGTAAATGTGCATCCTATGTCTGTACATTTCAATGGCGTTTTTGACCTGGAAGTGATTGTGTGTGACCTTCATAAGTCTTTAAGTGTTGCTGGCTTCACACAGGTCTTTTGGTCTTAGGGCCTCTTTTCACTGCAGTGTCTAATCCACTGTATTGCGCAGCTCAAGTCCTCTCACCTCTCACCTCTCACTGGCTGCTACTCCGATACCTCCAGTACGGGAGAGTATTGGAGCATGTTAACTCTCTTTGTTATAGGTGGGGAAGAGAGAGAGCGATAGACGCGCTCTATAGAGAGACAGGAGGAGAAAGTGAAAGCGTGGGGGTGATGATCAGCTTGAAGGCAGCTCGTCGCCACCTAATCATTAATCCCCTCACTTCCGCTTTCCTGCCATTCATACACAAATCATCAGCTTCTGACGTGGGGTGGCATTGAAAGAAGAAGTGTGTGTGTGTGTGTGTGTGTGTGTTTGTGTGTGTGTGTGTGTGTGTGTGTGTGTGTGTGTGTGTGTGTATTGAGGGGGAGAGTAGGCCCTCAAGAAAAGACAGTATGGCTGTGAGAGATGTGAGTGTGCGTCATGGTTTAATTGTGTGTCTATGTCTGTGTCTATGTGAAATCACTGGGGGAGATCAACAGAATGTCAACCCCAGCTTTATTGCATTTTTACTGCATGGAGTTGAATGTCTGTTTTAATGTCTGCCAACTTTACTTTCCACGGAGGTCCAGAGACCTCCAGAGTGAAGAGGTCAAAAATATGTCTGCCTTAGTCTGTGAGCACTCTGATAAGAACCCTTCAAATGGCCTAAGATTTCCATAACACGGCCTACAGGACACTACAGTGTCTCTGTTCAGACCTCTTCACGATGGCGCCCTAGTCACAGTCTAACGACTGGGTGTACTTGTGCATGTCTTTAATGAGCTCTTGAGTTCTGTTCTATTTGTGTCTGACAAACAACAATGCCTTCCATGGAGACAAAGTAAGAGATTATGCTAAATACAGGACTAATTAAGTATACGTATGGGCAGACTAACATGAGACATAACAGACTCCCCCTTAACATGTAATGCTTCATTGAACCACGTTTATTGGTCAGCATATTTATTTTGCCCAGCTGTCATGCTCATGTGACTACATTATGTTTGTCCTCATGTGTACCTATGTATGACTAATCCACTGTTGGCTCTTGTTCATCCTAAATGACCCAGAACAAAGATTTCCTATATGGTTATTAAATAAGACGAAAGTTTAGACTACAAGAGTAAGAGTAGGTATAGAGTATTTATTGCAGTGTTGTAATGAACCTGTGCACTTATATGTGTTTATTTCAGTAATGGACCAGCTGTGTTGTTATGGCACATTGTGTTGGCTCGGCGTCGTCTGCATGTATGTCTGCACGGGTGTACTGTGTGATTGACCACCTCGTATTTTTCCAGAGAGCCGATATTGCCGTTGCCCCTCTCACCATTACTCTGGTGAGGGAGGAGGTCATAGACTTCTCCAAGCCCTTCATGAGCTTGGGCATCTCCATCATGATCAAGAAGCCCCAGAAATCCAAGCCAGGGGTCTTCTCCTTCCTGGACCCGCTGGCCTACGAGATCTGGATGTGCATCGTGTTCGCCTACATCGGCGTGAGCGTGGTGCTCTTCCTGGTCAGCCGATTCAGCCCGTACGAGTGGCACCTGGACGAGAGCGACGAGGCCAAAGACCCCCAGTCCCCGCCCGACCCGCCCAACGACTTTGGCATTTTTAACAGCCTGTGGTTCTCTCTGGGTGCCTTCATGCAGCAGGGATGCGATATCTCGCCAAGGTTGGTGCTCAGTCGGTCCCACTCTCTCCATTGTCATCCAGCACATCCACCCGTCTCCACCTCCACCTCCCTCTGCATTTTACTGTCATAGTCTCACTCTGTCACTGGGCCCATGGTGCATATATGGTATTGGGGATTCGTTTTGCATGTGTCTTTGTTCTGCACTTTATCCATTCTTTTTGTTTTGCATTGGTTGGTTACCATGACATCATCGTTGTTTTCAGCATCTTTCATTTGCCAGGTTCTGTTGCTCTCTCTTCTAATTCTGATATTCAGTCGGACTTCTTACTTTTGAGTCGGTCACTTTTTTTTGTTGGTTGCAGTGTAAGCCATTTTAACGCTGCAGCCTGTGACTACCGCGCGCAAACGCCAGTCACAAGTGATGCAATTAGATCTGCATGCGCCCTAGTTCTTTTAGCCACTTATTTGGAAAACGGGACCTGAAGCAAATCGGTTATTATTTATCAGTCTGCCTCTCACTCCTCCTCTCTCTCTGTCTCTCTCTTCCTCTCTTTCTCTCTGCTCTTTCTCTGGTCCCTTTCTCCAATCCTCTCCAGTAATGCTATTACCGCTCTTTCATTTATTCCTTTTTATTTCTCTCGCTTCGATTACCCTTTCTATTTTTTTTGTAGTTTTGCTCTCAGTTTCTCTCAGTCGCCCTTATTCTGTCTTTCTCGCTTGCTCTATTCTCTCTCTTTCTCTCTCTCTCTCACTCTCTCGCACTTTCTCAAACACTGAACTTCTTTCTACCTTTTACTGGCTTTGCCTGCTGCATGTGATGCTGTGCATCCACTCGAATAGCTTATATTCACCATGTGTTTGACTGTAAAATGCACCGGGTGATCACTCGCACGTTGATGTGTGTGTGTGTGTGGGTGTTGGTTTCTCTGTCTCTCTCGTGCATGCCTCTTGGAGGGTTACCGTGTTTTTGCTGCATATTCTCCCATTTTACGGTCATCTGCCTGGTGCATATAACCCATTTTACAGTGGAAGACTGATCCAGCCCTCTCCACAACCCCCCCACCCTGCACCTCCTTCCATCGCACCAGATCAGTCCTCCTCACCATTATTTCATTCCACCATAGACGTCGTGTTTTCATTCCACCATAGACGTCGTGTGCCCAGTCGTCGTCGTCATTCATTCTGTCCATGGTCATCGGAAATTGTGAGTGGCATTCAGAAATCAGTGCCTGAGGCGTTGTTATTGTTGGCCTTGTTCCACGTAACCTACATGAGGCATTCTCTTTTACATCTCATCTTACGGAGCTTTGTCCTCTGAAGATAACGTAACAACTAACAGCATCATAAGTGGGTTCACAAATATCCACAAATGGGGGGAAAACAGTCTTTGTTGTTATGGTGAATTGTACATGGTACTCAGTTAACATGTAACAAAATCCAATGCATGTTTTCCTTTAAAATCCAGCACAGTTTATGACTCATGACATGTCAGTTCATATTCTTTGGATTTAGAGTGGAATAGATAGGCCGGTGAAGATGGCCGTGTTATTTGTCCATTAGCCAAACCTCTGTTTGTGTGTGAGTGCTCTGGTTTAGAGCAGAGCTTTTCTCTGGAGACAGGTGAGTGGAACGACATGTTCCTCCTTCTGAAGTCCTGTGCTCTGTGTGGCCTAGGAAGAAGCTGGGTCATACCAGGTGAAAGCAAAGGCAAAACACATCACTGGACTCAGAGCACTAAACTAGAATTTCCCTCAAAAAACTGTCCTTAAAATTCAGGGTCTAACTCAAAGTGAGCCTCCTGCTCTCCTGCCTATTTCTCTCTCTCTCTCTCTCTCTCTCTCTCTCTCTCTCTCTCTCTCTCTCTCTCTCTCTGTCTCTCTCTCTCAGATCTCTCTCAGGCCGTATCGTTGGGGGTGTGTGGTGGTTCTTCACCCTCATTATCATCTCGTCCTACACTGCCAACCTGGCAGCCTTCCTCACCGTGGAGAGGATGGTCTCCCCCATTGAGAGTGCTGAAGACTTGGCCAAGCAGACAGAGATTGCCTATGGTACACTAGACTCTGGCTCGACAAAAGAGTTCTTTAGGGTGAGTTGTGTTGGGTGAGATCGAGCTTGCCTTACCTGTCTTGTCTTAGCCTGGGAACACAGGAAATGCTGAATTAACCATGCAAAGCGAAATGTACCGTCTTGTGTAAGTGCATCAAATGTCTGTATGCTCTCATTCTTTCTGTCTTTCTTTCTTCCTTTCTCGCTTCCTCTCACTCTCTCTCTCCCCCCGTCGTTCTCTCTCTCTCGTTCCTCTTGTCATTTTACAGCGCATTTAATTAAGGTTCTGTCAGACTGATTAATAACATTTCTCTAACATTTTGATTCTGGTCTGCAGGGAGAGGCACACTACACGCCCACTCATGTACACACTGTCAGACCCCCCCCCCCCCCCCCCCGACACACATACACACACATGCACACACACACATACACTCACATGCATACACACACATGCACACACATGCACACACACACATACGTGCACATTCTCTGCACAAACTTCACTTGTTCACTTGAACAACAAACTGCATGTTAAACACAGTGATCTGCAGATACAAGACATCCCCTTTCATTTCTATCAAACCAGTGTGCTGTTAATGTTCTCTGTGTTGACATGATGCCATAACATCATTAGACATTAGACGTTCCCATTTTCTTTTCAGCCTCGCATATCAGCGGATGCAGTGAACTGTGAAAAGTAATCCCTCAAAAGTTACTGAAAGGGAAACAGCTCTCATATCAGTAATGTGCACCGCCTGATACAGTTACACTGTGAAATTGATCATAAATCAGAAACTGCTGGGGATGTAATGGTTAGCTGTGGTCTGTCTCGTTATAGCATATTGCTTTCTGGTCAGGCTGAACCTTCAGACATGTGGTGTATCTGTAACTTCCATCAAATGTGACTAGAACACATTTTTTTATAATGAAATACCATCATACAGAACTACACTTAAACAGCATGGGCTCAACGCGGTAACCGGTAGTGCACAGATGGTATTGTTTGCCTATCAAGTCAAGTACACTTTATTGTCATTTCAGCTATATCCACATGTACACAGTATACGATACAATGTGGCAAAGCACACTGAGTACACATTTATGCCAACCTCTTAAAGGACACAGCAGCACGTTTTGAGCACAATCACAACATGAAAAGGGTCTATTATTGGATATGTTCTTTGCTAGTTCTGTTGGGTTATCGCTCTGTCTGTTTGAGTTTTCGAAACAGAGACATACTGTAGACAGAAAGACAGACGGGCATGGTCAGTTGAAAACTGTCTCAAAACATGGTCAGTGTTATCAGTGTTCCTCCTCTAGCCCAGTGTGTTTGTCCTGCTCCTGTGTTGGTGGAGGTGGAGCTGGCCTGCGCCGGCCATCGGGCTGGCATTTAAAACGACCCCCCCCCCCCTGACATTTACAGGGTTTCTGTGGAGACATCCATTTATGTCACTTCCTTCATATTAAACAGCTTCCTCTCCTCTCTGACCTTCACCTGGAACACTGGAGTTTCATCATCTCTCTCTCTTTCTCTCTCTCTCTCTCTCTCTCTCTAACACTCTCTGTTTTCCTGTGTATATTTTACTCTCTCTTTCAACCCTAACATATTTCTTGTCACTAGTCCATTGCAGTTTATTTCAACATTTTTGTTTAGCATATTAAATTATACCAAATATGTTGGGCATATTTGTGGGATTAACCTTTGCAGAGTATATTAGTTGAATTATTTGCAAATCATTGGACTCAGTTTACTACAGGTAGTCAAAGCCCTAAGACCCATTGGGAGGACACATCCAAAATGATGTAGCACCCAAATTTTGCTTGCTCTACTGTATAAAACCCAGTCTGGATATAACTGTTTTCCCGGGTTATAACTGGCTAGCCCTCCATTATGCAGTAGAATATGTGTCAACATTTGAAAAACCACAGCACTAATGAATGTGCAGCCACATGTAAAAAGATAGACCATCTAATAAATCTATGCATAATTAGGGAACTCAACAACACAGGGTTACAAATGTTTTTCGTACACGTTTTTAGCAGCCCAGCCTTTTGCACTATGAGTAGAGCATCTCTGTAGAAAGGCAAAGCAAAGCAGGCTCCCTTATGGCCAACTCATCAAAGCGTGAAATGCTATTGAAATAAAACGGTGACACGGCACACAAAAGACTTAACCAGGAGAACTTATGATGGCATTTCACGGGTTTTACTGATACTGACAGCTTTTTGGAGTGGGCTCTGGGCAAGTTTCACTGTGAGAAGTGGTTTATAGAGAAAGATTGCGCACAAGCTAAGTTTTGTGGAGCTAGCTCAGCAGGATTTCTTTCTACTCTCATATTGTTTCACTGGATATTTGTCAAGCTCTGGTACTTGCTTTTAGGGGTTAGCTGAGCATAAGTGTATTTCTGAGTCAACTTCAGAGTGCATATCACCAATCCATCAGACATTTTCACGACCCAATTTTGCCGTATCTAGCAAAAATCATGCTTCCTTCAGTGGGAGGACCACTCGTTGATATTTTGTGATATCAAAAATGACAAAGTAAGATTGTGTCGGTTTATGTCATGCTATGTTTACCTACCTGTTAAATTATAGCAGTCACTTAGTTTATGCCCCATAGTCACTGTGATTTTGTTTGATTTAAAGGGTTTCATTTTTTTTTCTTTATGTGGAAAATGAGCCTATATTGTGTGACATTTTTATGCCATGTTCATTTCTGTTTCATACAAACATACTCTCTCTCTCTCTTTTTCTCACTCTCACATAGTCTTTTGGTATACTGTATATCTTGGGTTTGTTTTGTACTTTGTGGTGCCAGCCCGGGCACAGCTCTGTGATTCCCAGCATCTTCTGTACATCTCTTCTCCTGGTCTTCTCTCTCCCTCATATCCACAGCGCTCCAAAATAGCAGTGTATGAAAAAATGTGGTCGTACATGAAATCGGCCGAGCCCTCAGTGTTCGCCAAGACCACCCCCGACGGAGTCGCCCGCGTGCGCAAGTCGAAGGGCAAGTTCGCCTTTCTGCTGGAGTCCACCATGAACGAGTACATCGAGCAACGCAAGCCCTGCGACACCATGAAAGTCGGCGGGAACCTGGATTCTAAGGGATACGGCGTGGCCACGCCCAAAGGCTCGGCATTAAGGTGGGTGGGATAATATAACAATCGTCCATGTTGTTATAGTATTCCACCTACCCTGATGTCTCCTGTGTTCATATTACTTCATGTCCACTGTTTCTGTTTCTGCCACATCTTCACTCCCACTGCCCCAGTCCGACACACATACCACTTGCCATACTGTTTACTGTTGCCATAGCCACATTCACAGTATTTCCTGTCTGTTAGTATCTGTAACTGCTGTCAAAGTAGTCCTCTGGTTACCTTCTGTTTGTGTTTTCAAACAAATCACACAAACTCACAGTATCCCATCATACAACATGAACATGCATACACAACATGCATCTACCCTCAAATCAGTGAAAACATGTTTCACGTAGGGATCCATGAACCCTTTTCAGGTCATGTTTTCAGTGCCATTTCACCCCCCCCCCTCCCCCGATCCATCCATTTTACCACAATTACATCATCATAGTACACATATTCATCATCATCATCATCATCATCATCATCATGAGCATCATGAGCATCCCACAGCCCTCCCATAAGCCCTCAGCGACACTCACTGTCCTGTTCCCATCTTGTCTAATCCCTCCTCCCCTGTGTGTTGAGGTAATCAGTTTGACAGTGATGTCTTTTGTCTTGTGTTACCATTTATACATCACATATTTCCGTTTAAATTTAATTTAAATTTGTTAATTACTTTTTATGTATCATCATTTTCCTTTGTTTGCAAAGTTTCCCTTTTCGTTTACCAGTATTTTAACATAGTTTGGCTTTTTCTTCGTTCCATTGTTATCACTGTTGTCTGTCATGTTCCCAACCCCCTTGAACCCCCCCCCCCCCCGACTCTACTGTCCCTTGCTTTATGTGTCTCTGTCAGCTCCTGAGTCAAGTTGTTTAGCGTTTGCTTCTAGTTTTAAGTCCTATGCATTTCTTGTTCTTTCTGTTCTTTCTAATGCATTAAGCTGCTCAGTTTTCTGTGCCGAATGTTTAACTTGCATGCTGTTTGTTGCTGTTACTTTTCTCTTCTCGATGACAGAGTGTCCCCATCCCGCACCCTTCACTTCAGACCTCCCTCCATGCCACTTTTTCCGGATCAACACTTTCTTTGCTTTAGAGAGCACTTGTTACTCTCACTCCTATCTCTTCACTACAGTGAAATTAACTAATTAACCAATTTGTCCTTCTCGTGCTCCCCTTGTGAATCATTTACTCTTACTATATACCACAGCTTTAATAGTCCTACTACTATTATTACTACTAACATTCTAATATATTAGATTTCTCACGGACCTGTTCATTTTCTTACAAGTCATGTTTTATCGTTTCAAGAAATGCTGTTAACCTGGCAGTACTTAAACTGAACGAGCAGGGCCTGTTGGACAAATTGAAAAACAAATGGTGGTACGACAAGGGAGAGTGCGGCAGCGGGGGCGGGGACTCCAAGGTCAGCCTCAATGTCACCAAAAACCGGGTATCTGAGAGAAGAGTAATCGGCAAGGCTGTTTACAGCTTTTAAAAATTATGATACACTGGGCGTATCCACAGCCTTAACCAAGCCCAATGTGACAGAACCATTATCAGATTTGAAGAGAAAAAAAACAAAATAAAAATGTGTAGCTTTTTGCATTTTTGTTATCAAGCAACTAAGATCAAACTGGGAACCCTTTACTTGGCTAATAGAGGAAGAAGAGCAGTAAGTGATGCTGGCCATCATAAGAATAAGTCCGCAAGGCTATTGGCCGGACTCAAGTGAAAGAGTTGCACCTTTTGGTGCCCCCGGAGGTTTGTGTGTGTAGATGTGTGCAGCTCTTTGGAGCTGCCATAATTAACCGTAGTGCATCTCTCTAAGTACAGAACATACTGTAGACTCAATGTGCATTGCAGAGATAGCGTTCAGTCAGGGGATGCTAGCTAGTTCATTTAGAGTATGTGGGTGTGTTTGTGTGAGCAGACCTCAGTCCAAGTCTGAGTGGCTTGCCCTGTAGTCGTGAAAGGCAGCAGTTGTTTTCGGTTGCTTTTCTTCTACAGGGCAATAGAGGGTGGGAAAAAAATAACAGCCACGATCTACTAAGAAACAGCAAGTCAGTCAGTATTCAGCATTCATGAATGAAGCTAAATTTCTTAAAACAGTACAAGCCCTCAGTCAATATGGGTTAGACCATATTGCCATTATGGATAAGAGCATTAGACTGTAGCATCTGAATAATGCCAATACCACCACCACAACAGATCCACTATGAAAGCTCCGTCATGGCCCACTGTGTCCCAGCGTAGACACTGGGCACCTCTGGAAGGCGGCAGAACTGGGAGACGGGGGGTGCAATAGTCTAGGGATGGCGAGGCGAGCAGCGTTGTCTTGAGGGGACTAAGCATTGCAGGCAAACGTGAGAATTCTAATGACTAAGAGACATCAAACCACAAATAAAAACCAAAAATGATCTTTTGCCCACTTTGACCCAGCACCGAAAGGAAATGCCAGCCCCGTTGCATCCAGGGCTCTGATTGGTTGGTCTCTGACTGACAAAACCTCAAGACCAATCCACACCTTTTTTTTCCCCCTGCACGGCACATATCCATGAGCCAGTTGAAAGTGGGTAGACCTTGACCTGCACTTGACCTGTTATGATCTCCCAAGTACACACATTAGCTCTCTATATTCATATATCACGTAGGAGCTTACACACCCCAGACAACCTCTCTCACACACACACACACACACACTTTCCCTTCCACATTCATACCACATATAGGAGCTTACACACAACAACAGTCTCTCTCTCCCACTCACACACGCCCCCCTTAGACCACACTCCTTCTGTCACTCAGACTATATTTAAAAGCCTACATACAACATATTGGGCATACAACATATTCTCTTTCTCACATGCACACAAACAAACACTACACTCACAGCGGTGGCCGTGTGTCCACTGTGTTTTTTTTTTCCTTTTTTTTTTTCTTTGTTTTTTCTGCGTGCTTTGCTTGCACTCCGCAGCCCTGTGCGCTCAGCACATTGCGAGCCGCGTGGCAGATCCAACTCTGGGCCTCTTGCTCTCAGTGATTCCCTCCTGGTCGTAAGCGGGACGGGAACACTAAACAAGACCCCCAAGATGGCTGCCCCGTCCAATCGGCAATGTGCTCGGCCTTCTGGGTAAAAAAAGGGTAGGCACAGCCATGTTATGGTATCACATTTGACCGCCACATTTCCTGTTTATTCAGATTGTTTTTCCTAAAAATGCATGCACTTGTACTTTAACGCTGTGTGCTAAATATATTGTATGTAATAACCACTGAGAGAGGGTATGTTGAGGTGATCAGAAAAAAATAATCTTAATATGTATTCAGCTCTGTTTCATTTTCAGTTTAGCAAGGTCTTTTATGAAAACTTTTGGCCAAATATTTCATGCAGGGAACAGCATCAATCCTAACATTTCAAGTCAGTGCATATTTTACTTTTTGATCTTTAATTGAAACTGCATATATTATGTAAGAGAAATGGCAAATGTCAAACAAATTCATGATTAATTCATGTAATGTTATCATTATAGTTTAATAAGTGGTCATTTTAATGTTTTATTTTGTACATTCTTGCATGAAGTATTCATGGTCCTAGTTTGATTTGGGTCAGTATTTGTTGTTTGTATTCATTTGGATGTTATTACCTTTTGTCTTATTTTAATTTTCTTTATATATATTTTTTAAATATTACTTTTCTCATAGATGTGGTTTAAAAACCAGTTAAACATGCTAGCCAAAACAAAGGCCCACAGAAGAGCAATGACTGAAAAACATATCATACTTCCTGTTCATCACATATCAAAGTACATTCAAACTGAAACCTTCTTTTTATGATACCTGAAGTGTTTTGGTGATATGCTATGTTGTAAGCTTGAATGTATGCATATACTGTATTGTATATATTTTTTTTATTGGGCAGCGGTCATCCTACGGTGTGTTGGCTCCATGCATTGGCCGGGTGGCAGTCTGTTAAATCAGGTCTGTCCTCCGCTGACTGTACGGCTCAAAGTCACACACTCCCCAGAGGTGGGCTGAGAGCTGCAGGTGTCAGAGCGCATTCTGTCCTCTCTCGGCGTCCTGGCCTGTTGGACACTCTACTGCGGCAGAGGCGCAGTGCTTCAGCCGTGCAGACATGAAGCATACTGAACCTGGCCACTGCGTAGGCCGTGTTGCAATACCCTGTGGAGTGACCTGTCAGTATGGAATTACCTGAGGCGCCCATTCTACTGAGCCTGGTTATTATGTTTTTTTAGATCACTTGTTTATTGGCCCTCAGCCTTTTACCAACCTCCCTCTTGTCTAGTGAATAGTCCACTGAATTGTTTTTTTTACAGTTCATTTTCACAACAGTGAACCAAATCTCATCTGAAGAATGAGCTAAGGATCATAGGGACATTTTCTTGCAATTGTAAGCCCTCTGACTGTTAAAGGTCAGATTGAACGTCTAAAAGCTCATCACCATAAATTAATGTATTTTGAATGGCTTTTTTTTTTTACCCTGGTTCAGACCGAAGATTCTAGAGCGATATGCTCTAAAAACTTTGTTTCAGACCAAATGTTTATGCACTACAGATTTTTAGTCAATATCTAGAGTTGTGTGGGCATCCTTCCTCGCCAAAGCGCAGTGTCTCAGCACTGCTTTGGTGAGTCTGTGTCGCAGCTGGTGCCTTCGTGCCTCGTTCCCCCCCGACGAGCAGCAGACTCCTGAGCGAGCACGGCCTTCACATGGCCCACGCCCGCTCTGGAATCGTCCGCCTGCCCGCCCAATCTCTGGGCGCGCACGCTACGTGCACAGAAAATGTTCCATTCCCCTTTTACTAGGCCAAGTCCGACTCCGACGGTGTTAACATCAGAGGGCCAAGCAGGCCAGCTGTTGCCGTCAGTGCTAACTGGGTTGTTTGGACGGGCGCTTCTCAAAATGCAACAGAGTTCCGCTTAAGCGCCCGCCCTGCTGTCACTGTTGCAGCTGTGCAGGGGGCTTCGTGAACACGCCTCTGCTTCTGAAAACAGGCGTGCTTACTTTATCCCCGCTCCCTCACAGTGACTCCCCATAGTGCACAGCCCCCCCCCCCAAAACTCCACTATTATTTCTGTATCTTTTACTCCTCAGGCTGTAGAGCAGCTAATTACACACCTAATCTAATCATCTAATTTAATCAGACTAAATGAGCGTCATTTAGACTCTTGCTATACCATTGTTTAATGTTATATGTTTGAACATTTTAATATGGTTTGGTATTGTTCTCACCATTGCTCATTTATGTCAGGTCCCCCAACAGTGCCTTTAACTATGTGTGTATGGATGTTCTGTTTGTTTGGCTTTGTATTGCTGTGCAGTTACATTCTGACACTGATGTAACTTCATCTTATCCAGTTCAGTGTTCATTGTTGAAAGAAACTGTATTGCTGTTGAAACTGTTCAAAGGATTGGGTAACGAGGATAAGTACAGTACTGCTAAATTTGGTTCAGATTACCAGAATAGCCACCATAGAACTCAGAAAAGAGGCATTTTAGTTTTGAACCCCTCACCAGAGTTAACACTTTTGAAGTCTGCAGTGGTGAATACAATATATTTCATGTTAAATACAACCGTTCATCATTTTCAGAAAGAGAATAAACAGGGGAATCTAGCAGTCATGGTGGTGCCATAATGCCTTTCAAAAGAATAGCCCGTCAAAATTGCTTCCCGCTGGGAGTGTTTTTGAACTCTCAGTTACTCAATAAGGTGTCAGAGAGCAATTCTGTTATACCTCTATTACATTTCTTCTGAAGCGATATTTGCCAAACCAATCTGGTTGCATTATACGAGGGAACACTGTTTGTCAGAACAAAGTAGGTAGGCCTACCACACAGAATCATAGATAAGACGTTTATATCTTCAATTAGAATATTATGATATTGGGCTACTTTTTTGTAAGACCTTGGCTACCACCTTCAAACAATAACAACTATTAGGAAACGTGAACATCTCTATGACTGCTGGTTTTGTTTGTCTGTTAGTCAAGAAAGGGTTCCTGTAGGATCTAACTTGCGAAATACCGGTTGAAAAAAGCTACATGGATCAATTCATATTTACGAGTTAACACTGCATTTTCTCTCCATATATCATTCTGTTATTCTAGTTGCTGTATCAATTCTTCTCTTTTGGAACAGTGTGTGCCGATTACTCAAAGCGATAGAGGTAGTGCCTGGCTCTCTAGGGTAGACCTCCTGTCTGAAAGGTAACATAGTTTTACTGCTTGCTGTCTGTGATGTCATCGGGCCAGGTACCCTGCATTATCGCTTTGTCTAAAGTCTAAAGTAGTCAAAACTTGAATAACATAAAATAACATAATACAATGTTATTTATGTTATTTCCCACGTGAAGAACTCCTGTAAACCTTGCAGTATTGAAACTCAGTGAACAAGGCATCTTAGACAAGCTGAAAAACAAATGGTGGTACGATAAGGGTGAATGTGGAACCAAGGACTCGGGAAGCAAGGTCAGTCGCTGCAGGTCTTTCTGTGCTAACTGCATTCTGAATTTCATTGTTCATACACATAGTGTTTTATGAATGCAAACATAAAGAGATACACACGGATGAATAAGACATGGATTGCAAATGACCCCCATTAATCATTTATTCACACCCTTTTCTCTTAAGATGGGACATGGCAGTCTAAGAAGTGACAAAAAGGCCTCATAACTTGTAATATTATTGCCATTCTTTCAAGTAATCTCTTAATTTGCCCACACACATAAACTGTTGTGATTGATAGTGGAACAGCCACAGCATGCCTTGGAAGAAATGTTAAGTATGTAATCATTTTGTTATTACCAAACAGACACCATTTAGATAAGAATCTGAATTAGAACCATTTTGCTGAAGTGATATTTGCCAAACCCTCATTGAGAATTTATTTATAGGTGTCCTTACTTATTTGCGTGGCAGTTGAATATATCAAATCCTTTAACATTATGCAGTGTGAACGAGAGACAAGTCTCCTTAATCTGATACAGCACAAACGTAGCGTCTGCCAGACTCCAGCAGGTGACTAGGTGCTGGAGAGTGGAGCTTGGCAGAGGTGTTTGGAGGTGAACCGTCATAATAAGTAGACTTGCTCATCACTCTCCATGAAGTTAAGGCATTTGATAAATCAGTCTTTAACCCTCTGGGAGACTGCAGGGGTCCCATCCTCTCTCTCTCAGCGTCCCTCTCTCTTAGACAAGGCTCTAGCCTAGGCCACCTTCTTAGGTGGAATCCACAGAAGCTCTCATAGGGTTAAAATGCAAATGGTAAATCTCTTATAAATATATTCCAATAGCTGGGGGTTCGGGAGTTTGCAACAGCAAAATGGTTGTAATTCACCTCATCAAAGCCTGTGACTTTACACCTTAACTGTGTAGGTAAAAAAAAAAAAACTAACAAACTAGGCCCTGTGCACAAGCAGGACAGTAAAAGTGAGGTTAACGTTATAGTTCAGAAAGGGATTGACCTGTTAGTTACTGACCCGCTTCCGAAAACAATGACTTCAGAGGAGATGATTACTGTACTTTTATTCAAGCTGTTACTGTTATTTCACTAAAAGTGTTCTTGTTTAAAGCCCCAGGGCTTCTCTTTGAGGACAGTGTAGTTAATAGAGCTTATCAGTGTCTGTTGGCTTTGGGGTACATTTGGAGGGCATGTGGGGAAGAAGAGGCTATGCCTTTTCGAACTCAGTTTAGCATTATAGAGGGTACTTTGATAGAAGAAGCATCTCAAAATGATTCACTGATAAATGCCTGTAATGTTATCAGTTATGATTTATATCTTTGCATCATTTTGCATAGATCAGCTTGTTATTGATCCCACGATCTGAAGTTAATTTATTGATTCCTTACAAAGTAAAAATGTGTTTCCTGGGACTTGTATTAGAGTTATTTAGGTGGGTGGGTGGGGTGGGGGTTCCTGTGTTGTTCTGATGCTGCTTCCGTGTTGCCCTTGAGAGTGCCTGATGAGTGTTGTCTGCCCCCCCAGGACAAGACCAGTGCCCTGAGCCTCAGTAATGTGGCTGGAGTCTTCTACATCCTGGTGGGGGGACTGGGCTTGGCCATGACCGTGGCCCTGGTGGAGTTCTGTTATAAGTCCCACCAGGAGACCAAAAGACTCAAACTAGCCAAAAATGCTCAGAACTTCAAACCTGCTCCTCCGGCAAACACACAGAACTTTGCTACCTACAGAGAGGGTTACAACGTGTATGGGACAGAGAGCGTCAAGATCTAATGGTACGCTCAGGAGATTATAATTTTGTTCCTTGTGGATTAGAGTGTGTTTATATGAATTGTTTTAGTAGTGGTAATGGATATAGTCAAACATGTCTCATCATCCAAATAATGCATTGCTTTATGTTCTTTTAAAGCAGGTGACTGCAGAGAAAGAGACCTGGTCAGTTTTGACCCCCCAAAAAGCCCATGGTGAATTGATGCCAGCAGAGTCTGAAGTTGCCTAACCTGATGTGAAAATCAGATCGTACTGATGATGCAACACGACTTGAATCATGGGACTTGAAGTCTCTCAGTGCCTTACCGCGCCTACTGCGTCAGAGCAATGCAAACTGTCACCCAACAGGAATCCCAACAAGAGTAAAAAATGAGAGACAAAATCCTATATCAATGAAACATTCACCTATTATTACAACATTTCTGTATACATTCATTTTTCAAAGAGGAAAAAAACAGTAATCTCGAGAAACTCCATCTTGTTCTCGGACACATAAGAATGAAAGCTTCACTGCTGAAAGCTTCACTTTAAATCATCATAATCTCTTTTTAGCCATATTTTAATCAAGAAAATATTTAATGAAGTTATATTGTGTTGCTTCATTTAACATTACTGTCATCTTGATGATTTAATATAAATATACGTGTAACATTATAGTTTATTTTATTAAACTTAGGACAGAACATTTCTAGAATAAGAAACATAGAGAGAACCTTAGAGGTATTGCTACCCCAGTTGTTGTTTTCCAAACTACAGGATATGTTATTTCCCCCATATTGATAACAAATTCGACTCACTGGCTCACACATGTATTGCTTAGTGTTTATGACACCATTATGAAAGCAGACAACAGTACGCTACCTAATTTGTCAGCTGCTAAAAAGAATAAAGTTAAAAAATATCTATATTATTATTATTACTTTGGTGCCATACTGTCATTTGGGCATATGGTTGAAATGTGCAGTTTATAAAAAAGAATGGTTAAAATTGTGTGTGTCAGTGACATGATTATTCTTGCCAGTGAAAGAAATTATCCATGCACTGATGAGAATTAGCTGATGCAAGAGACAGTGCAATGACTTGACAATGATGTCCTACTCATTCTCTAAAACTGAAAGGGGGCATATGTTTTTATTTTATTTTTTATTTTATTTTTTATTTCAACATGTATTTTCATGTATCTCCTGTGTGCAAAGAAAGAAACTGGAAATTACAGAATCAGTCCTTAACGACTTTGTGATTTTTAAAATATAAAAATATAGCTATAATTCTGTGAAATACAAAAATGTACAAAGAGAAGACCGAAACGACAAAATGTAAAGACAAATACAGTATAGTTTTGTAAATGAAGGAGAGTTCTTTATGTATGTGTATATTCTTTAGCTGATTTTCTAGTGAAGCCATTTTCCTCTGTCCATTCAATCGATCTTCAATGCATGTGAACACTGGTGACTGTGCTTTCACCAGGACATGACTGCTACTGATCTGCAGACCCCTAAGACTTATCTGAACGTACTGATCTTCAGCTCTCATCCACCTCGGCACTCTAAAGCACTAGTCATGTCAGCATTGCAACTCACAGGCCTGCATGTGTGGAGTAAGAAAGCCTCGCTATGAGACGTTTAGTACATTTTGTAAATAAAATGACTTTAAGACAATCCTGTTTCCATATTTTGATTGGACTCTGTTGAAATGAACGCTGAAATGCAATTATAGTGTCTTTCCTTTGTGGCTTAGGAGTCTGAAAAAAATGTTTCTTGTTGTTGTGGTGTCTTAATGGTAGTTTAATCTCAGCTCTCTGCAGTAGAGACCACACATTGAGTAAACCTTCTCATAGTATCATTCACTTGCTTTACTGATAACTGATAACACACTATAATACAATAGAATAGAATCAGACAGAAAGACAGTATATACTTACTGATAACACACTATAATACAATCGAATAAAATCAGACAGAAAGACAGTATATAGGCCTACATACTGATAGCACAATAATACAATAAAATAGAATCAGACAGAAAGACAGTATGATAACACCATAATACAATGTACTGTAATAGACTCAGACAGAAAGACAGTATATACTTTGTTGTTCTGTCACATCGCTCTAATGTGTTGATGTCACTGAGATCTCCATTAGACAAAACAGAACAAGCAAGCAAAGAATAAATATGAAATGTACTTCCATTTTCTTTTCCTTTGTTATGTCAGAACTTCATATTATGTAAAGATAAGAAACCACATATTATATTGCAGTATTTCCACCTCAACCTTGACTGTGGGAGGGGGGTTAAGTAATAGCCTCTGTGAGGGTTGGAGGAGGAGGGTTGTAATACTATCTGATGAATGTATTTTGGCTCTAAAATAATACAAATTGCATTATGGATGTAGTTCAAATATTTAAGTTTTGTGATGATCCGAATCACGTATATGATGGCACATGGACAGAAAGAGAGAGGGTGTTATTCTGGGCGTTCTCAGCCAGTTACATGATACTGCATCCAAAGTAGCGATGTACTAGGGGGAAAAAACAGAGCACATCTTAAAACTTTTATGACATATCTATTATTAATTGTGCTGATTTTTTCTGTAGCTCTTAAATCAAAGTGTTACACTTGTAGAAGTTGACCCTGTTTTTTAATGCATGACTTGATTTTCAAAGTGGTCCATGATGGGATGGGTCGAAGTGATAACATTTGTCCAGCTGTTGTACCCCAAACCACCACTGGAGGACACTGCTGATTTGATGGGAACCGTCACAGTAGCTTCAAATCAGAAGGTAGGAGGTAGGAGAGTTACCTTCCTACTTTGTATCAGCATCAACAACAACAACAACCCAGTGGAGAGAGTATGAGGATCAGAAACGCGTTCATGTTGCTTGACCACAGAGTAGCCTACATATTTGGAATATACACACGTGTAGGTCTTTATTCTGCACTGCACATCATTTTGCTGTCTACTAATTAGGCCTAGCTTAACATCAGCAACAATAATTGTTATAATAACCATCATCATCATCGCAATGGAAACTGTGGGAAGAAGCAAACCCAAAGATGGTGAGCAATTTAAAACCCCCTTAGAACTAGGCTACAGCCACAATTCCCTAAAATTCCTTCAACCAAGAAGCTGTGGTACAAAAATATCACTTGATTACATTACAAATTGTAGAAGTTGGGTGCAATTTTAGAAGTTATATAATGACTATTTATTTTGTTGCCTCCAAGCAATATATTTCCTCGTCTTTTAGGGACAGACGAGCTCCTCTGTGGTTGATATTAATGGAGCAAGGTTCTCTTTTTACTGTCCAAAAGCTGTTCTCCACTAGATGTCACCAAACAACTAGGCTACAGTAACTCAAGAGCCCGCATCCTTTCACTAGCCAATCACCATGGCATCCATGGACTGCATAGGCTTAGAGGCTCTCATTTCCCTGTGTAGGGAAATTAACAGGCAGACAGACTTAAATGGAAAGGGACATAGGCTCTAACCTGTTTTATCCTAAAAAATAGACTGCTGTGACATGGAATGGACTATCCTCTCCAGAAGATGGACCAAAGCCTGAATCTTATCATGAAATTTGAACTCCCATAATTAATATAATGTAGTCTGGTATGTCTACATTGTGATGTAATCAATTATTCTTACTCGTACAAATCCTACAGACAAATGCTCGCCGTTCTTCGTTTATTCACGACTGCTAGTAATAACACGCGTGTCCGCCCTCACCGTTGCTTAGAAACGCGCATGGTTGCTGGTGCTCATGAACGACCTTGCGTCCGTGCCCGCGCGCGCGCACCCTTAAAACAGATCTACTAAGATAGACGTTAATTAAAAGGAAGAAGGCACAAGGATTTATAAGATAATCGACAGAAGCATCGCTAATGGGCTCTATGGATGATAATGAGATGTGATCCTATGGTTTGTTTTTGTGAAGAGACAGCCTCTAGAATTATGTCGACATCGTTTGGGATTAAGACCAGACATGGGATGAAGAACGCGGCAGGTAAACTGAAATGGTCTTGTTTCCGTGCTCAGCCAGATTGAAACGATTGCAGGTTCTTTGCAATCAAATGAACTGTAGGGAACGTGGTAACAATGTATCTTCTGTCTGAATCACTGACTAGGCTATACAAGGGAAATACTTTGATATTGCATGCAAGTGATCATTTTGATTGAACAAAGGTGGACGTATGATGAAATCGTATGATTTACATTGTGTTGCGTGAGAGAAAGAACTGCAATTGTATCACTTGTCGTTGTGCTGACCGATATGTATTGCAATTACACATTTTACAACCACTATAGCCCGTGGTAGTAATGGGTAGCCTATAGCGCACGGCATCCTGAACTAGGCATCAAAAGAGGGCGACTTACCTTCGTACTGCATCTCACCGCGCGCGGGTGGGTTTCGGGTTTAATCAAAGGATTGGGTCTGTAAAGCCTACGCTCGTTTGGATTTTTAGGTGACATTTCATTTGGTGATCTGCAGGGGGGGGATATAAACGCATCTTGGTTGCATCTCACTCTTGGCTGGTGGTGACATCCTGAATAAATAAAATATTTTGCCGAACTGGTGGGCCCGCGCGCATCACCATATTGCACACATTCTTCTATGGATGTATCGTCTATAAGTGTGTGGTGTAACCAGATCTATTTACCTGTCAGATTTAATGGCTCACTTTGTTTTACTGTTCATGTGTTTATACTGATTTGTAGTTTGATTTATTTGAGATCAGCACCTGTTGTGGAGTAAATTAACAGCTCACGTCCGTCCTGCCCATAGGATGGACAGTTGTGATTCTGAATGAATGTCCACGTTTACGTCGTCATATAACACTGTGCTCTGAGCAGAAATTGCCAGGTACATCAATATGCCTAAACATGTTGCCAAAAATCTAGGTTAGCTGTCGACTGACTGTTATTGCTCAATTTGCTTTTCATTTTCATGTTTTAGCATGCCGGTCTAATATTAGTTTGAAACAGGCTCAATATCGCATCAATTCGTGTGACCTCGCTAGTTCTTAATGCAAATGCTATTCAGGACAGGTCGCACCGAGGACTGTGCGTGAATTCCATGTTTTCATAATTAGATACATCCGCATAATTTATCCTCCAAAGATCTCCCCATAGCATTGCGCTTAAGTAGCGTAATTACAGGAAGGAGGTTCTTACCTATTGGTATTCATGTCTCGTTTGGTACTCTCCACCGTCTCCCCCGCCGTGCGTCCAAGGAATACACACACACACACACACACACGCACGCACGCACGCACACGCACACCTCTGAACAGTCAAGACAGCTTTTAACGCGCGTTGGCCGAACCTCTCTAGGATTCCTGCAGTAGGTCTATCTCTTGATAAACGCGTTGGTGAGACATAAACCTGAATAGCCACTTGTCCAATATCTAGTGCCAAATACGACGAATGAGAATTTAATGTGGGCAGCCTCTCAGCGCTTTGATTCGAAAATGTTTTGAATGCAGGTGAAAGCTAACGATGTTTGTCGGCAGCTATTTGTTTTCTTTCGTGGGGTCTGAATTATTTCTCTTGTGAGTTCTGGCTGTGCCAAGCGGTACTGTCAATAATATTATCAGTCGCTCACCCGAGGTATTGTTGCATTCTATACCAACAAGAGGCCTCTGCGGGTGGCCATTGATTTCAAATAAACTGTCTTGTAAACATGCACTTGAAAACATGGATTTACCACACTTTGTAGAGTCGAGCCTTTCCTGACAGCCTATGACAGGGATGGATTTCAGGAACAGTCCAAGCATGTGTTTTGTTTGGTGCTGTTTAACCAGACACACACACACACACACACACACACACACACACACACACACACACACACACACACACACACAAAGACACACACAAAGACACACACAGACACACACAGACACATTTATGATTTTATGATCATTTTAGGCCTACTCTGTGCAGCAGGAGAAATGATCTGTTTTTGGATGCTGAGACTGTTGTCTCTTAGGTGTGCTTTTCTCAGTGCTTGCAGTTGAATCGTGAGAGGGTGTTGTCACAGCAGCACTTGACAGATACTGTCCACTCAGCAGTATATTCAACCCTGTTTACATTTTAAACACATATGGTCATGCACTTTTTCACAATGTCATTGTGTCAACGCAGATTTATGCCAAGACTGTGTGCCAGGGATGTCAAACTTCTCTGTTATGAAAAATTAAGTGCACTTGAAAATACACTCTCATATTAAGTGTTGGCTCACGCTCTGGTGCACGGATATACACACAGATACACACACACACACACACACACACACACACACACACAGACACACACACACACACACACACACACACACACACACACACATATGTGTCCACCACACACTCTCTCTCTCTCAAACACAGACACATACACACATGCATGCACAAAAGCACCTTTGAATTATTAACATGCCAGTATGATCACAGTCAAATGTGGTGTGTAAGCTACTGTAGGAAAGGTCTTTACAAACCAGTCTAGAGTCTGAAACTAGCTGGTGTGGTGTGCCTGTGTTAGTGTACAGATATGTGATGCTGTTTGTGTAATGTTTTTTACAATGTAGTGTACAGACTCCCTCTCCGTGCATCAACATCAGAGAAATTGCACCATGAGATCACATTTGTTTGTCATTTAAGAGTTTGGGGGGGGGGGGGGGGTACGGTATGGGACTGCAAACATGTACTCCAATATAGAAAGTTGGCTGTTTTTGTTTGTTTGTTTTTCAGGGCTGAGGTGTTCATGAGGACTGGAGTGGGAAGTGATCTGCAATTGTGAACTAATGAATCAATGGCAGCAGCAGCCGTGTCAGGAACACCCAGTAGAGAGAACAGTGTGTGCCTTGGTTCGGGTCAGAGGTCGCATCCCGCTGCCCAGTGACGACCACTAGTTCCCATCTCGGGTGAGAAGTGGAGTCGCCTCGGCACTTGTCTGTGTGTGTGTGTGACAGGGTTAGAGTTTTCTGCAAGGGATATGCGGTGCTCGTGTAAGTGTGTGTGAGTGTGTGTGTGTGGGTGAAGGAGAGCACGTGTGAGAGGTGTTTTTTTTTGACAGTGCTAACCAGCCCAGTCCAGCTCGCAGGAGCCCCCGCGACACAATCAAAAACAAACCCAGCTTGTGAGCGTGCTCGTTGCCCCCGCGCGCGGCACATTCGACCGCCCTGCCCCAGACCATGTGGCAGTGCCTGATGAGTGCCCACCGCCTGTCATGTCCGCAGCCGCCCAAACCCCCGAGGACTTGCCCCCTCGCCCTCGTCTTCGTATGGATGCTCTCCTCCCTTGGGCCGGTGGCCGTGGTGACCGGCGTGACCTACCAGCCGGTGGTCAACACGCAGTACGGCCGGCTGCGGGGCATGCGGGTCCAGCTGCCCACAGAGGCCCTGGGGCCTGTTGACCAGTACCTGGGGGTGCCGTATGCCTCGGCGCCCGTGGGCGAGAAGCGCTTCACGGCCCCCGATGCCCCGGCCACCTGGCCGGGTGTGCGTAACGCCACACGCTTCCCACCCGTCTGCCCGCAGAACATCCGCAACGCCGTGCCCGAGATCATGCTGCCTGTGTGGGCCACGTTCAACATGGACACGGTGGCCACTTACTTGCAGGAGCAGAGTGAGGACTGCCTCTACCTGAACATCTACGTGCCCACACAAGGGGGTGAGCTGCCATCTGTATATTTCTTTCTCTCTTTATCTCTCTCTCTCTCTCTCTCTCTCTTTCTCTCATACAAATATGTAACCTGTGTTGTGTTGAACCTGCGTGGTTCAGCCCTGCACACGCCCAGACTCGAACCCGCGAAACAGCAGCACCTCGGATCGGGAGTCGAGCATGCTGACAATCGAGCTAAAAGCCCAGGCTGCTAGCTTTCATGCCAGCACTACTCTTACGGCGTCGGAGAGTGAGGTTTACTAACGTTCCACACACACAGCTATGCTAGCTGGCATCCGTTACACATACACACAGATATGAAAACACACACCATTTACATGCTGTAAAACCACAGTGATTTCACAGTGACACACACACTACCGTTTCCGGCTGAAAGACAGGTCTTGAAAGACAAATCTGTCCAAAAAAGCCATCACAGTTTGGATTAAGGATGTTTCGTCTTGACTTGTACTTGACATTATGCTTTTCTCTTCTCTCCCTTTGTGATGTCCCTCCAGGGGCCAAGAAACAAATGGAGGAATCCCCTGATAAGGACAGCGAGGATGATGACGGTTTGTTCTCTTCACCTTCCTCCCTTCAGTACAGCTTCCTCTCAGTCTTCTAGCCACATTTTTCATGGCTGTCATAAATATTAAATGTATCTGGCTTTCCCACCTCTTGCATCATCTTCACCTCACAAACTTGAAAGTAAACATGTAGGAACACAAATTAAACATCAAGAGCGTCCCCGTAGCCTCAAGTGTCGCGTCAAAAATCACCATGAAAACAATTCTGTGCCCCACCGACACAAAAGACCCGCAAAAACACAAACAGATTTATTTATACTGATGATGTTGCGTTGCAGGACTCCGCGAAGCGAGGGACGATCCCAAGCCAGTGATGGTGTTTGTGCATGGAGGGTCCTACATGGAAGGGACGGGAAACATCATGGATGGAAGTGTGCTGGCCAGCTATGGGAATGTCATCGTCATTACCCTGAACTACAGAGTGGGCGTACTGGGTGAGTTGACAGCTGGACAATGTGTTGGCAGGAGCAGTATCTTCATATTAACTGCAGAAGAAGATACATTCAGCATGTGAAAAAGCCTTCCCTTGTGAAATCTACTGAACAAGTCGCAATCACAAAGCAATCACCTTTCAAGGAACGCCAGCATTCAAATAGATTAAAAAGATATCAGCAGAAACATTCCGATTAAGAGATCCTAGAAGCCTCACAAGATTAGCTTTCAAACACAGACACTCTGGAGGATTGCCTTTTTACTGTAAACCAGATAAAACCCTTTGCATAGACAGAGTAATGGGAGATTTTTTGGCTTAGTGAATTGCTGAATAGAAATGGAGGCGTTAGCTATTGTGTTAAAAAACTCTACAGTTGAAGCATTCTCTCCTCGAGAGACACAACAGGACTCAGTTCTGTGATCCATTCCAGGGTTCCTGAGCACAGGGGACCAGGCAGCCAAAGGGAACTACGGCCTGCTTGACCAGATCCAGGCCCTGCGCTGGATTAGCAGGAACATCGTGTACTTTGGGGGAGACCCCAAACGCGTCACCGTGTTCGGGTCCGGGATCGGAGCCTCCTGCGTGAGTCTCCTCACGCTGTCCCATCATTCAGAAGGTAAGAAATCCTTAAAGAATGAAAGGGTAAATGGAGCATTTACATAGCGCTTTTCCACTCCTCCGAGCAGAGGCTGCCAGGCAGGGCGCCAACCTGCACATCTGGAGCATTTTGGGGTTCAGTGTCAGTGTTCAATTAAGGAGGTGCGTGTTTAAGTTCCCTACTAGACATACTAATCAGTTTAATTCCCTACATCCCTGCTAATTCAGTCGTCTCTATGTTAAGTCTGTGTAGCGTTATATAAGCACTTTTGAACAGATGTGGCAGTCCCCTAATGACAGATTTCTTTTGACGGTCATCATCAAGCCATTATTTGAAACATTATTTTACTAAGAAACCCAGTGGCTGCTACTCTCGTTTTCCACTATTCATGTCTAGAACACCCTGATCCCATAGTGGACAGTGGAGCTGACACGAGTTTCTTCATCGAATGCAACAGGAGTGCCATGTGGTGGAGTGATTGTGGCAGCATATGGCATGTGTTCTTCCTCTTTTCTCCCTTCCTAACATCCCGGTGCTCTGATGGCACATGTGGTGGATTAAGCCGACGCAGAACGCCTGGGGACAGAATCTCTGCTTTGGAACCAGTGGGAGGAGTAGGAAAGGTGTCGCTCATGATCCCCCCAACCCCCCAGCCCTCCTCCATCACTACTCCCTGCCGCCTTCCCTCCCCTGTCCTATCAGTAATCAACCTAAAAGCGTCGAGCTCTAAGGCGACAGGCTCCTCCTCTCCACCAAAAGCAGGTCGTATATTACAGGCCGCGGGCTCTGTCCTCCCCAATCAGATGCAGCATCAGGCGCCACGCTCACTTAGTTCATCTCCTCGTTCATCAGCCGCATGTATTTATGTATTCATGTGTATGGGAGTTTGTTTTAATCACACACTCTCAGCTCCCACAGCTCCTGATGGCACCATGGTTTGGTGTGGTTTGGTGTGGTGTGGTGTGGTGTGGGGTGGTGGTGTGGGGTGGTGTGGTGTGGTGTGGTGTGGGGTGGTGTTGTGGTGTGGGGTGGGGTGGGGTCAGTGGAGATGTAAGGCAGGCTGCCTTGGAGAGACAGAAGAAAGGCAGAGGTACAGTGAGTGTCCAGGAAGGGGCTGGGGAGGGCTGGGGAGGGCTGGTGGGTGGTTGGAAGAGAGGGAGGGACAGAGAAGAGAAGAGAGAAGAGTGTTGAAGTGATGGAGCGAGAGTGAAAGGGAAGAGGAAGAGCGAGGGCAGAGGAAGGTCAGATGATGATAAATGGAGCGGGAGCGGGGGTGGGGGTGGGGGTGGAGGTGGAGGTGGAGGTTGGTGGGGGTGGTGAAGGTGTGGGTGGGGATGGTGGCGGTAGCGGCAGCGGTGTACATCGTCCCCTTCCCCATGCCAGGCAGTCACCTTGCACACTGCACACTGCAGCAGACACCACTGATGTATGGGCAGGCCAAATGACCTCACAGAGGTAAAAAGCACACAGCCCATCTAATGTAGATCACAATCTGAATTAGCATGTGGGTTCTGTCCATGGAGATATATGAGATATACTGTACAAGATGAGGTTGTTATGACCTAGTCAGTGAACTTTCACTGCTTACTGTATATATTTTATTCAGATATACTTCACTAGCTGGTGGCTCCATCAGATAAGTCTGCAGAAATGACTGTATAATCAAGCAATTTTACCAAATTATTTAGCAATCACACATGCATTGTGATGGCAATATTTCATTTTTCACATAATGACAGATGACACAGGACCAATTTATGATCAAGGAATATATGAATATATGAAGAGTTTGGTTCCAAAACGCTATATCCTCCTTTTAATGAATTTTCATGAATAGTTTTTTTTTTACATTTTGTTTTCCAAGTAATTTCAGCAGAAATGTAATTGGGTATTGTTTGATTTATTTTTACTCAATCAAAACAACACAAATGCAATTTTATTGATATTACCTGAAATACACAATTAAATTACATGACGTATACAGTGTATAGCCAAACATACTTGTTGAACCAGAACCTATAATGACGGCTAAACATTTTTGAAAGACAGTTTTAAATATATTATTCTGAAAAATTTGTTCGTGTCAAATGTATTTCAATATATCATGTCTTTATATAATGAGAACTTTAGAATCTCGTCTAAAGTACATTTCAAATATGCCCCAGAGACTGTTTAGATGTCTGATGGCTTATAGAGTAGTAGAATTACTTTAATGTACTCCCTCTGACATCTATATGGTGTATGCAGGTTTTTATTGGAATGTTAATCATACATAGCCCTCATACAGTAGCAACAAGACACTATACATTTTTGCTGATAGAACATCGTTCAAAATTGATTTTGACTTGTCCTTGAAGCATTTGCCAATTAAAAAGGACACTGAAATCCATTAAAGGTCCAGAAAAGCTTCAGCCGTCACTTTCTGTATACGACTCAATCTGCCTAGGGTCAGTTACAGGGCAGTAAGGTCTGTATACATGATAATGAATAGGTTAGTTAGGTGTAGAGAATAGAACATGGTGTTTAAAGCCACCTGAGGGATAACAAGTCACAGAAAGTTCAAATAGTCCAGTGTAGGGAATGTATTGTCCATAGGGATTAGGAATTGTCATAGGGCAGATAGTGGGTCGCTAGGCTGCGCGGGCCAGGAATCCGGGCAAGGTGGACAGCAGCAGGTGATGGTAGGACATACTTGTTGAAGCAGAACCTTTTATGATGGCTAATAGGACAGCGTTTTATTTTGAAATATATTTTTTTGAATTTCTTTGAAAGAATTTTAGAATCTGGAGTAAAGTACATCTCAACTAGATGTACTGCAGAGCGGTACAAAATATGACCGCCGCCCAGTCCAGCACATTTTTTCCACAAAAATAAGTCACGCTGAAAGGCATATATGATTGTAATTCATTATGCACACTCAATTCTCATGGTATCTGCTAGACAACAAGTACCAAAACATGATTAGTTCATAGATTTCACATGTAAAATACATTTTATACAACCCCACCGTCATCTTGCCTGTTCATAATTCTGAGAAATTCTTGAATTGTGTGCATGTGTGCGTGTACATGTTTATGTTTATGTGTGTGTGTGTGTGTGTGTGTGTGTGTGTGTGTGTGTGTGTGTGTGTGTGTGTGTGTGCGTGCTTGTGTTTGTGTGTGTGCCTGTGTATGTGCCTTTGTGTGTGTGCATGTGCATGCATGCGTACATATGTCTACTGTGTGAGTATGTGTCATACGTATGATTACTGTGTATGTGTGTGCGTGTGTATCTGTTTATGCACATGTGTGCATATGGAATGGGTTAACATGACCCCTGGAGGCATCCTAGGCCCTACGGTTGGTCATCCTAGGCCCTACGGTTCTCAAGATATTCACAGAAAACTCTGTTGGTGTACGGTCACTAAATGTACACATAAATTAATTTATTGTAAGGCCCCCCATGAACGAAAGTCCACGAAACTTGGCATGCATTCATGCATAGTTTTTTGCTTTTTAATTTTTAACTAGATGGCGCTATACATGAAATAAGTGGTAATGGGATGGGTTGACATGGCCCCTTAAGACCAACATACAAAAAAAAGGTGGTCCTCCTAGGCACTACGGTTCTCAACATATTCACAGAAATCTGTGTCTGCCCTACCCTCCTTTCGGGGGTCCAGTCCAGCGGGGGGGGGGGGGGGGGGGGCTACAGATCAAAACAAAAAACGATGGTTCCATGCTATCCATGTGGGGCTACATGCCCACCAAGTTTCGTGTACCCCGGTCTTTCAGTGTCCTCCCGGGATGCCTTGACGGAAAATTTGCCATGCGAAAAAGAAAAAGAAAAAAATCTGACTAAACCTATACTAAACCTAATTATGACCGTCGCTGCGCGGCGGTCATAATTATACTCAAGAGACTGTTGAGACGTCTGATGGCTGATAGAGTAGGATAATTACTTTAATTTTCTTTCCATGACATTTCATGGAACTTTTACTTCTCTATATGGTGTATGTAGTTTTTTTATTGGAATGTTAATGCTCTCGCACAGTAGCAACAAGACACCATACATTTTAGCTGATAGAACATCTTTCATAATTGATTTTGACTTGTCCTTGAATCATTTTCCAATTAAAAAGGACACTGAAATCCAAGAAAAGATTCAGCCATCACTTTCTGTATCAACCTACAGTACAGTATGTTCTACTTTTCATGACATTTCGTTTGTTATTGCACACAATGACAAACTTGTGACTGATTAATCACTTGAACAAACATTCAGGAATTTGTTGTTAGAATGATACCTTCCAATGGCAAACATTTTGTAGAAGTAGAAGTTAACAGGTTCATGATTGCCCTTATACACATTTTATAATCCAGAAACCACTGCACCATCATAATTTCTGTGATATTGGGTGTTTTGGGTTAAAAATGTTTGAGTTGATGCATTTGCATTTAAGCACCCTGTCGTATAATAATGACTGAAGAGTAAATACTAAGACTGTGTGAGAGACTCTACAAACCAGGCAAACTGAATTATGTGTGATGTAGTATTTCAAGTGTAAGCCATCTCCAATTAAACCTAATTTATGTAAAGTGATTTATCATACTAATGCTGAAGCTCTTCCTGCCGGTTAGCTACGCTCTGTTAATGGACTTTGAAGTAATCTCACGTCTCCTGCGCCTAAGGCGGCTCACGGGCTTCTGATTAGTTCACCATGAGCAACGTACTCCTTCAGAGATCACACATGTGCTCCTCAACTTTTTTCGGTTTCTTGCAAGTGAGTGTGTGTATGTGTGTGTGTGTGTGTGTGTGTGTGTGTGTGTGTGTCTGTGGAGATTTCTGTGTGTCTTTGATCTCTTTCTATCCTTTGATCTCCATCAGCTATTGAAATCAGTATCACTCAGCACTTGTTAAATATCTTTTGTTCTAGTGTTTTTATCGCGCTATAGTTTTTCAATAGCCTTTGTGTACTGGCTGGGAAAGTGTTTTAAAATGTTTAGATTGAACTGATGAACTGTGAACTAATTTCTGTGGGCCTAGTGTCTGTTGAGAAGGCAGCATGTCTTGTTTTCTAGAAAAAGAAGGAAGAGACCAAGATGTGTTAAACTCTTGGGGCCGGTTCCCCATACATGGGTTAGGTCTAGTCCTTTTTGTTAAGGCCCTGAGATTTTAGCCTCGGACTACGCATAATCCGGGTACGGCCTGGAAAATGGCTGCAAGAGGGAGAAATGATAACAATTCTCAGAATCGCCCTCATCAGTCAGTGTTATCTCTGTTCGGTCGTCTGTCCGCAGGCTTGTTCCACCGCGCCATCATCCAGAGCGGCTCGGCGCTGTCCAGCTGGGCCGTCAACTACCAGCCGGTGAAGTACACGCGCCAGCTGGCCGAGCGTGTGGGCTGCAACGTCCTGGACACCCACGACCTGGTGCTGTGCCTGCAGAAACGTGGCCACCGCGAGCTGGTGGAGCAGGACATCCAGCCGGCGCGCTTCCACGTGGCCTTCGGGCCCGTCATCGACGGCGACCTCATCCCCGACGACCCCGAGGTGCTGATGGAGCAAGGCGAGTTCCTCAACTACGACATCATGCTCGGGGTCAACCAGGGCGAGGGCCTGCGCTTCGTGGAGGGCGTGGTGGACCCGGACGATGGCGGCGTGTCGGGCTCGGACTTCGACTTCGCTGTGTCTGACTTCGTGGACGGCCTGTATGGCTACCCTGAGGGCAAGGACACGCTCCGGGAGACCATCAAGTTCATGTACACGGACTGGGCCGATCGGGACAACCCGGAGACGCGGAGGAAGACGCTGGTGGCGCTCTTCACCGACCACCAGTGGGTGGAGCCCTCGGTGGTGACCGCTGACCTGCACGCACGCTACGGCTCCCCGACCTACTTCTACGCCTTCTACCACCACTGCCAGAGCCCCATGAAGCCCGCCTGGTCCGACTCGGCCCACGGAGACGAGATGCCCTACGTGTTCGGCGTGCCATTGATCGGGCCGACAGAACTCTTCCCCTGTAACTTCTCTCGCAATGACATCATGCTCAGTGCCGTGGTCATGACCTACTGGACTAACTTCGCCAAAAGCGGGTAAGGAATGTGTTCATGCCATATCAGCCTGTATAGAGTGATTGAAACAGATTCCTTTTAGCTGAAAATGTTACTGTCAATAGTCAATATTTACATTATGAAGAACACTAACTTAGATACACACTAACAAGACCGAATGAAACCCTGCCATCCATGTGTTTGGTACTGATGTTTGGTACTGCACTCCACGTAGTGTATGTTTGTTGATCACTGGATCCTGAGAGTTTTAGTACTTACAGTATATCAGACTGAGCAATGAGTCTGATGTCTTAAGCAACAACGGGTAATAGATCAACACAATTGTAATTTGCTTTAGACTGTGAGCAGAGTTAGGGAGGTAAAAACCTTTTGAAGTGTAATTTGAGCTTTTATTCACAGTAATGCACTGGGGTAGGACTGAGGATGACTGCTCACATGTGTGTTTCTGTTGCCTTATGTCTGCAGTGATCCCAATAAGCCAGTGCCTCAGGACACCAAGTTCATCCACACCAAGGCCAACCGTTTTGAGGAGGTCTCCTGGTCCAAGTACAACCCCAACGACCAGCTCTACCTGCACATCGGCCTGAAGCCGCGCGTGCGCGACCACTACCGCGCCACCAAGGTGGCCTTCTGGAAGCACCTGGTGCCCCACCTGTACAACCTGCACGACATGTTCCACTACACGTCCACCACCACGCGCGTGCCACCCCTCCACACCACCCAGAACCCGCGCTCCAACCAGCGCCCGGGCAGCAAGGGCCACTCCAACACCAAGCAGCCGTCGGCGTCCACCGCCCACAACGGCGAGGGCGCGCGCGGCCCGCTGGTCATCGCCAACCCGCGCGACTACTCCACGGAGCTGAGCGTGACCATCGCCGTGGGCGCCTCGCTGCTCTTCCTCAACGTGCTGGCCTTCGCCGCTCTCTACTACCGCAAGGACAAGCGCAGCCGGCAGGACACGCCGCCACAGCCCACGCCGCCCCGCGGCCAGATCTGCTCCTCCGTCGGCGCCTCGTCCAACGACATCAGCGGCCTAGCGCCGGCCACCATCAGTGGGAACCCGGAGGTGGGCGGGATCGGCGGCGGCAGCAGCGGCCTGTGCGACGCCCTGCGTCTTACCCCGGCGTCCTCTCCGCGCGACTACACACTCACGCTGCGACGCTCGCCCGACGACATTCCGCTCATGACGCCAAATTCTTGTGCCATGACGCCCAACTCCATCGCCATGACGCCCAACACGGTGACCATGTCGCCCAACACTATCACCATGACACCCAACTCGTTGATGGGACATCCCAGCATGCATCCCTACAACACATTCACCCATGGCTTCAACTCAACAGGTTTGCCACACTCTCACTCCACTACTCGGGTATAAATCTCTCTCATACCCACAACACCACTCAAACATTACCACTCCAGTTACGCCAGAGGGCTGCACTATGAAGTGAAGTAACTGGCGTGTTCTTTTAGATGTCAGCGGTACTCCTGAAGTTACCTGGATAAGCCTACTTACTTAACTTCAATTCAAAGTGCAGTCGCCAAAGGAGCAATTCCCCTAGACACCATGACAGTAGAAATCCCTCTCATGCTATTAGAACTTCTCGTTGTATTATCTATCATTCTTTGTGCCACACATGGTTGTATATTGTACCATCTGCACTGAATTCATATGCCATTGTGTTTTTCTACTAACTGAAAATAACGCTGAGCCCACAGTATTTAACCTACTGCCACCCTTTAATTCATCACCATCCCAGCCCAACTACCCTGTGGGAGAGCCACAGAGTTCACCTTGCACAGTGTAAAACCATGTTGAAAAATCCCAGCTAATAGAGTCATGGACAAAAATGTACCTTTCGGATTTCCATTGAAAAGCTCTCACCCCCGTTTGGATCAGTTTTGTTGTCAGTTTGTCTATTCCATCCTCAAGACTGGCTGTTCTATCAAAGCTAAACAACCCCTGAAGAGGAGTTTTGTTTGTTGGCGAAAGCTTATCTGTAGATTGGACATTGAAGGATCTCTCCGGAACTTTCCGGAGCCCTCTGTAAGGCATGGACTATAGGCGTTTATTTTAAGAAAAAAAGACTGAACTGAATAAAATAACGAATCACAGCCCATGTGCTGACGAATGTAGAAGAACCAGGTCAAAACCGTGTATATATTTATATCACAAAAGCCACACAAGTGTGCCAAGCTTTCTATGGACGTGAGGTGCTGAAGTGCCAAACTAGAACGTTCTGTTGTGCCAAACCCAGAACACTGCCTCGGAACACTCAAAAGCATTTGCCGCTTTGCTCTGTCCTGTGACGCTCATCATCAAATCTACAGGAATAACCTACAGGAGGATCTCTGTAACAACATACTCCTTGTCTCGTGCACGACAGCGGAAATGGTACTCTTGCTGAGGGTCACAGTGTAAATGCACTGCAATATATTGATCATTGTTCTGTAATATCTGTACAGCAGGTTTTTACAATAAGTCCACTAAAGGTTGTTTCTTTCTAGGCTTTTCCAAGCTTCTACATTTATGTGCATCAAGACATTTGGTCAGAAAACGAAACCCTCTTGGGATTTTACAGGCATTTCAATCATGTGTGTGTGTGTGTGTGTATGTGTGTATGTGTGTGTGTGTGTGTGTGTGTAAGTGTGTACGTTTTTCTTTTTTTTTTGTACTTTTTTTGAGAGAGGTATGACTCAGGAGAGAGTATCATGGGAGGACAGATGAATTCTCTGACTGGAAAATGGTGCAACGTTTGAAATGAATATTTGAACTTCTGACAAAAAGAGTCAAATTAGTCTGCTGTGAAAATGCACAATATGCCTCAGAAGCTGTCTCTTTCGCGTCATGTGGGTGTGCTCAGAGAGACACAAACAGGGGAAGGAGGGAGAAAAAAAAGCTAGACAAGATGAGTGAATGTTTGTATTTATGTTTTTGAAATTAATACATTTGTGTGAAATGTCTTGCGCAAGGACTAATTATGTTATAGTAATGCAGTGTCGTATTGTCTCTTATTATACCTTTGATCTATTTTTCATTTCTCCAATTTATCTTGTTAGTTTAATGTTTCTTCAGTGGTGAAAGCAGTTGAGGGAGGCACCTCATCAGCTTAAAAGACATTGTTTGCTTTGCTTGAAAATATTGCCCTTTTCGTATCAGATACATTTAGTCACTGCTTTTCTAGTTTCTTATGAAACATAATGAATGTGCAAATATATAAAAAATATACATATAGGGCTTCTTCAAGGGTATTTATAAGGGTGTATAGAATAATGTATAAACTACCTGTATCAGTCAGACTTAGATATGTCCATGGGTTGCATATCTAAGGTTTCCACAAACGACTCGTTATTCATCATTGACTGTACAACCTCCATTTTCTGGGTTCTAAATAAATGAACCCTCGGTTATGGCTGTACTTTACAGACACCCACATACATTCCTGGGTTTTACTTGGAGAGTTAGATGTCTCTCTCTCTCTGTCTCTCTCTCTCTTTCACAGACACTCTCTCTCTCTCTCTCTCTCTCTCTCTCTCGCTCTCTCTCTCTCTCTCTCTCTCTCAGTCACTTTCTCACTCACACACAGTAACTTGGAGCCTATTTCCTTTTAATGAGGCACTTTCAATAGCTGTGGGTGGCTGAATATGAATCACTATCAGCCCAGACCGATGGATTTCCAAACAGGAACTGAAATATGTAAATTGAATTACCATGATATACCATTATATTGTAAATTGATTACTGCTCACATGATTGACATTGATTGTTATAACTAATTGTATGGACATGAGAGACACATCTTACCAATTACAGTATTATTTTCGGCTTCATTGTATGTCTACGGCCAGGATGCTCAGATGTTTATACTTTGTGCCATACTGAAATGTTGCTTTGTCAGAACAACTGGGGTAAACATGGTCATTTCCTCTTTTTGATACACTGTAACATTTCCGTTCTGAACTTTACAGTAAACTGTTTGCTTACAGTATGTTTATGCTTTCTGAGTCTTAACGGTTGACTTCTTCCGAACACGGACCTGTTCAAAGAGAAACACACACACTCCTTGTCCTTGTGCTTGTAGTTTGGTAATGGACTTGGCTGGAAAAAATACAATCATTTTTGGCATTAGAATAGAGTAGTCGGGAAAATTCTGGGGCAAGTGAGTGAAACAGCTGCCGAGGGCAAAGTGAATTAGTCTGAAGTAAGGTGTCATGCCTGGCCAGTGGAATAACTTCATACAGGAATGGATCAAACTGCTGCTTTAGCTGCTCACGTGGACCTGTGTGCCACTGGAGCGACACTTTGGCAGAGCCCAAACCATCCACTTCTTCCTCATTAGTGATCCAGTGGAAGACCCTATTTAATTGGCAATCAGCTCTCTGGAGTGAAAAGGCCCCGATGCCCCCAAACACACTCTGATAGGATCACCATGACAACATCAGACTCTACCTGAGGTTCGGAGGCATGTGCATTTGGCAAAATCCTTTATTTCCACTTGCAAAATCTGCTGGCTGTTTAATAGCAGAAATACAAAACATTTATTATTATTATTATTATTATTATTATTATTATTATTATTATTATTATTTCAATATTAGGGCCTACAGTAAATCTAGACAAAGACTGAATAAGAGAACATTGTTAGAGAAACATAGTTGGTTCACAAAAAACTCCTTTAGGCATTCAATTTCATTTAATCACCACTGAACTAGAATATGCATAATATATTTATATGAACAGATACTATTATAAGCACAATTTCTCAGACCCCTGAAAAACAGAAGATTTGAACGCAAATAGATGTCAAGCATCAGGACACCTCTCTCTTGACCTGCTCATCTTCGATTGTGTGTGTAAGCGGCCACAGACATTGGGGTCAGTGTGTTGGTCAGTGTCGAGCGGCACACTGATATTTTTATCTGCCCGTTATCGGAGGGGCTGGAATGGGGTGGGCAGCGATGCCCTTCAGAGGGACCGTGGCACCCGTGTTTACTCTAAACACACACAGGCCCTATTGTGTGTGCGTCAGGGCTTTGCCACCCATTCAGCCACAGCTGGAGTCGCCCCCTCAATGTGCCCTTGTTCCCGCCAGCCTCCACTTCATCACTGTCACACCGCCGCGGTGCTTGCTGCCGCAGTCAGGTTCTCTCTCTCTCTCTCTTTCTCTCTCTCTCTCTCTCTCCCTCTCTCCCTCTCTCTCACTCTCACTTGCTGGCCGTCCTGGAAAGCTAGTGACCTGCACAGGCCCATGTGAGCTGGCTCAGGTGATGAGATGAGGAGAGAGCTATTGAGAAAAGAGAGTAACGTTAACGTTAGCATCGGCAGTACTGCAGAAACGTCTGCCCCCACTATTTAGTTCTCCCAGGGTTTGTAATGCACAGTCTCTGCACAGTCCCAACCACCAGAGGTTCACTAATTACATGGCGATCATTAACACCTGCCAAAAATCGGTGTTGTCAGTATTTTGTAATGCATGGTAGATGGGAAAACTGGACAGCAGGCAGCTATTTGTTCCTGTTTTCTTGGACAGTGTCCAGTGCCATAGTGAAGTCCTCAGGTATCAGGGCTGCAGGACTGTGCTGGAGTCCACTGCCTGCAGTACGGAGTCCTCTGGGTCCGCTGCCTGGGATTGATGGCTTTCTAAACTGGTTGTGCTATTATCCTGAAAAATGGGTCTCCACAACATACGCTTTAAAATGCAGACATACAAGCCTATCCCTTATCTAATACATATCTCTTATTTATGTTTTTTTGGACACACTAAAACTGGACACATGATGCATGGGATAAATTGTACAGGAGCATGACACTATTCAAGCAAAATTTTAGACAGCTGTTTAGTGGGAGACTTTTTAAGGTGCTTACATAATGATGCAGAACAGCTTTTTGTTGACTGCTACTGATAATACATGGAAGCGCAACATTCATCGCTACAGCCATCTGTATTTTGGAGTCTTTAGAAACCCATATCAGAGATATCCCAAAAAATAGAGAGGGGCATGGTCTATGCTGGTGGTGTGGCTGTTGCCTTGAAAAAGGGGCGTTGTGTCTTTAAGGTCGGTCTGGGGGGTGAGCCAAGGGGGTCTGTCCATTGTTTTCAGGACAAAAGCTCAAGTCAGAATCATAAAAGAGAAGTGAGAGATTAAACTAATCGCCATATCACAGGCATCAGACACGCCAGGCTCCACTCCACACAGGTCACCTCCCACCTCCTCTCTGCTCATGGGTAAGTTCCACCTGCACCTCTGCACCGCACCACACGTGGTGTAGACTTAACTGGCCACGTCAGTCATTTAACATGCTGTCATTTTTTATTGTATCATGTGATTTTCTCTTGGTTTTTATGTACCAATCTATCTTTATTGCATGCTGTAATGTATTTGAGTCACCTGTGTTAAACTTATATTTATGTCAAAACATCATAACCATTTTTGAACGATACAAATCGTGACCTAGAAGTAGAAACTCATAATCTCATGGATTCATCTTGATATAGCTTGCAATACCGTAACATTGATTGCAGTCCTTCTGTTGCTCGAATTGCAATGCACCTACATCAGTTTCATCATTATTAATATTTTATTAATAATTATTATTAATATTTTATTTTAATATATTAGTTTGCCAGATTGGTTTTGAATGTGCTGACCTTATGTTTAGTTATGTTTACAAAACTCAAGCAATTAACCAGTGAACTAATGGCACTTGGAAAAGGTCAGGGGGTCAGATCAAGTCCTTACCAAGAATTAATCTCACCCTCAGTGACACATTCTCTTTTCACTTTTCTCCTTCTGCCTACACACTCACATACACACAAACGTACACAAACTGCAGATGGCATCGGTGCATACGTATCACAAAAGACCTGTGTAAAACAACTCACAGGAATGAAGTCAGTGATTGTTTTTGTGTCAACTACTGAGACATTAGAATGAAGTACAGTCCATGAAAATGGACAAAGTGTTCAATCATTTAGGGCCAAGACCAAATTTTCTCTGAGCTATTGTCTTAATGATCTGGCACTGCTGTCAAAAAAATGGCTAAACATCCTGAATGATTTTACAATCAATAAAAATGCTAATTTGGCAAAACACCTCCAGAAACCTTGAAAGTGTGTTTCCAAATGAAGGACTCCACCTAGAAGAATATTGATTTTTTAATGGACATCATCATTTCAGACAAGGCCAGACGCAATAGCTTTTTGAGCCAGTCAATCACTGGTTTTTGCTTATTATTAGCATTATTTTGCTACTACTTTATAAACGCTGTGTCCCGTACATGTTGTGTCTTGAGTGGCATATTAGAAAAGAGCTCACAGCTGAATTGGTTATTTATGCAGATAAAAAGACATTTTTGTCCTCTTGTCCTCTTTCTCCTTCTTTGACCTCTGATTTGACCTCATGCCAACTCACCCACTCAAGAATGCATTAACAGACACAGACAGACACACACACACACACACACACACAAAACACACACACACACACACACACACACACACACACACACACACACACACACACACACACACACACACACACACACACACACACACATGTACACAGAAAACAACACATACAATGCTCTACTGTCACCATTGAATCACTATGACTATGCCACTGCTACAACTACTTGTGCTGCTATTGGAGCTGATCCCTGCTCATTTCTGCATACTGCTGCTGTTCCCTGGTCGTCGGTGAAGAGTGCCCAGGTATTATGGGCTCATATTTTACCTGGGTCTGGAAAACCCAGGTGACAAGAGGAGAGCTTTTGCTTTTTGGATGATGGATATGGTGGATATGGAGTTGTACTAGATGATAGATAGGTCAAATATCAAGTGTGTGTGTGTTTGTGTGTGTGTGTGTGTGTGTGTGTGTGTGTGTGTGTGTATGTGTGTGTGTGTGTGTGTGTGTGTGTGTGTGCATCTGTGTGTGTGTGTGCATCTGTGTGTGTGCATCTGTGTGTGTGTGTGTATGGCTTTGGGATGGCACCACGGCCTACTTACTGGTGCCCTCATTGCTTGCCTTTGTATCACACACACACATACACACATACACATACACACACACACACCACTGCCACTGCCACCACCACCTAGTTTTGACAAAGGCATTGTGTCTCTGAGCACAAAGGGGACATCTTTCCACAGCTCCCACCGAACACAGGCCCCCTCCTCCCCACCCTCACCTCCTCCTCCTCCTCCTCCTCCCCCGCGCCAGGCTCCCACTAGGAACCCCGAGAGGGAGGGCCAAAAGCACAGAAAGATCGAGTGACTGAGTGGTCTGCTGAGTGGCATCTTGGAGCGAAGACACTGGGCGGTGAGATCAGAGGACCTTTCCAACGCCTCAAGTTTAACAGCTGAAAACCAAGCAGGCAGAGAAAGAGAGAGCAAGAGAAAGAGTGCGCTTGTGTGTGTGTGAGAGAGAGAGAGAGAGAGAGAGAGAGAGAGAGAGAGAGAGAGAGAGAGAGAGAGAGAAAGGGAGATCGCAACAAGACTGTGTCCAGCCTGGTCATGTCCTGCTAGAGTGGACTTCACCGCACCTGTCCTGGACTAACCCAGACGAGACCTCTGGCTCTGAGAGGAAGCTGCCGCTCGTTCGTCCACTTTCGCGCTTTCGGAACAATCTCTGGCTGACGTCGGGACGCTTGTGACCAGCCTCAAGGACAGATGTTTCCAGTAAAGCAGCCCTGGCTATGCAAAGCCTTAGGTGTGCCCCTTCTGCCCTCTGCCCAACGCTGACCACCGCTTGCTGTGCCACGCTGCTGCCACTAACAGCCATGGGTGCCGCTTGCTCTGGTACACACCGGTGACTGTCTGTGCCGTGAAGCCGGCCTCTGACGGGAATGTGTGGCGCCTCTGCTGCTTGGTTTAAAATCTTTTTGTATATTTTTTAAGATAATTACCTTTGCTAGCTGGAGGTGATTTAGTTTGGACACGCTACGCTATTTTAGCAAGTTGTTTGTGTGTGTGTGTGTGTGTGTGTGTGTGTGTGTGTGTTTGTACTTCTGGGTGTTTCAGGGCCTTGCTTTCACAGTGCGCAGAAACCTCTGTGTGCTTTTGATCAGAAGAGGGTGGAAGGGGCAGTTGGTGTGTGCACATGTGTGTGTGTGTCTGTGTCTGTGTATGTATGTGTGAGTGCATGTGGACACATCAGTAAATTGTGTGTGCATGTGTGGACTCTGATAAATGTGCTGCTGCTGTCTGTGACTGTTCAGTTTGTCACAGCTGAGAGGTACTTTTAGAGCTTATGTTGCTTTTTGAGTGCATTTGCCACAGAATAGCAGCAGTCAGACTCTACTATAACTGCTTGCCGTAGACAAATGTGTCAGAATGTGTGCTTGATGACAAAGTTATTCAGCTTTGTGTCTCGTGTTGTTGATCTGCTATGCCGTCAATGTTTTCATTTAATTGTTCTATAACTCAGTGATGATAAATGGTGAAGACAGTTTAAGTTAAATCATAGTTAATCTGGCAATGTGAATATATAAGTGTTGTATTGACTGAGCGTCGTATATATCTTGTTACAGTGTAGATGTGCGTGTGTGTGGTCTGTGCGCTGGGTGTGGTGGGTGTGATGATCTATTACTCCCCTGCAGGTTGTTACGACTGCTGCGTGCGCTGTCTGGGGGCAGTGCCCTATGCCAGTCTGGCCGCCACCCTGCTGTGCTATGCGGGCACGGCTCTGTTCTGTGTCAGCGCGCACATGGCGCTGGCACAGACCGAGGTGCTTGTTGAGATGCACTTTGCACGGAACATCCAGGACTACGTTATTCTGGCGTCATTGTGAGTTTCTCCAAGTCCGTTCGCATCTATGCAAGAGGTTATCCAGAGTGAAAAAAAATCTACTCAAGACACTCAACTCTTGTCTGTGTGTGTGTGTGTGTGTGTGTGTGTGTGTGTGTGTGTGTGTGTGTGTGTGTGTGTGTGTTGTGTTGCAGTATTAAGTACTTCCAGTACGTCATCTATGGTCTGGCCTCCTTCTTCTTCTTGTACGGCATCCTGCTGTTGGCAGAAGGATTCTACACCACCAGCGCCATCAAACAGAAGTTTGGAGAGTTCAGAAGCACACAGTGCAGTCGCTGCTTAAGTCTGACAGTGCGTATTTGTGTGTGTGTGTATGTGTATTTGTGTGTGTGTGTGTGTGTGTGTGTGTGTGTGTATGTGTGTGTGTGTGTGTGTGTCTTAAACATTAGTCTATACTGTACCTTTCCTTGTCTGTACTCCTGTTTTAATGTAACATGCATTATTTACCACCTTGAACTGTAGTCTCCATAGATCAAACTGCCTGCTCTTCATCTGAATAATGTTGAGTGGGCAGTGGATGGCCTGTTGAATTGGGATGTATGTGTGCTGACCGTTTGCCCTCCCTGTATCTATCAGTATGAGATAAAATGACCTCTACCTGTCGTACTCACTCATACTCTCTCCCACCTCTTGTGGCCTGGGCCTTTTTCTCCCCCCCAGTTAGTCATTGTGACCTACATCCTGGCCATCATCTGGCTGGCAGTGTTCGCCTTCACCGCCATACCCGTGTACTTCTTCTTCAACATGGAGGACACGTGTCACACCATCAACATCCTGGCCGAGACCACCACCAGCATTAACCAGCATGCCTGGGTCTGCATGGATGCCAGGCAGTATAGTAGGTTTTCACTTCTAATCAGAACACATCAGAGTGGTCGTTTGTGTGTGTGTGTGTGAGTGTGTGTGTGTGTGTATGTGTGTGTGTGTGTGTGTGTGTGTGTGTGTGTGTGTGTGTGTGTGTGTGTGTGTGTGTAAGTGTGTAAGTGTGCGTGTATTTGTAATTGTGTGTGTACAGTAGGTGTCCATGTGTGGGTGTGAATATGTGCACATGTAGACACTTCTAGCTCTATAATTATGCAGGTAAAGCCCAGAACAGCCCCCTGAAGTACTACTTTTTCACAGGTTTACTTCCCTGGCACGCAATGCCCGGCAAAGCCTGTGGGATGACCCTGGCGGCCATCTGCAAAACCACCGAGGTAAGAGCAGTGCGCCCAGCCAAGGACACAGACATTCTAACCCACGACGCAAATGGGCAGTAATGGGCTTCACTGTGTGGGTTTAACCATGACACATGGAGTTCTTAATGCAAGTTGTCTTGTGTTGGTAGTTCTTCTGGACTTATGACCTGTACATCGCTGCCTTTGCTGGAGCTGGGGTGACTCTGCTGTCACTGGTGAGTGTATAAGGCTGTGGCAGTAGGGAATGCATAAAATATCACAAATGAAGCATAAAATATCACTAAAGACTGTGAGAAAATGTAAAATATCAGTCATAACAACTGTGTTTTAATTCATAATACAGACCTAAGTGTGATAACACATTGGTTTACACATAATACATGGTTAAAGTGTATTGTATTTATGTTCATTCTGCTAGTACTAAAGCCCTAAGCAATACTATTTCAAAATATCTATTACATGCCCATGGTGAAAAATTATTTTCAATACTGTTAATGATGGTCATTAAAATAAATAAGAAATACATGAAATAATGAACATAAAATTTATAATGAAGAGTATGTGTTTTATTGCTTTGTCTTGTGTGCATACTCTCTCTCTCTCTTTCTCTCTCTCTCTGTCTCCCTCCAGTTCCTTTACCTTGTGGCCACCACTTATAACTATGCTGTCTTGCGGTTCCTGGGAAGGAAGGCAATGCGTTGCTAGGTGCCACGTCCCCAGACACTCCGTCTTGCCGCTGTGCTTAGCTCTTTGTTGTCGGCTATTGGGTCCATGGGGAAATCATAGCAGAGCTTCATGAAACTCGCTTCTCGTGAAACACCTGCTCAGTGAGACAAAAAAAAAAACATCACAGAACTCACATATATATAAAAAAAAGAATACAAGTAATGTACACCAGTGCAAACATCTTTGAAAGACTAGTTATTTTAGAACATGAACATGATCTGGGGAAGAAAATGTGATGTGATTGAGATACAAGGTGAGATTCAGGCAGTTTGCACTTGAGCATCAGGATAAGAGTTGAATACTAGTTTTTGCTCTGTCTAACATCAAGTCAAGGATCCCCTGTCTGCTAGCCTGCTCCTCACTTTTTTGGCATGAGATCAGAGGTTCATGATTACTTACTGTACCATACTTTCCCCCAACATCTGAGGATGTCCTTGTCTATATTTGGTTTGGGCCTTTGAGGTAACCTGTATGACAGTGTTTTTTTTCTCTTTCATATTGCTGCTGGATTGTTATTTGCTGTGCTGCCTTTATAGCCATGTTTCATACATCTGCCACATACTCCATGTGTTTGTATCATCTTTGTATATTGTCCACTTGTGCTGTAGCCCCAATGCTACTATTTGTTTAGAGGTGAAAGTAACAGTAATAAGACCATAAATGCTATTGCCAAAGCAATTTTCAAAATGGCTTTCAAGTACTGATGAAGAGAATTGGTGCTACGTATATTTTGATCCATTTACTTCAAACACTTCAAGCCCCTATTCTTACCTTTCTCATCTGTGTTTTTCTAGCTCTTCCCTCGCCTTCCCTTCCCTTTTTCTCCCAACACAGCTAATAGTTTGAGTGTAAAGTGAACGTAACCAATGGCAATAGATTGAAAATCTCAACTTTTTTTTCTTTTAATGTAATAATAATGAGTTAGTAACTGACAGAAGTATGTTACTCCTTCTGTGGTATATTAAATAATCTGAATCATGTGAGATTGTTGGTACTGAAACAGTATACTTTCTGTTTTAACAAACAGATTGTATTGATGAGAATGAGAATGTTCACATGAATGTCAGTTCACCTACAAATAACAAAGAATAAAATCACAGTTTTATTAAATCAAATGTGTTCCATACTATTAGCATAATGCTCATTGCTTTTTTATTTTGTGTCTAAGATGAGTGTAAACTTATTATATGAACAAACACACATTATGTATACCGGTATATACAACATTGAAAATAAGCATTATACATACCAAAAACATTAAAAATAAGTATTGTAATAAAAAATGGACAAACAAAAAGCATAACATACACACCTAAACATTATACGTATTGTCACGGGGAAAAAAACAACATTATTTAGCATGATGTTCAGGGTGTGGTTGTGGTCTACATGCTCCCATTGCTGCCTCATTGGATTTAGATATGATCACGTGATGGTTCATTTAGGATATTATCACACATGATGCAGGCCCGAATCTAGACTGCTCAGATTGGGGGGGCAAATATAATTTTTGAGTGGGCACAATGAATGGACCATTTTCCTAGTAAACATAGGCTTGGATTTGGGAACCCAAAATCATTGTTTCTCCAAGACATTTTTTTCAGCAGCAGGGGTGTTAGTCACAGTTAAGCTAGGGGGGTTTAGGGACATGCTCCCCCTGGAAGAAAATGTTTAGAAATTACTCCTTAAATGAGGATTTCTGGCGAGTTTTGTCAAAAGAAATGGACAGATTGAGTTACAAATGACATAGCCTAACCATCAACAGATTCAAGGCATCTGCTATGGGGAAAAAAATGCCCGTTACAAAGCAGTTTTATCGCAGGACTTTAAAAACCTTAGTATCAGCATAGACAGGATTATTCATGTTTTTATTTTGTGTTCATTTTCAGCTTTTTCATTTACAGTACATTATTGGTAGAAATTGATATGAAACAAAAAATAAAATTAACACAGTGTCTATTTACACCCCTGGTTCGAATAGCCTTGGCCACACAGCTGAGCTATTCACACCCTGTTTTTTCGTCAGCAGAAAGTGAAGAATTCTGAAAGGTTTCGGCAGTAATATCTGTTCAGATTAAGTTTTAGATTGAAAAGTTGTGTTTAATTTTTAAAATCTTGGTTCAGTGAACACATACAACCGTCAGTTTCTTAGTTAACAGAAATTTCGTGAATATGATGCTCAAGCCTATAAACTATAAGTTTACCTGCAAACACCCTCTAGTTGTGGAAGAAGATAGTGCAGTGGTCACAGACATGGTTTAGCTGTTTGATTCCCGCATGACACATTTTGGCAGAGTGAGTGCGCGTGTGTACCAACGTCTCTGGAGAGAAGGCGCACAATTTGAACAACAAATTGGTTATCAAACGGAAGTTTTGATTGCAACAATTAGCTAGTTCATGCACCAGGGTGTAAATAGCATACATTACTATATAAACCAGGGTACGAATAGCATCCACTTCTAACTATACATTGATGCAAACAGCATACCTTATTCAGAGTGTCTATTACACAGCTGAGCTATTCACACCCTGTTACGTAACAACAAAAAAACATGTTGCTTGTTTTTTTATTATTATTACATTGTGTGATCAATATGCCAGAATAAATGCACAGGGGTGCAAATAGCATACACTGATATTTGTACCAGACGGGGTATTAATAGAACACATTGCTGTGTGCACCAGGGTACGAATAGAATTCCATTCTAATTGCACCAGGGTACGAATAGCATACAGTGCTAATTGAACCAGGGGTGCAAATAGCCTTACCCTAAAATAAAATGGCACAGCACAGAAAATTATATAATGAATTGAAAATTAAACCTTCATGGCATAGGCCACAATCGCCCCAGTGAGCTAAACTAGCCTATTAACATTATTTAATGTCATTACATTGTTTTGGTGGTGGTCTAATTGAGTGCCTTCCCCTTTAAGGAGAGTAATTTGATTTCTGAGGAAGGCTTGCATGAGTTTGGAAAAATAGTTGTGTATAATGCAAAAGATATGTGGATGCAATTCATTAGCCTGTTTCTGTCATTAGTTTAAAAAAAAAATAGAAAATGGAATAGAAAGGATACTCTATGGCTAAGTAATTTACAAAAATGTATGTACTGACATAAATAGTTTAAATAGAGACTGCAATTCCAAAACCGCACTCCACAGCTTATTGTACAGATGCATGCTTCATATCCTCATATCCGGTAAAGTCTGCTGTTTATTTTGATATATGTCTTGCCAAGAGTTTGTGAAATATCACCAAGAGTAATGGGTGTGCAGAATGCAAATATGATTTTTCGCTAATTTTCTCGCGAAACGTCTATGACAGCAACTTGGGCTAATATTATTGGATTTATTTATTGGATATTATTGGTGCATGGGATATATGTGTGACCAGTAGGCCTACTCCACGAGCAATACAACTGAGAAAGAGGGGTGTGAATTTCAGTCAGTTGGCCACATATTAGGTGGGGCAGAAGACATATTATCGTATATTAGGATATTATCACACGTGATGGTTCATTCTGGATATGATCACACGTGATGGTTCATTGTGGATATGATCACACGTAATGGTTCAATTAGGATATGATCAAATGTGATGGTTCATTATCAAATGCTGGTTAACTGATATGGAAGATTGCATCAAAGCATTCTTCACAGATTATGGCTGCTTCATGATTGAACATTCTTAAATCCAGATCACCCAAATTTTTCTGGCATTTCCCACACTAAAGCAAAACAAATAAACAAATTGTTAGTATAATTATCGTTCAATAAATAGTTTCAGTGAAATGAATCCTTTCATAGTAATTATTAGTTGGAGTATCATTTGGAGGAAACCTGTGTTTTCAACTCACAATGCATTCAAACATGGTTTGAATTGAATTACTTTAGTAGTTTGCCATGAAATTATGAATTTTGTGCATCATTCATCACGTTATGACATTAAATAAAACCCTTAACATAATAATCCAGCCTCTAGTCTCTAGTTGGATTTCATCTGACATATACTTTTCATAGGCCTTGTGGCTCATGATACAAGTGCTGGTTCCCCCTTAAAACACATCGTCACAGCATCAGTCTCAAACCATAATCTTATTACCTTGAAGCACTCCGGGTGGCAGCAGATTGCAAGGGAGTCAACGGTGATTCTGACATTTCCAGTAATTAACTCATTACAATGGGTGCACACAGATGGACCTGAAATACTATGATACAGAAGACACATATTGTTAAAACAATATGAAACAAACACACTGGGTCATGAAAAAAATATTACTTTTTGAAAAAAAAATTCAAATCATTTTTTTTTTTATTTAAAAATTGTCCAAAGAAAATAAAAAAAATATATCAGCTTCAATGACATAAATGGTGACATGACAAATTACAAGTACAAGAGAAGAGTAGCTTTTGCGGTCACGTAACTCCTAGAGACCACATTTTATACCACAATGCATACTCACATGGTTTTCTTCTCTTCAACTTTACTTTGGTCTTGTAAAGTTTTTTCAGAGCATTCCCCATCCCTGAAAAAAACAATCTCACTTAGATCAAAATGGTTACATTAGTGAAAATATGTGTAATTCTGTATTATTTTGAAAAGCCTCATATGTTCTTTCATGTGTTGTCTCAGCCTCAGACAATTTGATGACATTTTCTTGGTTCAGAGCTGTTTCTACAACAGGTTGCTCTGCGGGTGTTATGAGTGCTTCTGATTCAGGTGCGTCCACTGAAACTTCTTCATTTTCTGTTGGTAGTGTCTCATCTGAGCTCACAGCAGGCTCTTTAACTTTATCAGAGGCGTTGGTGGCAGGTTCGTCTGATGTCGCTACAGGAACCGTTGTGGCTGGGGCATCTGTGCTCTCTGCCTGGCCTGCGTCTCCTTCGGTCAGTGACTCCACTGTTTCCTCCAGCACAGGTGCGACAGACACCTCAGCAACCTCAACAGATGCGACTGCAGCCTCCTGTCCGCAGAGACAGCCTCGGGTGTGTGTGCTGTTACTTCTACGGGAGCGGTTTTAGCCACAGCCTCTTGAGGAGCAGTCTCAGGGACTTTGTCAATGGTCTCTGTTGGTGTAACCACCTCAACAGATGCAGCTTTGGGTGTTTTAGCTACTGAGTATACTGAGTATACAGGTACTTGTTCGGGTGTTGCAGCCACTGACTCTACAGGTACTTCTTCAGGTGTTGCAATCACTGCCTCTATAGGTGCTTCCTCAGGTGTTGCATTCACAGACACTACTAGGGCTTCTTCAGGTGTTGCAATCACTGACTCTACCGTTCCTTCTTCAGGTGTTTCAGCTGCTGGCTCTACAGGTGCTTCCTCAGGTATTTCAGCTGCTAGCTTTGTAGGTGCCACCACTTGTGATTCAACTTTTGACTTTTCAGGTGCTTCTTCAAGAGTTTTGTCTGCTGCAGCAGATGTTTCAAGTATGGCCTCTACAGTTTCATCTGCAAATTCTTCAGATACGACCACTACATTTGCATTTGCAGATGTTTCAGTAACTGTGGCTACCACCTTCACAGGAGCGATTTCAGCTACTGCTTCTACAGGTGCATCTTGAGATGTTTCAACCAGTGCCTCGGCATATGCAGTGACAGGAGTTTCCACAACAGCCTCAGATTCTACCTCTACAGGAACTTCAGGAGCTTCCTCCACTGGTGTAATAGCAGGAACCTCAGCAGCTGAGACAGCAAGAACTTTAGAAGCGACCTCTGCGGGTGTGACTGCAGGAACTTCAGGAGCAACCTCTGCAGGTGTGATTGCAGGAACTTCAGGAGCTACCTCCACATGTGCTTCAGCAACTTCAGGAGTTGCATCCCCAGCTGTGGCTGCAGGAGCAGTTGCAACCACAGCTGTGTCAGGAGTTGTCTCTACAGGAACTACATCAGGAACATCTGAAGCTGACTCTGCATGTGTGCTTACAGCAGGGGTTTTCAACCAGTGGGCTGCGGCCCACTTGTGGTCTGTGATGACATAGCTGGTGGTCTCTGGCCATGGATTTAGTAATATAGTTGCAATGTGGGAATCAGTATTTTTATTGAGTGGTGGTCCTGGTGTCAAGTAATTAGTCAGAATGATGGTCCCTGGTTCCCAATCAGTTGAAAACCCCTGGTCTACAGGAAATTCAGGGGCTGCATCTACAGCTGTGACTCTAGGAACTTTAGGAGCTACCTCTGCAGGAGTGACTGCAGGAACTTCAGGAGCGACCTCTGCTGGTGTGATTGCAGGAACTTGAGAAGTGACCTCTGCAGGTGTGACTGCAGGAACTTCAGGAGCGACCTCTGCGGGTGTGACTGCAGGAACTTCAGGAGCGACCTCTTTGGTTGTGACTGCATGAACTTCAGGAGCTACCTCCACAGGCACTTTATCAATTTCAGGAGTTGCATCCCCAGCTGTGGCTGCAGGAACTTCAGCAGTTGCAACCACAGCTGTGTCAGGAGTTGTCTCTACAGGAACAACATCAGGAACTTCAGGAGCGACCTCTGCAGGTGTGACTGCAGGAACTTCAGGAGCGTCCTCTGCGGGCATGACTGCAGGAACTTCAGGAGCGACCTCTGCGGGTGTGACTGTAGGAACTTCAGGAGTGACCTCTGCGGGTGTGACTGCAGGAACTTCAGGAGCTGACTCTGCATGTGTGTTTACAGCAGGGGTTTTCAACCAGTGGTCTGTGGCCCACTTGTGGTCTGTGATGACATTGCTGGTGGTCTCTGGCCATGGATTTAGTAATATAGTTGCAATGTGGGAATCAGTATTTTTATTCAGTGGTGGTCCTGGTGTTAAGTAATTAGCCAGAATGATGGTCCCTGGTTCCCTATCAGTTGAAAACCCCTGGACTACAGGAACTTCAGGGGCTGCATCCACAGCTGTGTCTACAGGAACTTCAGGAGCTACTTCTGCAGGTGTGACTGCAGGAACTTCAGGAGCGACATCTACGGGTGTGACTGTAGGAACTTCAGGAGCGAAATCTGCGGGTGTGACTGCATGAGCTTCAGGAGCTACCTCCACAGGCACTTCATCAATTTCAGGAGTTGCATCCCCAGCTGTGACTGCAGGAACTTCAGCAGTTGCAACCACAGCTGTGTCAGGAGTTGTCTCTACAAGAACAACATCAGGAACATCTGAAGCTGACTCTGCATGTGTGCTTACAGCAGGGGTTTTCAACCAGTGGTCTGCGGCCCACTTGTGGTCTGTGATGACATTGCTGGTGGTCTCTGGCCATGGATTTAGTAATATAGTTGCAATGTGGGAATCAGTATTTTTATTCAGTGGTGGTCCTGGTGTTAAGTAATTAGCCAGAATGATGGTCCATGGTTCCCTATCAGTTGAAAACCCCTGGACTACAGGAACTACAGGGGCTGCATCCACAGCTGTGTCTACAGGAACTTCAGGAGCTACCTCTGCAGGTGTGACTGCAGGAACTTCAGGAGCGACCTCTGCGGGTGTGATTGCAGGAACTTGAGGAGTGACCTCTGCGGGTGTGACTGTAGGAACTTCAGGAGCGACATCTGCGGGTGTGACTGCATGAACTTCAGGAGCTACCTCCACAGGCACTTCATCAATTTCAGGAGTTGCATCCCCAGCTGTGACTGCAGGAACTTCAGCAGTTGCAACCACAGCTGTGTCAGGAGTTGTCTCTACTGGAACAACATCAGGAACTTCAGGAGCGATCAATGCAGGTGTGACTGCAGGAACTTCAGGAGCGTCCTCTGCGGGCATGACTGCAGGAACTTCAGGAGCTACCTCTGCAGGTGTGTCTGCAGGAACTTCAGGAGCGACATCTGCGGGTGTGACTGTAGGAACTTCAGGAGCGACATCTGCGGGTGTGACTGCATGAACTTCAGGAGCTACCTCCACAGGCACTTCATCAATTTCAGGAGTTGCATCCCCAGCTGTGACTGCAGGAACTTCAGCAGTTGCAACCACAGCTGTGTCAGGAGTTGTCTCTACAGGAACAGCATCAGGAACATCTGAAGCTGACTCTGCATGTGTGCTTACAGCAGGGGTTTTCAACCAGTGGGCTGCGGCCCACTTGTGGTCTGTGATGACATAGCTGGTGGTCTCTGGCCATGGATTTAGTAATATAGTTGCAATGTGGGAATCAGTATTTTTATTGAGTGGTGGTCCTGGTGTCAAGTAATTAGTCAGAATGATGGTCCCTGGTTCCCAATCAGTTGAAAACCCCTGGTCTACAGGAAATTCAGGGGCTGCATCTACAGCTGTGACTCTAGGAACTTTAGGAGCTACCTCTGCAGGAGTGACTGCAGGAACTTCAGGAGCGACCTCTGCTGGTGTGATTGCAGGAACTTGAGAAGTGACCTCTGCAGGTGTGACTGCAGGAACTTCAGGAGCGACCTCTGCGGGTGTGACTGCAGGAACTTCAGGAGCGACCTCTTTGGTTGTGACTGCATGAACTTCAGGAGCTACCTCCACAGGCACTTTATCAATTTCAGGAGTTGCATCCCCAGCTGTGGCTGCAGGAACTTCAGCAGTTGCAACCACAGCTGTGTCAGGAGTTGTCTCTACAGGAACAACATCAGGAACTTCAGGAGCGACCTCTGCAGGTGTGACTGCAGGAACTTCAGGAGCGTCCTCTGCGGGCATGACTGCAGGAACTTCAGGAGCGACCTCTGCGGGTGTGACTGTAGGAACTTCAGGAGTGACCTCTGCGGGTGTGACTGCAGGAACTTCAGGAGCTGACTCTGCATGTGTGTTTACAGCAGGGGTTTTCAACCAGTGGTCTGTGGCCCACTTGTGGTCTGTGATGACATTGCTGGTGGTCTCTGGCCATGGATTTAGTAATATAGTTGCAATGTGGGAATCAGTATTTTTATTCAGTGGTGGTCCTGGTGTTAAGTAATTAGCCAGAATGATGGTCCCTGGTTCCCTATCAGTTGAAAACCCCTGGACTACAGGAACTTCAGGGGCTGCATCCACAGCTGTGTCTACAGGAACTTCAGGAGCTACTTCTGCAGGTGTGACTGCAGGAACTTCAGGAGCGACATCTACGGGTGTGACTGTAGGAACTTCAGGAGCGAAATCTGCGGGTGTGACTGCATGAGCTTCAGGAGCTACCTCCACAGGCACTTCATCAATTTCAGGAGTTGCATCCCCAGCTGTGACTGCAGGAACTTCAGCAGTTGCAACCACAGCTGTGTCAGGAGTTGTCTCTACAAGAACAACATCAGGAACATCTGAAGCTGACTCTGCATGTGTGCTTACAGCAGGGGTTTTCAACCAGTGGTCTGCGGCCCACTTGTGGTCTGTGATGACATTGCTGGTGGTCTCTGGCCATGGATTTAGTAATATAGTTGCAATGTGGGAATCAGTATTTTTATTCAGTGGTGGTCCTGGTGTTAAGTAATTAGCCAGAATGATGGTCCCTGGTTCCCTATCAGTTGAAAATCCCTGGACTACAGGAACTTCAGGGGCTGCATCCACAGCTGTGTCTACAGGAACTTCAGGAGCTACCTCTGCAGGTGTGACTGCAGGAACTTCAGGAGCGACCTCTGCGGGTGTGATTGCAGGAACTTGAGGAGTGACCTCTGCGGGTGTGACTGTAGGAACTTCAGGAGCGACATCTGCGGGTGTGACTGCATGAACTTCAGGAGCTACCTCCACAGGCACTTCATCAATTTCAGGAGTTGCATCCCCAGCTGTGACTGCAGGAACTTCAGCAGTTGCAACCACAGCTGTGTCAGGAGTTGTCTCTACAGGAACAACATCAGGAACTTCAGGAGCGATCAATGCAGGTGTGACTGCAGGAACTTCAGGAGCGTCCTCTGCGGGCATGACTGCAGGAACTTCAGGAGCTACCTCTGCAGGTGTGTCTGCAGGAACTTCAGGAGCGACATCTGCGGGTGTGACTGTAGGAACTTCAGGAGCGACATCTGCGGGTGTGACTGCATGAACTTCAGGAGCTACCTCCACAGGCACTTCATCAATTTCAGGAGTTGCATCCCCAGCTGTGACTGCAGGAACTTCAGCAGTTGCAACCACAGCTGTGTCAGGAGTTGTCTCTACAGGAACAGCATCAGGAACATCTGAAGCTGACTCTGCATGTGTGCTTACAGCAGGGGTTTTCAACCAGTGGTCTGCGGCCCACTTGTGGTCTGTGATGACATTGCTGGTGGTCTCTGGCCATGGATTTAGTAATATAGTTGCAATGTGGGAATCAGTATTTTTATTCAGTGGTGGTCCTGGTGTTAAGTAATTAGTCAGAATTATGGTCCCTGGTTCCCAATCAGTTGAAAACCCCTGGACTACAGGGACTTCAGGGGCTGCATCCACAGCTGTGACTGCAGGAACTTCAGGAGCGACCTTTGCAGGTGTGACTGCAGGAACTTCAGGAGCGACCTCTGCGAGTCTGACTGCAGGAACCTCAGGAGCGACCTCTGTGGGTGTGACTGCATGAACTTCAGGAGCTACCTCCACAGGTACTTCAACAACTTCAGGAGTTGCATCCCCAGCTGTGGCTGCAGGAACTTCAGGAGCTACCTCTGCAGGTGTGACTGCAGGAACTTCAGGAGCTACCTCTGCGGGTGTGATTGCAGGAACTTGAGGAGTGACCTCTGCAGGTGTTACTGCAGGAACTTCAGGAGCGACCTCTGCGGGTGTGACTTCAGGAACTTCAGGAGCGACCTCTGTGGGTGTGACTGCATGAACTTCAGGAGCTACCTCCACAGGTACTTCATCAACTTCAGGAGTTGCATCCCCAGCTGTGGCTGCAGGAACTTCAGCAGTTGCAACTACAGCTGTGTCAGGAGTTGTCTCTACAGGAACTACATCAGGAACTTCTGGAGCTGACTCTGCAGGTGTGACTGCAGGAACTTCAGGAGCGACCTCTACATGTGCAGCAGCAGGACCTTCAAGAACTTTGACGGCTGTGACATCAGGAACTTCTGGACGTGTCACCACAGATGTGGCAGTTGGAACTTCTAGAGCTGTCTCAGCAGGTGTGACAGTATCTGGAGCTGTCTCTCCAGACGTTTGAGCTGGAGTTTCTTCATTCACAAGTGACCCAACTGCAGCTACAGCAGATACATCTTCAGCAGTCTTTACATCTGCCTCTTCTTCTGGATCAGTAGATGTGTTTGAGCTGCAAAGTACATACAGGAATCATTACTGTAATTGTAAGTAATTATGTTTGTTTATTACACGGCTCTTCAGAGTGCTGCTGAAAGTTCCATTCACATAAATGGGCCTTCCCAACGTTACGTGGTCTGTTAAATCTATATAATCACCGGCAAAGTATATAATCACCGCTGCCAATGGCAACGGGTTTTGTGCTTCTAAGGGACCGTTCGTTATTTATAAACGGGATCACCGGAGGGATTTTGAGTGCTTCGATCAAAAGTTGCATGACCCTCCGTGCCTGCAATATAATTTTCAACGACCCTCCAGCAGCATTTTCAAAAATGACATGACCCTCCCCGGCCAATTGTCGATGTCTTCCGCCCACGCTCTTTCGCGCTTTGATAACCCATCAACATATGCTACCGTCCTAAAATCAACCTCTGCTTTCTGATCTTACACATCACACTTCACCAAGATGGTGGCCATTTAAGTAGATTTACTCCCTAACATTTTTGTGGAAACACAATTAGCATGGAAACTAAATGCACACTTCCTGCAACTGCATTAGCCTACTTGAAAAGTTACTCCTCTAGTAAGTATGCACATAATAAAACAATAAAGCATTGAGACCATTCAACAAAGCACACTGGGTAATAACAAATTCAACACATGAACTTGTTGCTATGGACTCGTCTATAGGCTTCCTCAGTCATTGTAAAGCTGCCGAAGCTGAACATTATCCAAAACTCAATTTCTCAGACGAGCGTCAATTTGGGAGCTTGCTACACTCCTTCCTTCTCAAATGACTTGAAAAGGCCGTTTGCACAATTTCACAAATAATCACAGGGACCGAAAAATACCTAACATGCCAACTTTTTCCGGGTTTATCATTTTAACGTTTCCCTGCTGTCTTGCCGTTTTAATATTTTCCCGTAGAATATCCCATATTACTGTAATACTCATAACATTAGTCCTGCATTCTGGCCTGTCTCTGTGTTGTCCTGTTGTTACCCCTTGCCCTTCCAGTGAAACAGATGTATTCAAATCATCGTTTTGCTTGCTTGAATGCAAACTCAGAGTGATGTTAACCTAGGCCTATTTAAGTTAACGACGTGGTTGTCGTGAGAGCAAGATTCATTAGCGCTTGCGGTGTTCAGCCGTAGGCTATGCCTACGTGCGCACCTGCCAGGCTACTCAGCTAGACAAAGAATTCCCCTTGTATATTCACTCCAAGTTGGCCTACCATAACTTACCAACTACACTGTAGACCATAAACTGGCTATTTATATGACCAAATGTATTTGTTCAACTTTATGAAGCAGAATTACGCACTGCTACTTGGAACGTAGGCCTAACACATTTTTGTTGGCAGGAGAGAGAATGACAGCGATTAAGAAATTGCACTTGTTGCTGGTTACCAATAAATACTATATATTTTTTTGCAAACAACAAAAACAGAAAGGATGGAGACAGCAAAGCTAGAGATGGGCAGGAACAAGGTCAATTGGTAGAAATGCTTGTCAAAATGTTAGGAGCTGGATGTGTGGATGAATGAAGCACAAGTATGCTTTGTGTTAAGCATGCACACTGTTTAAAGTTAGGCTACACGGTAAACTACAAGTAAACCAAAGTTAAATTTAGCTTTTTTAGGGCTGGATAAAGTTGACCAAATGGATATAGGCTGTTAGGCGTGAATAAAGTAGGCTACTTTGTTGCTCCAACCCTTCCAACGTTAATGGGGACGAATGTTGACATTTTCCGTATTTTGCGTGAGAAACCCGGGAAATCTCCCTCATTTTCATTGTTCAATGTTGACAGAGCTATGGAACGAAAGAGAACGTTATATGGCGACAGAATTCAACAATCAAACAAGCCACTTTGATTTTTTGATGTTTTCATTAATACAAAAGATGGGTGACCCTCCCTCCTAGACAAAAAAAAGTTAGGTGACCCTCCCCTCAACAAAGAATAAAAAGACATGACCCTCCCCTATTTTCCTCCGGTGACCCCGTTTATAAATAACGAACAGTCCCTAATTAACATCTTTCATATCACTCCGCAAGAAGTCAGTTTACTTATTATGACCGCCGCTAGCGAAGCTAGCGAAGCGGTCATATAATGATTGTCAAAGTTTTTTTTATTTTTTTTAATTTTTTTTTTATTTTTTCCGTCATCTACTTCCTTAATTTTTGGTCAACGATACCCGGGACACCGAAACACCGGTGCACATGAAATTTGGTGGGTATGTAGCCCCACTAGACTTTTACGGAAAAATTTTGTTTCGTCCCCGGGGGCCACTCCCCCCCCCCCATGCTGGGCCCCCCGAACTGCAAAAAAAGCAGTTTTTCCTAAATAACTACCTGAACCGTGGCACTGAGGATGAAGAATCTTTTATGGTATGTTGGTCTCAAGGGCCCACATTAACCTGGCCCATAATCACTCATTTGCGATTTGCACCCCCCCGGTAAAAAATGAAAATGCAATATCATTCTGCTTTAATCGCCCCTATCTTCAGTTAAGATGTTCAGAACTGCACCAAATTTTATGTGTATGATTGACCTGGCATTCTCTGGGGGTATGCCAGTTTCGTAGAATTTCATCCATGGGGGGGTCTAAAAAATGTTAGATTATGTGTACATTTAGTGACTGTACACTCATTGGCCTGTAGATGGCAGTGCACACATATACACATGCACACACACACAGGCACGCACATACTATCGGTATTAGAACGGCCGATACATAATTACAAATTCAGTAGGATTAAACGAAAGCCAAATATTCATCATCATCATCATGGCTGCATTTCCATTATTGGCAATACGTAGTCGTTTGTCCACTAGATGGCGCATCGTTGCAGTGAAACGTAATTTTGTTGGAAGTTAAAAGTGGGTTGGAAAAACAATGGACGCTTCCTACAAGGACTGTAGTTTACCAGAACGTCTAATAAGGATAGGACGATGTTCACATGAAATGTAATTCCCATTTCTTCTTGAAGCCGAAATAAATCTGAGGATGTTTATCGGACATGCTTGGTTTTTACTGCAGGTAGCCTACGTTAATCTTATAATATCAATAAGGACCTAGGTACAATAATGTTACCGTTAGCGTTGGTTGAGTGATGGAGGCCAATTTGATTGCATTTGTAGAAAACTATAAATGCGGTTATACCAAGCAAATTGATAGCAGCACTGTAATTGTATCTTTCGACTGTCATTTGTTGCACGTGCTACAAAAATCATTCTGTGCAATGGAAGATTTACCAACGTTACACCGGTCTGATACAGTTTTGCCTATACATGCGTGAGACTGAGACACCTGTTTATTTGTTTTAAGTGCGTGCAGGGTGTGAGAGGGGAATCGATGTGCTTTGATTCCAGTTTGGTAGTTGTAGTCTGTGAGATTAAAAAGCACGTGTGTGTGAAGTATCCAAACAATGACACCTTCATTTCATTATGGCTGCTTTAGCAACACACCTTAAGCTACTGTGTAGTGGGTCCCATTTAGAAGTGGCTACTTCATTCGCGCTTTCCTTGACTCATGGAGCTACGTGAATTTTATTAGAACTTTTCGCCACGATATGGCAGTTTAAGTCCGCTTGATACTGTAAGGCGTAAGCCATTGGTTTCCAAAGGAGATTTTATTTGTGTCGCCAGCATAGCCTATTGACAATTTATGTTGTAAATAGGCTTACCTTATAGGCCTACCTGTAGCTTAGGGAAGCTAACAGCTTTCTATTAGGATCTAGTTTGTTAGTTACAGTTTTGTCATAACTCCCTGATGCATTTTTGCATTTAGAATAGCCAGAGCGTGGATATCTCAATCGGAAAATTAAACAATATCGGGCGCCTATGGACTAGGCTGGGTGAACCCAGCCTGTGTTTCTAGAAAGCATCGTTTGCTAACTTGCGTCGCAACCTTGGTAGTACGCTCCATCGTTCTTGGATTTGGTGTTTCTAGAAAGGGTAGTTCGAACTCTCAATCGCAAACAAGGACGCAAAGTTTGGTCGTTTGAACTACTGCCCCTAGGCAGTCGCACTTGTGTCGTTCCTTGGTAGTTCCTGTTGGTGTCTGGAGCACCTAACCAAAAATCACAACCGCCTAACCAAAAATTGCGAAGTGGATGTTTATCTCGTGACTCAATGATTGATCTATCCTGTAGCTTAATTTTGATTAAGACACTGACTCCCCTACTTGGCTTATTCTTGCTATTTATGTTAATTCGAGTATTGCCTTGCTTTTAGTATTATAATCTTCACAGACTCTTACAACAGCAGTGATAAATGGTGTAGTGGCTAGAGCAGATGACTTGTTATTCCAACGTTGTAGGTTCGATTTTCTTATGATGTGAGATTGTCCTCTTGCTTCTCGCTACCTGCAGGTGAACTGTGTGACACGTAGATTCAATTGTTTTTGACTGATGTCTTGTAGCCTATGTTCTCTCGATGTAGAGTAACTATATACATAAAAATGTATGGTCAAAACCTACTGTTGTGTCTCGTAGGCCTAGGCCTACTCTTACTCAGAGATGGAAAGAAGAAATAGGATGCGAACTCCGGCCGACCGCGCAGTGCACTGATGCGCAACCTTTAAGCCACGAGACAATTAATAACATTTGTGATACCCAGATATTTGTCCAGGCTATATATTTTTTCCAACATAGATATTTAACACAAATAATGACACATATTGGTCGGCTTCAGTAAAATGTTTTATATACTTGCAATAGGTTTAGGTTTTTGCAGATGACGATGACAATGTCAGCATTAATCACTCGGTTTAAATTAGAAAAATGTCAACATAGGCCGTGGCAGAGAATTTCTAGGGGGTGAGGTATTACACGTTGCCACTGTTTCCACCAATGATATGTATCGCTGCATCATCAATAACGTTGTTGGATCTACAGTGTTCGAACGTCGGAGGTAGCGAATTGCGACACAGGTACGATGCTTTCTGAAAACAGGTGTAACGATGTCGTTGTTTGGTCGCAAGTTGCGTCGTACCATGGTGGTTGAGCAACGTCGTTGCTAACTTTTCTAGAAACGACCCCCTGTGTGCACGCTATTTATTTTTTGATTTCTTAAAAGATTGAGCTTGGTCTGGTGAAAGCCAGACAAGCCATGGACCTCAGTTACACAATGCAAGGGAACATGAATCAGCCTATATTTGCACGAACAATAACGGACAGCTCTATTTCAACTTTGGCCCGTTAAAATGTGTACGTCTAGCGACGCATTTCATCAAGGCCCATTTGGACATGTCAGTTATTTGCACCACTGGTTAGATGTAAAACAGCATTTCGTTTCAGACTACTGTTACTTAATTTGTGCATTGACAATAAAGTATCACATGAACTAAAGATGACTAAAATTTTATGTAGAACATTCACAAAAAATCCATCCATCCAAAAATGACCTTTGTTTTTGATAGCTGTTGAAAACGGCATGAAACTGACAGAGATGTTTTTGTTTATTAATAAATAAATAAATAAATAAATAAATAAAAATATAACATTATGCTGATACCTTTTGCTTTTCCCAAATACAATGTAGCCTACACAAGGCCGTAGTCATGATGTCAACATTGGGGGGGACCAAATCTGTGGTGGGGTCTGAGGGACCCCCCCCCCGTGAAAAGAGAAGGGTGGAGAAGAAGCAACTTCACTGGTCCATCCCTGGACCCGTGACTCCATTTGTGTTCAAAATGTAGGCCTATACTTTAAAAGAAATTACAAACTATCTTTTGATAACCTCTATATTACACAGAATGTGGTTCTTTGACTTATTACTTACACCTGAAGATTTTTTAAACTAAGGCTTAGACTCATAGGTTTGGAGCCTAATAAGATTTTGTCTTTTAATTTAGATTTTATTATGCTGGCGGCTAATCACACAATTTTAACGTAGTTTGAAAGGGACAGGATTCAGGAATAGGCTACTAAGACAGGCCCCTCTTCTGTCTGACTCACCTCATGTTACCCCTGTATGCATTATAGACTGGCTTCTGACAGAAATTACGTTTTGTGCCAACATGTAGAAACACTAGGCCTACTACAGCCTTTAATTAGTGAATGGAGGTGCAAATTCCTTTCTTTGGTTATTGTCCGCGATTCACATTAACCAGGGATGGATTACTGAACGGGCCTACTGGGCCCAGGCCCAGGGGCCCAAGGGGTCAGGGGGCCCTGAAGCCCAAGCCTTTGCATGGAATCATTGCCTCAATATCAACAAATCAGGATGTAGGCTATGAATCTGATTGAATTTAGTATTGGCCATCTCCAAAATGCACCAGAATACAGGAAATCACATCAAACAAATAAAAAAAATTCTGGGGGAGGACCCCAAACCCCCCCTCCCACATATACAAAAATGAGTGGGGGGCCCTTAATACATCTGGGCCCAGGGGCCCGAAAGTTCATAATCCGCCCATGACATTAACTAGGCTATCACGTATTATAAACGTCGCCACATTTGATCACGTTTTGCCTGCATGGATGCGAGATTAAGTGCGCATCTAAATATAATATGCAAGATGCAACAATCATTTCTAAGAGGCCTATACATGGTTCATCATTTAAAATAAAACGTTTCACTTTTGCTATCATTGCGAGAATAGGCTACAATATGGAAAATGTTCCCTTTCAGTCTGATCGGCTCCAAACATGTATGGGATTTCCTTAGCCTGTGCTACACCTTTCCAAGAAGTTTTGTGAAAAGTGTTCCGGTAGCTTTTGCGATATTGTTTACAGCACTACCTCACCGCAGTAGGGTGCAGTAAATGAAAGCTTTTGATAGCGCACGCCACTAACGAAAAACGGAAAATCACCAGGACAAACCACTCAGGGGTGTAGGCTACTCTGGAACCATAGGTTTGTGCGTTATTTACGTTTGATTACATTTCAGATACGTGTTGGTTTCCTGTAGGCCTAGTATAGCGCTTTATTCTTTCTTTATTTTTCTATGTTCGAATATTGGGGGGGACATTTTGGTCATATTTGAATATTGGGGGGGACACGTCCCCCTCAATGTCTATGGTGACTATGGCCCTGAGCCTACAGGTGTAAGTGACCTTTCATCAATCCAGTTGCAATGGATGAACTGTGATGAACTGCCCTACTTGTAATTGTTTAGAGATTTTAAAGGTGTTATAACAATGCTACAACTTCTTTGGCTATTCTACAATCTATTCACCTTTTCAGCGCCAGTAGGCTACTTTCTGTGCAGCCACACACACACACACAGGCATGCAAAACAAGCATACACAAAAGTTTCAAGAGTGGGGGATGGAGTAAAAGATGGAGACAAATTGATTAGTGTGATTTATTTAGTAGTGTGATTTATTATATAACGGATGTACAGGACTGAGCGGCGGTCATATTTTGTACCGCTATGCGGTACATCTAGTTGCAATGGAATTTCATTGAAAGTGAAAGTCAGCTAGTAATACGTTGCCACGCAACTACTGTCAAGTTCTATCTGTGTGGCGAACTATTTATTTTGTCAGTGGAAGCCACGAAACGGTAGCAAAATCATTTTTAAAGACCCAATGTGTTAAGTTATAATAAGCGTGTTAATGTTTTGTCAGAAAAAAAATGGGTTCGGTTCTCCCTGTTGGGACTTATTTTCTAATAATTACTGGCGGACAATACATTATCCCTTACATAGTGTAGGCTATAGTGAACATGTATAGTCAGTATATTATGCGCTGTATGTGTGGAATGTATGTGTGAAATGTGCTGTATGTGTATACTCCTATACAGTCCAGGTGCTGTAAGGCTATAGATTATCTCTATACCTTTTAGCATAGTATGATGGGCTTTTTCCTGGAGAGGCAGTCGGTTCCTCAGCAGACCTGTCAGGAGAGACAGGTTTATACTGTAAGTATACTCTTTTGATCCCGTGAGGGAAATTTGGTCTCTGCATTTATCCCAATCCGTGCATTAGTGAATTGAATTGTACACACAGTGAGGTGAAGCACACACTAATCCCGGCGCAGTGAGCTGCCTGCATCAACAGCGGCGCTCGGGGAGCAGTGAGGGGTTAGGTGCCTTGCTCAAGGGCACTTCAGCCGTGCCTACTGGTCGGGGTTCGAACCGGCAACCCTCCGGTTACAGGTGCGAAGTGCTAACCAGTAGGCCACAGCTGCCCCACAGGTTCAGCCATTAACACCAGCCATACCACCTGAGCACGTAAACAGGATGTTTGCTCTTGCCTGGGAAGGTAAGACACTTACTCAAACTTCTTGAGAGCTGCAAGAACGTAGGAGCTCTGGCGTCCTGCCGGAGATTTGACAGGTTCTGTTCTCTCATAACTGACAGGGATATAAAGAGAGGTATAGCAACAATGTAAAGGTTAAGTATTTGAGTTTGTGAGCAAATGTGGGCAATGTGATATATGTACAGTATGGTCGTAAGTGACAGGTTGTACATTTTTCCACATTCCACATTTTCCACATTCCACATTTTCCAATATGAGTAAGTAGTACGTTTTTTTTTTTTGCAACTTAAGACCATGAAATGCCACAGAGTTTTACACCTGTCTGGACGTACCTGTTGTTGGTGTTGGAGATGGTGTCTACAGAATTCATTCCGGAGTTTATTCTTTCAAGTGTTACGCTAGGTAGATTCAGAGAGATAAATAGATCAAGTAAGAGAAAGAGAGGGAGAGAGTAACATGAGAAAAAAATGAGAGTAACGTTCATTTGTCATTTTGAAGTATGTAGATATAATAATAGTGATGTGTAGTGACGTGTATATTACAGTTTTTTACAATTGTTTACACACGTTTTCAAAACTCTGTGTCTATTTTTCAAAACTCCACACACAAAACCCACAACTGCTCACACAAAATGCAAAATGTCCCAAATCTCCAGCAAAATGACACACAACATGTCAAAAACACATGTTTAAAGCAAACATTCGCCTCACATTACAAACACTTTTGTCATAATATGACATTTTGGATACATCATGTACACACTGTTGCTCAAAACCTTTCTATATGTATTTCCATACAAGAGTGAAAGTTACAGTATCAACAAAGAGAAGTTGAAATACACAGTAAAAATGCAAGCAATATTGAAACCAAAAATAGTGATTTTTCCCAAATAATTTGCTGTTGTGAATACAGTATTTTACAGCAAACAAGAAAAAAAGCAAAGAAGAATACAGTGACCGACAGATGTACATGGACACTGGTTTTGTTTTTTTCTAAAGGCAAGTGTGTGTGTGTGTGTGTGGGGGGGGGGGGGTCGTGTACAGTATGTATTCATAGGCCTATAGACCCTTTCAACTGCAGAAACAAACAATTCTACAGTAAGCGTTCCTAAGGCATTTCTGGAGGCACAGAAAAATGTATTGAGCTAATGGTACTGTAACATGGGGACAAACAAAAATAGAGTAAAAAGACAAATTTCACATAAAGTCAACTTTTTGTAGAACATTACTGTAAGCTAAAGTCCGATTACTGTAATTTTCAAAGTATCTGCATTGGTTCTGAATATTTCAACCGGAAATCCTCTAGGAGCAGATTGAAAGGGTCTATACCTATATAGAGAGTATATATATTCATAGACCTATACTAAGGCAATGATTGGATGGTGTTCAGTAAAGTAAAGAGTGTTTGCACATGTGAAGAGAAAGAGTGAAGCACTGGTGATTTAGTGTGGCATTTTGATGGGTTGTGTTTGAAGAACGAAATCAAGTTACTTCCTGTTAGATTTTTGTGTGTTAGGTAGAAAATTGTGTGTGGTGTTTTGCAAAATGTGTTTTAGTCAATTGAAAACTGAGTCAAACACTGAGAATTAGTGTATGGTTTTGCAGATTTGGTGTCGGGTTATGATGTTTGGAGGACATGTTTAGAAAATTGTGTGACAAGCAAAGATTTAGTGTGTAAGCAGTTGAAAAAAACTGTAATAGAGATGTGTTTCACAGTTCCATAAACATCATGGTGACTAATCCATCTATTTACCGAAGCTTAGGTTTGTCCTCTGTGTTTGATTCTACTCGACTTTGGATCCAGCAGCCATCCGATTTTAGGGATCTGCGCACTTTGGTCGTCAAAAACACTGTCGCTCTATCTACAACACACAGTGCACAGATCACGCAATGTCCTTGTTAATTTCACAATGAGCCTGTTGAGCAAACCCCACCCCACCTCTCTGTCTCTGTCACACACACACACACACACACACACACACACACACACACACACACACACACACACACACACACATGCTCCCTCTTTTTATTAGGCATTTTGAATTTCTTCTTTTAGCTCTTTACAGTTTTTTTCAATTGTTTACACACAAAAACTGGTACTTGAGACACAATGACCACAACATGTAACTCATGCACCAACCCCCTGAACTAATTTGGCTAAACTACAAGCGCAATTCCTACTTTACACTCAAATTGCAGTTCTGAAACACTTTTTACACCACACTACACACAATTCTCTGTATTGGGCACAATTTTCATGAAGAAAATATCTTGTTTTCACAAGGAACACACTGCCATTCAAATTCTAAAGTTAATTACCCTACTATGCACACTGACTCATCACATGGGCAAACACCTCACACAGTTTAGCAATCAGAGCTTTAGCATAATGCTTGTGATGTGGGGGGGATGCAGCATAGTTTTTTTTTTTTTTTACTGTAACTGTATATAGTAAACTGTTGTTTTGTATGTAGACCACTGTATGTGCAACTTTATGTTGGTTGGGATGTACACTGTGTACATTGTTTTTGTGGGGAAAAAATATATATATTTGTTACCGTGTATTTGTGTGTTCTGAGTATAAAAACAATATATTTTACAACACATTTATGTATGTACTGTCTGTAGTAAGTGTAATACTGAACAAAAAAGTCCTTAATCATTATGATGAATTGAGAAGTGTTTTCCATTCATCATAGTGTTTTACATTGAGCACGTCAGCGTTCAACTGGTTCTTACAGTATAAATGTCTATTCATATATTGGTTTGTGTGTGTCATTTGAAAACAAAATACCATTTTGAGAAGAAATAACATTGTTTTGAATGTAAAGTTTCATTTTGCAGGAGAATTGAGGGGTTTTGCCCATTGTGTGTGTGTGTTTTGATTTGTGTGGAATTGGTGATGCTTTCAGAAAATGTGTGTAAACAATCAAGAAAAACTGTAATATGCATTTGTATACATCTCTGGGTCCCCAAAATATGTCAAACAAAGAATCGAAATGGAAAAAATACACAAAATTTCCCTTTCAGTTTTTTTCAAACAAAAACAATTGACTGTACCATTACATCTAGTTGATTCGGTATATTCTGGAATATAGTCACAAAATCATAAAAAAAAACAGATTGATGAAAATGCATTTGGTAACAACGATATTAGATGATCTAAGGTGAGTGAACTCACCCTTTGACGTCATGGTTGATTAAAATCCACCGCTAAACCTGTATCAAACAGACAACAGGGACATTACAGTTTTTTACTGTTTTCATACTGTACATTTTCAAAACGTTGTGTCTATTTTTCAAAACTCTGCACACAAACACAATTGCTCACACAAAATGCAAAATGCCTCAAATCTCCAGCAAAATGGCACACAACATTCCAAATGTCACAAACACATCTCTAAAGCAAACATTCACCTCACATTATAAACACTTTTGTCATAATATGACATTTTGGATACATCATGTACACACTGTTGCTCAAAACCTAAAGCTCTTCTCCAGAGTGAAAGTCATCAGAGAGAAGTTGAAATACATAGTAAACATGTAAGCAATATTGAAACCAAAAGTAGTGATGTTTTCCAAATCATTTGCTGTTGTGAATACAGCATTTTACTGTAAAGCCAACAAGAAATAATGAAGCAAAATACAATGACCACCAGACGTACAGTACATGGAGTTTTGAAAAAGCTGATTTCGCAGAAAGAAAGAAATTACTGACTACTATCAAATTACTTTGCTTGTGTGTGTGTGTGTGTGTGTGTGTGTGTGTGTGTCAGTTGGGCATGTACAACTCCAAATCAGAAAAAGTTGGGACGTTGAAAAAACGTTAAAAAAAGAATATGATACAGTTTTTTTCAATTGCTTACACACAAACATTTAGCTTGTCACACTATTTTCTAAACATGTCTTTCAAACACCATAACCCCACACCAAATCTGCAAAACCATACACTAATTCTCAGTGTTTGACTCAGTTTTCAATTTACTAAAACACATTTTGCAAAATACCACACACAATTTTTTACCTAACACACAAAAATCCAACAGGAAGTAACTTGATTTCGTTCTTCAAACACAACCCATCAAAATGCCACACTAAATCCCCAGTGCTTCACTCTTTCTCTTCACATGTGCAAACACTCTTTACTTTACTGAACACCATCCAATCATTGCCTTAGTATAGGTCTATGAATATATATACTCTCTATATAGGTATATACCCTTTCAATCTGCTCCTAGAGGATTTCCGGTTGAAATATTCAGAACCAATGCAGATACTTTGAAAATTACAGTAATCGGACTTTAGCTTACAGTAATGTTCTACAAAAAGTTGACTTTATGTAAAATTTGTTTATTATTATTTTATTATTTTTGTTTGTCCCCATGTTACAGTACCATTAGCTCAATACATTTTTCTGTGCCTCCAGAAATGCCTTAGGAACGCTTACTGTAGAATTGTTTGTTTCTGCTGTTGAAAGGGTCTATAGGCCTATGAATACATACTGTACACGACCCCCCCCCCCACACACACACACACACACACACACACACTTGCCTTTAGAAAAAAACAAAATCAGTGTTTTCAAAACTCCATTTACATCTGGTGGTCACTGTATTCTTCTTTGCTTTTTTTTCTTGTTTGCTGTAAAATACTGTATTCACAACAGCAAATTATTTGGGAAAAATCACTATTTTTGGTTTCAATATTGCTTGCATTTTTACTGTGTATTTCAACTTCTCTTTGTTGATACCGTAACTTTCACTCTTGTATGGAAATACATATAGAAAGCCTAAGACAGAAGAGCTTTAGGTTTTGAGCAACAGTGTGTACATGATGTATCCAAAATGTCATATTATGACAAAAGTGTTTGTAATGTGAGGCGAATGTTTGCTTTAAACATGTGTTTTTGACATTTTGAATGTTGTGTGTCATTTTGCTGGAGATTTGAGGCATTTTGCATTTTGTGTGAGCAATTGTGGGTTTTGTGTGTGGAGTTTTGAAAAATAGACACAGTTTTGAAAACGTGTGTAAACAATTTTAAAAAACTGTATTTGGTGAAAAATCACTATTTTTGGTTTCAATATTCTTGCATTTTACTGTATATTTCAACTTCTCTCTGTAGATAACACTTTCACTCTTCTATGGAAATACATATATAAAGCCTATGAAAGACAGAAGAGCTTTAGGTTTTGAGCAACAGTGTGCACATGAATGATGTATCCAAAATGTCATATTATGACAAAAGTGTTTATAATGTGAGGCGAATGTTTGCTTTAAAGATGCGTTTATGACATTTTGAATGTTGTGTGTCATTTTGCTGGAGATTTGAGGCATTTTGCATTTTGTGTGAGCAATTGTGGGTTTTGTGTGTGGAGTTTTGAAAAATAGACACAGAGTTTTGAAAATGTGTGTAAACAGTTGTAAAAAACTGTAACATGAAATTATGAAGTATTTGGGGAGTTCATCATCTACAGGACATAATATTATTAACATTCAGTAGTGTGTACGCAGTGAAAAAACTGTTATAGATGACTAGTTATGTTGATATTTTGCCAATCTACATGCATCTTACAGTTTTTTTCGCAATTTTCTAAACATGTCTTCCAAACATTATAACCCCACACCAAATCTGCAAAACCATACACTATTTCTCAGTGTTTGACTTTTCAATTCCCTAAAACACATTTTGCAAAACACCACACACAATTTTCTACCTAACACACCGAAATATAACAGGAAGCAACTTGATTTCGTTTTTCATACACATCCCATCAAAATGCCACACTAAATCACCAGTGCTCATTACTTTACTGAACACCATCCAATCATTGCCTTAGTAGGCCTATGAATAGAGCCTTTCAATCTGCTCCTAGAGGATTTCCGGTTGAAATGTTCAGGGGCCGGTTCCCCAAAACGTTCTTATCGCTAAGTAGTTCTTAACCTATTCCTTTACCTCTCTCTTAACATTATGGCACGATTCCTGACACGTTCGTACGCTTAAGTCACACGTTCGTAAGGTTGGTCTGGACCATTCGTAAAAAAAAAAAAAAATCGGACTTTAGCTTACAGTAATGTTCCACAAAAAGTCGACTTTATGTAAAACTGGGCACCCATCACCCACGTGTGGACAATATGTCTCCCGGTTTTAGGTCCGTGCATTGGTCAACAAAAAAGTAGCCTAGATAGCATAACAACATCCACATGCAATACTACAACAACAACGTCTACAATGACCTAGGGCCGGTTCCCCAAAACGTTCTTATCGCTAAGTAGTTCTTAACCTATTCCTTAACCTCTCTCTTAACGTTATGGCATGATTCCCGACACGTTCGTACGCTAAGTATATCTTCTGTAAGTCACACTTTCGTAAGGTTGGTCTGGACCATTCGTAGCTCTCTCTTAGCGTTGTTTGAGCTCTCAAGGCGCTAGTCGCCGCCACTGTGCAGCAGTCTTTAATCAGCGCAGCGCAGTACAAGTCAAACTATGGTACAGTATGTTGATGATGTTGTGGCTCAACGATGATTTTATGTTATGGACATTTTAAGACTAATAATAAAATATGTTCGCAATGGATGCAGGCCTATTTATGAAGTTTACTTTATTTGGTATCAGAACTAATATGGTGGTAAGCCTAGGCTATTTCGTAATGTCATTAAAGCGTTCAAATTGGCAATCACTTTTGATAATTAAAAGCTGGCAAAGAATTTGCCTCTAAATGGCTAAGATCTATAAATGGGTAAGCATGGTGGTGTCCAGTAAGCGACCAACTAGGCCTATGGCAGCGATCCAACGTGTCCTTGTATTGAATCAAAAACGGCGCCGGCCGCGGAGCCGTGTAGTCCATGTCGCTCCATAGCTTTTTTGTTGCTGTTGCACAAGTTATTCCGAAAGCTGGAAAACAGTGTCACCTTGTGCAAGCTCACCTCGTCCAGCACAATTTCAAGTTCCTCTGACGAGAAGCTTGGTAGCCTACCCTTTTTTTACGTTGCTTCCCCACCATACTGTAGGCTATCTAACTCTCTCTGTTCATTGTAGATAGGTTGCTTTTTATTGAAAACATTAACCAATGGCAATCAATACCGCATTAAACAGAAGTAACTGCAGCTGCTTGCCAATCAATTCTAATTGTAAGGTACCTTACCATTAATATAAAAGTGTATCACATAATTTTTAGAAGTCGTTAAACCCATCAAGAAGCGGCACAAGTGGCACAACGGGATAAGGAGGGTGGATGATTAGCGAGGGATACCCGGTTAGTCTACCCGTCACAACATATCGTGTGAACATATTAGGCTGCCAATTTGATAATTTAGTTAATAGTTTATATTTTACTGATAACTTAAACTATGTTCAAATAAATGTTACTGGAATAATTTGAGGAATGTTTTATTTGCATAGAACGTGTTGTCTTTCTTAACGCCGTCATGCACCTTCGCGTGAAGTAGAAAATCGATTCCTGAGCAATCGATGCCAACTAATTCAGCACCTTCACTTGGGACAGCGCCTTTGTAACGTCGAACGTAAGAGGCAGCGTGTTAAGAAGCTTCCTAAGGGACACTTCGGGGAACACACTTAGGAACATAAACAACTTTGGAAAGATATATCTTTTGAGTCTTCTTAGCGCGCTAAGAGTGAGCGTTATCGGGGAACCGGCCCCTATTCATTTGGACAACTTGATACAGCCCTATACAGGCTAAAGTTACCTTTAGTTTTGTTCTAGCGTAGCCTACCATTACGTCTGGCTTTAAACAGCTGTAATGCAGTCTAACGTTCTGACAAGCTCACCAACATTGTTCTTGCCCAAATAACTCCTCTAGCTTTGCTGCCTCCATCCTTTCTGTTTTCGTTGTTTAAACTTGTGATATCCATGATGAGTATTGAGTTAGTGAATTAGCTTAACATTGTGTGCTGATAACCATATAGCCGAGTAAAATAAATCAAGTAGCCTATGCGTGCCTGCTTTCTGTCTCCTGCTCAAACAAATTGTGTGCGCGTTAATTTTGATAACCTGTTCACTAACTTTACGTAATAGAAAATCGGAAATATCCTGATGGCATGCAGCTAATGGTATACTGTGCATAGTTGGGAAGGTATGGTGGGGCAATTTGGTGTGAATACACATTATTACACACACACACAAGGGACATTTTCTCTCGTTGTTGAGTAGCCTGGTGGTTCGCACAGTGCGTACGGACGTAGGCTACACCACCACGTCACAGCTATAGGCCTACCGTTTAAGCTTCGGATCTACACATTAATACGAAAATAGAAACACTTTGACATCTGCATGTAAGCATCTCAGGTTATATACCACACACAGACATAGATAATTGTAATTATTTAAGATTAGATTGTTGCACCATGCAATACTTTTTCGCTGTCACTTAAGAACACGTTTGAAGATAAAAAAGAAGTCGAGTAAGAAAGTGAGGAAATGTGTAGGCTTAGATTTTGATGCAGTAGGCCTACACACTGTAAAAATTATAAGATCCTGGAGGAACTTTTAGGGGTTCTTCAATTTGAAACTGTGGGGGAACCTCAAAAGGTTCTTCGAAGAACCTTCAAAGAAAGGTTCTTTGAAGAACCTTTTTTCAAAGGTTGCTTGAGGAACCTTTTGAAGTTCATTACAGAACCTTCATTATTATTAACCTTTATTATTATTATTATTATTATTATTAGAATGTATTAACCTTTATTGTTATTATTATTTTTATTATTAGAATGTGGGATAAATGTATGAAACAGATGTATTTAAGCAAGAATTTAATCAAAAGCGTCAAAGCATGTCAATGGCAAAATATTAGGAATACTGTACATGAAAGGATGGACAGATAGATACATAAATAAATATATAAATAAACAAATAATACACAGGCTACATAGATGAAGGCATGAATGAAAACATCTATTAAACAATGCTATTAACAAGAACACAATTAACTTCCTAATCTAAATGAAATAGTCAATAAATGATTGATTGAACTATTGAGTATTTAATTGACATTTGACATCCGAAATACGGCAATGGGGATTTTTTTCTTTTGTCTTAATATCACACATAGACTGTAAAAACAACAATGTCTTGTTCACGGCCTTTGGGTATTCCATATTGAAAATTAAATAAACTGCTAGCAATGCTCCAATGCCCATCAACACATCTTCTGGTGTTACGACGTCTTGTCCGTCCATGCAAAGTGTAATGGTGGTGTCTTCCTCAAAGGGGTTGCCTCTCATGTATAGGGTAGGTGTGGGTGTCTTGGATATCTGAAAAGTACAGAATAACAGTATTTAGAATGGGGATTGGTGATATTCAAGCCCATTGGCAGGGGAAGTTTCTAACAGTGTCAAATGACTGGTACTCTTACCTTATCCACAACGTATGAGCCTGTCAGGATTGTCCCCAAACAGATATGGCCGCTCTGCTGCAAAGATTCCTGAATTTGAACAATATACTGGATAAGTCTTATAGCAGTAATAACATACTTGTAATTCCATACAGTTTTATAGCAGTAATGACATGAAGTGTAAATCAAACTTCTTAATACCTTTGTATTTGTAGGTTGTCTCCTCACAGGCCTGATTTAGTGCAGATTGGTACTTAGGTCAATGTTATGCAGGTGTTGAATTTCAGAGAAAACCTTTAAAAAGATAAGAACAAATTACATGTTTGCTTGGCAGAAGAACATCTGAAAAATAATTTGCATTGAACTAAATGCCAAATGTTAACTCACAGTTCAAATGTGGTGTAAAGCTGGGTATTCAGTAAGGATTTCCTGTGTGGAGTGGCGTTGAATAAATGCCACTCTGTCACTGATTGTTCTCCTTATTCTGTTTTCAATTGTATTTAGATCAGGGTTTACTTTTTAACACTCCTCCTTCATTTTTGTCTCATTGTCCTGTAAATGTTACATTCAATTTAAAGTAAAGGTCAATTTGGTTAAAGAAATGTAATAAGTAGTAATATATGGTGTTTAATCATCATCTGAAAACTTACATTGGATTTGGATACGCTTTCATCACCAAGAACATCTACAACCTGTCAGTGTAAAAAGATCATCAGTGAACATATGCACACGCACGCACGCACACACACACACACACACACACACCATACCTGAACTACAGTGTTTGCATCCTGGGTAGCAGGTATCTGTGTGAATAGAAAAAAAATAAGTGTGGTTTCCCTCACATTGGATTGAGTTTTGTCCTGGAATCAAAGTAAACTGCAATAAGGATCACAGTGAAGTGTAATTCTGAAAGCTTCTGCTTGAGATACAGATGCATTTTGCTTTGTGAGGAAAAGGTGACTTGCCTGTGATGAATTTTGCCTTTTCCCATACTTTGCTCGATGGTATCCAATTTCAGGAAGGCTCAGTGGGATTCTTTCCTTCTTGAATTTGTTTTTAGCATTCCCAACCAACTATAATATGAAAGGTTATATAAACCAATTAGCCTAAAGGAAAATTCAAATGCAATGGCCTGGTTTATACAGGTGTTAAGCAACATACCAACAGAAGTGAAGAGTGTCATAGGCATACATGATTCAATTGCATCTGCAAGTGAGCAGACTACAACAACCTGAATACCCCTGACAGGAATATCCCATCCCATTATCCCTACTTGTTAGGTGCCCTAAAAAAGGACCCTCACTACAGCCAGTAGGCCTAACTGTATGTTTATTACTTTAATAATCTACTTACATGCATATCCTGGTCCTGTGCGATCCCGGAGGAAAGGGTGCTTAGATACAGCAGCAGCACAAATGTCATGATACTGGATACCTTTGAAATTAAACATAGAGATGGAGTAGCCTGTATTTTAAATGACTTAATGATTGAAATGACTGGTTGTTGTTTTGCGTGAATGCAAATGAAGAACAGTAAGTAAAGCTGTAGGCTACCTCATGCTACACACTTACCACATAGAAATTGAATCAAATAGGACCTGTATAATCTGTGTGCAGCAGTATGAACGTCAGGACTTCCTCCATTAATGTTAGCTTTCATTTCAGGAGAGTTGGAAACACGGGAAGTTGAAAAGTCTGTGCTGAAGGAGTAAAATAGACAGAATATTTGGCTAACATTCAGTTTAAGCATAGCATACAAGCCTAGGCATAATGCTATCTTATAACTTAAAAAAACTAACGGTAGGCTAAATAAGGCTGCTAAGCTCTAACGTTAACAAAAAGTTAAGGTTAACGTTCACGAACGGTGACACGTTGATCTTACCTTTAGTTGTATGCTAACGTATAGCCTATAATGAGGTCATGGTTAAAACGTCTCGTTTCCATTTAATATGTAGAATATGTATCATTTAACGTATAGTTTCTGACAAACGTCAACATTAAAAAAGCTTGAGATAGGGCTGTCAAAATGTTGCACTCACCTCCTGTAGTAACGTTGACTCAACTGTCAAATTCTGTTGCCATTTTTAAAGAAGATTCCACACGCACGTCATCGCCTCGAGCAACACCTGTGCGCCCATCGAGTTATCCGACCGTGTTCTGCTGCTATTTTGGCATAGGCAGTAGGCTAGACTATGCTCGTCTAGTTTTTCAAAATAGTTAATTACACACAATTAACAAAACACCACACAAGTAGCTGAATGCTTCAGATCTTTTGCGCAATTAAACACTAGTCAAAGGCGATTACTCATCAAAACTCTTATTTTGTTGTCATAGCCTATCATAGGCCTAGCATCATATTATCTGATTAGGTTAGCCTATGTTTTGAATCAGTTAGGCCTAGGCTACACAGCAATATAGGCCTGTAAAAGATAAATTCAAGAAAATTATTCTTTCTCAGCTGGAGATCCTCCAGGAACCTTGATTAAATTGGGTTCTTTGAGGAACCTCCTTTCATACTGAAAAATCGTTAAGGTTCTTGCAGAGACCTCTAAGAGCATCAAGGCACGTTTGAGTTCTCAGAAGAGCCCCTGGGTTCTTGGAGTAACATTGAGGTTCTTCAAGGAACTATCCAATTTTTACAGTGCAGACTAAACACATGTTCCTTTCTCTGCTTGTACGCTTATAGGCCGAATAAAATATAGCCCCTTACTTAGCAAAGATAATGTCAAACTATTCTGGCAACGTCTCGTTTCATAACTTGATTGCATTTTTGTCCGCTTTTCATCACATTATTATGACCATTAAATGCAGGCTATTTTGCACGCTAAAATCTGATTCATCACAGGTAAACACAATAAAGAATGGGAATGTAAGTTGGATTATGTATTCTAAGTTGTAATTCCTCTGTATGTCCTGTTGGTGACCTCAGTGAGAAGTACTGTTAAGACGCTCTTAGCCGGTAACTAGTACTCTGGAGCACTCGTAGATCTACGAGTGTTTTCACGACGCTCTTAACCCATTTACTCCTAAAATGCCTGCTAAAAACGCCTATAGAATCCTATGGCATTCTAGACTAAATAACCTTATTTCCTGAGGGTTTTCTGAAAACATACTAAAAATTGTCAACGTCTATCAAAATTTTATATCTAAGCCTCTGTAGCACCTAGAAACATGAAATAAAAAGCATGCTGTGCTACGCAGCATCCAGCGGGAGGGTCAATGTTGCGCTACGCAGCATCCAGCGGGAGGGTCAATGTTGCGTCATGCAGCATCCACAAGAATGGGTTAAGCTACGATGGTTTCGGGAAACAGTCGGCAAATCTTAAGACGTTTGTAAGAAGGACTTTACGACGCTCTTAGGCTTAAGATGCTTTCGGGGAAGTGGGCCCTGGTCTTTTTTACTCTATTTTTGTTTGTCCCCAGGTTACCATTAGCTCAATACATTTTTCTGTGCCTCCAGCAATGCCTCAGGAACGCTTAGGAATGTTTGTTTCTGCAGTTGAAAGGGTCTATAAGCCTATGAATACATACACAACCCCACCCACCCCCCACTCCCCACTCATACACACATACAGTTGTAAAAAACTGTAATACTGTACACACGTTGCATCATATACTGCATCTGTACATTGGTAAAAATAGTGTAATAGGTGGCAAATAGATATTTTAGTAACAATTTACAAATATTACAAAGGGTAGATAATGACTACTTTGCTATTTATTATGGCACCTTATAATAAAGAGTTACCACCGTATGATATTCCTCTAAGCCAGGGGTCGGCAATTACGTTTGGACCCGGGCCAATTTTTTTTCAGACAATGGCATCGCGGGCCATAGCTTTTGTAATGGGGGGGGGGGGGGGGGGGGGGGGGGGGTTATAGGCCTATATTTAAATTATTAATTATTATATTATATTAAAATAAACATCATCTAACTTTTAAAATGCATTTAATTTAATTCCATTAAAAACGTTTATTTGCTTATGTGCGCTGTTTTTATGCCGCCTGCTGCATCTCCTGTCGTCTCTCATGAAACAGGCGACTTGCCTAGCAACTTGCCGTAACTAATGTGTAGGCTACAAATATTATTCTTTTGGATGACGTGTAAATGATTAGCTGAACATTGCTATATGCTAGTTATCGATGCAAAATGTCGTTGTCAAAAGCCTTGAAAAGAAAAATTGATTCAGAATGCAGGACCTACAAAGAAGAATGGAAGCAGAGGTATGTGTTGAGCCTGCCTGCATTTCTTAATGCCAAGCCTATTAATTTAACGTAACATAGGCTATTTTTGACCTTGCCCACTGGAAGAGGGAGACAGGACACTGTTGTTGTTTTTTTGCACAAGATTACGCGCACTCGCGTGCCAATACCGTTCCGACCTGTGCGTCATGGATAACTGCAAGGATGTTCCACCTGTTTTGTCACTTTAGTAGGACTATCATCTATACCTCAATAAATGTTTTGAAATTGATGGGATTGCTGTAGGCCTTTTTTTCTTTTTAAAAACATGGGGTTAAAAAAAAAATTCATTCAACAGCAAATTAACGTCATCTCGCGGGCCAGATAGAATAGATGGCGGGCCAAAATTGGCCCGCGGGCCACTATTTGCCGACCCCTGCTCTAAGCAGTTCACATTCCTCTTCAGCTCTATCATATACCCACAGAACATACTCAGGCAGCTCTTTTGCCATTGAAAAGGTTGGTTTTGGCAAAAGATACTAAAGCCTATTACCAGATTTTTTTTTCTCTTTAAAATACCCTCTGAGAAAATAGCCTACATAACAGTGGTCTGTTGATTTTTGGTTCACATAAGCAAAACAGCAGAAAAGAACACCAAGAAAGATGATGGGCCCTATCTTAGCGATCTAAAAAGCATGGTCACTGGCGAATAGCTTACATAAATTTAGGGGTTTGTCCATTCACATTGGGGGTGGTTTTGTTATCAAACATCGGGCGCCTGGCGCAAAAAGGCATGGATGTGTTTTGGGCGTAACATCCTTTAAAACCAATGAGAGTGACTGTCATTCTGTCATTCCCTTTAACAGCAAGCAGAGCGACTTCAATGAGCGCATCAGTATTTTGATGGTCTCTGGCGCATGTTTAACCTGTTTGTAACTAGCAGAGTATAGGCTACACGCATCTGCACTCGACTATTATTTGAACCCCAATAATGATCTTACTCCAGTAATCTTCAAACAATGAACTGCTACTAATTAATCAGCAGACTTTAGGCAATTTGCTTTCTAGTGTGGCTGTGTCTGTCCTTTGTGCCCACACACAGTGGTAACAATCACCTTCAGTTTTGATCACAGTAAGGTTGCCAAAGGATGGTTATGTCTAATGTCACAACAATGCCACTATGTCATTAGGCTCTACTTACTACTACTTACAATTACACATTACCACAGCTGCAAATACTACCATATAGCCTGCTGATTTTCTACACATACGGTACAGTATATGACACTAGTTTCCCATTTTTACAAAACAGATGACACACACACACACACACACACAAACACACACTCTCTCTCTCTCTCTCACACACTCACACACAAACACACTCTCTCTCTCACACACACACGCACACACACATACACAAACACACTCACACAAATGCAAACATACTACTCAATAAATAGCAATGGTCATTATGTCAAGAAAGCCCTAACTGCAGGATACACAGCAAGCGTGTCTTACTTTGTAGTTGAGTGTATCCGTGTGTTTGTGTTTGCCTCTATATATCAAGTAAATATCAAGTTTTTTGTTGACTGGAGAAAGAAAGTTTGGAGGAGCTAGAGTTTGGAGGTGGTCTGATTGAAGGAGCAAGACAAGTGAGTATTTATCAGGCTGATGACCTGATGACCTCATCACACATATGGCACCTTGGCCTACCTTTCCCAACCCCCCATTGCGGAAAACATCTGATAGCAATGATGAAAGACCTCAGGTTTGAAATAACTTGTGTGTGTCTGTAAGAGTCTCTCTTGTTCATTTGCATGTTTATTCTGAATCTTTTTTTACTGTAAAATATTTCTTTACAAGAAAACAGACACCATAGTAGCAATAAAAGGGCACTGAATCATGAAGATGCCACCAATACAGTGACACTCAAGACTGCACAGGTAATAATTCATATACAAATAACGTTTATTATTATAATAATAATAATAATAATTATTATTATTATTATTATTATTATTATTATTATTATATAACATTTATAGAATTCCTTATTTTTATGACCACATGATAGGGGGGAGATGAAGAGACTTCAGATGTAGAAGAAAAGAAGATAAGACATATTTGTCTGGACTATATATAATTGCAATATTATAATATGCAATAAGGACCCAACATCCAAACTGTTGAGGATAATGCAACTTGAGGATAAACTATACATTATACCTAGACACTTCTTTATGTACTATAATGTAAGACATACTGTACATAAACACAAACACACACACGCACTAACACACACACACACACACACACACACACACACACACACACACACACACACATATAATTCATTTATTTGGGATGACCAATACTGATTACAACACAGCATTCCAAATATTAATAAAGAGCCCATTTGTGTCTCACACAGCAACACAAACACTGTGCAAGTGCTTACAGCTTTAAAGGTAAATCAGGATAAATACATATTATCAGCTAAATCAGTGGATAAATACATATTATCAGGGGTATACTATAATAATATGTTTACAGAATTTGTCTGGTTGATATACAGAGGCAGGGGGTTTCATAGCTTCGGTGCATAATGGATAAAAGCAGCTTCTCCGCTTTGCTTGTGGAGTTCAGCTAACACAGGGGTGATGTGCTCTCTCTTCTTGGTCTTAGTTAAGCAGCAGCATTGTGCTTGAGTTCCAATTTCTTTATGTGATCTCTCTTTAAGTATATCTCATATTTTCTTTCAAACACACAGTCTAACCTATTGTCTGACGCCCATTGTCAAGCTGAGCATAGCTTTGTCAGGAAAGCTGGACTTTTGTTTACATTTGTGTCGTTGTTTACAACATCAGAATGTGATGTTTTCACTAGTTTTATTTATTCTAATGTTTTCCGTCAAGTAAAGACATACCAGTCAAATATTTTGTGAACAGGCTTCAGTAGTGTGTGTGTGTGTGTGTGTGTGTGTGTGTGTGTGTGTCTGAAATGGCATGAGTGCAGTACTCTAGAAATGCTTTCACAAATGCTTTCATAAAGTGTCACTATACACGATTGCTAAGCTAATTGTCCACTTTCATAGTGTAAGTGACACCTCTAAACACATCAGAAACAGTTACTGAAAACAGTATGTTCACAGAGTCCAAGAAGCAACTATGGCGTAGGCCTGATGATTTTTTTGACCGACAAGAAGGCCCTTTAAAATGATAGTAACCATTCTTACAAAGACCTTTGCTACAGCTGTTGCTTTGTCAGAGGTGATTGATTGATTAATTTACCTTTTTGGTCATTTGAAGACAGAAGACAGAAGTCACAGTTCACATAGTGACAAAGAGAAAAGTTGAGTGAATAGTCAATAATTACTTCAATTGTGAAGTGAACTGAAGTGAAGTGATTACCCGAACGGCGTGTCGTACATTATCCCTTAGGCCTACATAATTACCGCAGCAAACTAGCTTATATGATCAGAGACTTTCTAATGAGGAGACACAGCACTCAAAAAATCCTCCATAGAAATGCATGGGGTTAGTTTTTACTGCCAATATGGCAGTTGTCTACACTTCTTGCCCCTTCCACGGCAAAAAAGTCGAATGTGAAGACATTGTGCCAATTATGTGGTGTGTTGTGAAGACATCGTGCCAATCATGTGTTGTGTTGTGAAGACATTGTGCCAATCATGTGGTGTGTTGTGAAGACATCGTGCCAGTCATGTGTTGTGATCTCACCGCTGGAGCAAGGTTGGTGTCGTGATGCCTTGCACATGCGCATTTCTGCCAAAATAGATGCCCGATAAGTGCCCAAAAAGCGTTATAATATGGCCGCCGTGTGGAGGGACTTGCCTAAAAGGACTTTGATATATGACTGCTGTCAATGGCAAAGGGTTTTGTGCTTTTGATTCATGTCTTTCATATCCTTCCGCAAAAAGTCTGTTCGCTTATTGCAATGGAATTTCATTGAAAGTCAGCTAGTAAGACGTTGCCACACAACACCTGAAACTGTCAAGTTCTATCTGTGTGGCAAACTACTTCTGTCAGCGAAAGCCACGAAACGGTAGCAAAATCATGTTTAAAGACCCATTAGGTCAAGTTTCTTTTCTCGTTTTAGCAAGTAGCCGTATAATAAGCGGGATAATGTATTGTAATGTATTGTAATATAATCCTGGCATTCTCTCTCCCACTTCACGCGGACGCGGGCAAATTAGAGTGTGGATTTTGTGTATAACATGGATCAGTTCAACTTTGTGTGGTTGATGACTTGAAAATTATCATTATTGAAAAGTTGATTATTTGCATCAACTATTTAGGAAATTCTGAGAAAAATGTAATTTGCATAATAATTTGGAACGCAGTGTAGAGGCGACGCCGTGAAAATGCGTCGCTTTTTACACAGCTCTGAAGCTATTCAAACTCAGGTTATAAAATTAACATTCCAAAAAAAAAAAAAAAAAAACTATATTCAATAGGCAGACAATCTGTTGTGTTTTGCATGTATGTAGCAAATAGTATATAAATGGAATAAAGCTCTTAAAGAATTCACATGGAGGTCTGATTTGAATGACAGCTGGCTGAACCAATAAGAAATGACATTACATTAGAATGAACTAAACCTGGCTGTTAGCCTCATGGAGGTATTATATATAACTGGAGAGAGTGATTATAAGTCCTGCCCTCCATACAAATAAATGGCGGAGGCTAGGGTAGTAAATCCGGCCAATTTATAGTCAACACCATATTGAACACTGGAGCTCGGATCCAGCGCCAGTCAGCTCTGACCATGCGCCTAGTTCCAAAGCTGGAAATGACGCATAGACCAACGTTGATTTTTATTGGATATTCTGTAAAAAGAGAGTCGTCCTCCAGTTCAGAGGGTGGCGATAATGCACATACTTTGCTTGCCATGTAACAAGAAGAAGGAAAACGTTGCTCGGGAACGCGTGTGGAGTCCGACTGGAGTTGCCCTGAAGTGCAACTTAATTTCAGTGGTTAACAGCGGCATAAAAAACTATACACACGTCTTCTCATAGGTGTAACCTGCGTTGTGTTGAACCTGCGCGATTCAGCCCTGCACATGCCCGGACTCGAACCTGCGAAACAGCAGCACCTCGGATCGGGAGTCGAGCGTGCTGACAGTTGAGCTAAAAGCCCAGGCTACTAGCTCGCATGCCAGCAGCACTCTTGAGGCGTCAGGGAGTGAGGTTTACCAACGTTCCACATGCACAGCTAAGCTAGCTGGCATCCGTTACACTCACCCCCCTAAACCTCACTCCCGATCCGGGTCACAGCACCAATGTAACCTGTGCTGTGTTAAACCTGCGCGATTCAGCCCTGCACACGACCGGACTCAAACCCGCGAAACAGCAGCACCTCGGATCAGGGGTCAAGCGTGCTGACAGTTGAGCTAAAAGCCCATGCTATAGCTTGCATGCCAGCAGCACTCTTGAGGCGTCAGGGAGTGAGGTTTACCAACGTTCCACAAGCACAGCTAAGCTAGCTGGCATCCGTTACATAGGCTCCTCAAGAAATACGCACCGAGTAACGTTTGGCTGTAGCCGCCGGATAGGTACCCGCCCACCAACATGACTTTCGTACACAGAGCTGGTTCAAAATGCTCCATGCGGCACCATCTTGAAAATGGCGTATGCTAACATGCCGAAGCTAATCTACATGCTCTTGACCCCCTGGTTGCAGAGAATAAATCCCCATGGTAGCCTAACTTATGTGCCATCTCTTTTGTGAAACCAAGTCAAGGCTAAATTCATCCAGGATAACCAAAAAATCCCAACTTAATCCTTTATCTAGGTTTTTGTGAAATACCCCTCAGATTGCATTTGACAGCTTTGTTTCACCATAAACAGCTCAATTGCTTTGAACGTTTTAGCCTCGCTTTGCCCATCCCTACTAGAAACACCAAATCCGACAGAGGGAACTACCAAGATTGCAACACAATTTAGCCAATGACGCTTTCTAGAAAAGCACCCCTGTTTGGGTAGGCCTACATTCTCTGCATAACAGGTGTTACCAGATATACGGTTTCTGAGGTTCTGAGTTTTCCATGGGTGGAGTCGGGTGGAGTTTAACGTGATCGTCATATGTTATTTAAACGGAGGTTGTCGTGTGCGCGCCTAGAGACCTATAGGAGGGAAAGTGAAAACCAGCGCCCCAAGTGGTTGCGTTCCTATCGAAGAGCAGCTCCAATGTTAAGTCCCATAGACCTATTTTTTTTTTAAATACTGTGAAGCCAAATCAGCGATCTTATCCACCAAAAATATTGTTCAGTGTCTATACAGTAATAATCTTCTAACTGTGAAAATGTCAGACCCTATTTTGCCTTATTTAAAAAAATTGAAATTGCTAATTTTGTTTCATAAAGGAACTACAAAAAAGCCACGTGACTTTACCCTTCAACGTTACTCACGGTAGCATGGTTTGTTTATTAGCCTGGTTAGCATTGCCACTTAACACTTACTGCCAGCTCTTCATGTGAGTAGAAGCACAACACCAGTTATCCAGACATAAAGGTTATCACCACGCGGTTTACATCACCTTCTGTTATTACAAAAATATGTAAGCCAGTTAAGCAAATTGCCGTATTGATCAGTTAGAGATTAAGCGCCCAAACCTGTGACATCACATGCAACTGTAGTTTGTTATCACCATGTTATGACAAAAACTCAAAACAATTCAACTGATCCTAAAAATAAGGTATGACCACTTGAAGCAATAGAGGTGACCCCAGTGCCTAACATATGGAAGGCATTAAATTAAGATCCCAATGTGCACCGAGATATATTTTTTCTAAAAAAAAATCCCATCCCCTCCGCTAAACTCTAGGAACGCAACCACTAGATGGCGATGAGATTACTTTCCCTCCCTATTCATGAAGCGTGAATCAAATGGAACTGAGAATGTTGGCAGAGAAGTTAACATGACCATTTCAACGACCACCAGTGTTGGGCAAGTTACTTCAAAATCGTAATCTACTATGCATTACTTATTACTGTCATTTCAAAGTAATTTGTTACATTATAATATTACTGTCTCTGAATTGTAAGGCATTACACTACTATTGCATTACTTTTAAGTTACTTTCACCAAAATATCTAGAAATATGGATTTGCCATTCTAAATGCAGTTTATTACACTCAATGCAGCTTGCTCTTCCAATGGAGGGAGATGTGGTATAGCATAATGACTGAGCTAGGCTTAAGGCAACAGTAGAATGCAATAGGCACAGTGCTCATAATGCAATACAAGGAACAATCATAGTCAGAATTTTGTTAAAAACCGACAAAAGGTCAAAGTCTGGTAAATTGTGATAGAAATACTGTAACTTTAAGGCCTAGGCCTACTCATTAAAATCAATAGAGAGCCTACTATATTGTAAATCAAAGCTTAAAGGAACCGTATGTAAGATTGTGGCCAAAACGGGTACTACAATCACTTTCAAATTACTGTAGAGCGGTGTATCCCCTTCCCCTCCCCTCTGACTGGCAGAGTTGGCAACCGGATGACGAAACACTACTGACTTCTGATTAGTAGATAGGTGGAGGGTGGCGCATTAGGCCAAAACACAACATGACAACATCAACTCAGGGCTTTTAGCTCAACATCAGTTGAGGGCTGCAACTTCACTTTTTAAATGACAATATCCTGGCCAGACTACTGTTGTCAGTGATATAAGTATTTGAAATGAACATGATTTCTTAATGTCTAGTGACATATCAGGGCAATTTTATGATTAATTGAAATACATTTTTTACATACGGTTCCTTTAATAAAGACATGTCAAGATGGTGGCCTGCTGGCCATTTCGGTGCCCTAAGTGAGTGGCTTTGAGTGAGTGACATTTAAATGATAACTCAAACACCTAAAGTAAAATAAAAGGCATATTATTTACAGACCATTACTGTGTAATTTCTGAAGAAATGCTGTTTTACTTATAAATGGTGCACTGTCACTTTAAGAACATTGATCTTTACGTTGTCATAATGCCCTTTTGCCAGCTCTTGTTTACAAGCCTTATATGTTTGAGTTACATTGATAGCACAATATTAACAATAATATGCACAATGTTAAGTTGTTTTAAGCAACCTTCATTGCTTTGGAAATGGAAGTATGCAATGACATGTTGCTTCACGTTTCGTTTTGTGAATACAAGTGAATTATGAGCCTGGTATCCACCTAGCTATCTGAATGGAATGCGTTTCAGTCGACTCAGCATATCATGTGCTTCATGTAGCCTAAATGCTTGGAAAACGAATGATTGAAGACCCACCAATTCTAGTACTACGTGGTGATTGAGAGAACCCAAAAGGTATCAAACTTGCATGTAACATCGTGTTAGTGCATTTTGACATTGTAAACGTTATTGATGAAGAGTGAAACGCAGTTTGCAGTAAAGCTACTATTCATTGGTTACATTTGGGTGCCCCCTCTGTCCTTTGGTGCCCAACGCAAAGTGCGTGATGCGCGTGGTGGGAGCGGTGGCACTGCCAGGCTACACAATCTTTTTCGGCATTTCTATCCCTTTATTCTCTTCAATTCAAGTTCACAGCACAAAGCTGACATGCACAACAGCATAGTTTGTGTTTTATCAAGAATCAAAAAGATTAGCGTGGCACTACTTTAGATGTTTCATTAATTTACTTGTGCTATTTCGCGAGCTGAGAGATCTTTCGGTTTCGCACACAAAGTGCACTAACTATTATGTTCTTCATAGCCTTGTCTCTGACAAGCTGAAAATAATGAGCGTAGGCTTATGTCCATCCAGCAAATAGAGTCCGCCTGCGAGTCTGCTGCAGCCACAGTCATATTCAACCAGTATCAGGAGAACGTTCTACTATTTTGCACAGATTTTTTCTCCTCTGTTGTTCTCGCGTGGTGTTTGCGAATATGTATCAAAACAAAACAAGCGCTTAATTTTGGGTTAAACTGCATTGTAACGCGCGTTACTGAAGTTTGTACCGAGTAAATATTACCCAATTTTTTTTTGTAATGCCTTACATTACCGCGTTACCACAAACAGCAATATATTACAGTAATTACATTACTTTTGTAACGCATTACTCCCAACACTGACGACCACTGGTGGTTGAGTAAGTGTATTATTAAGTAGATTATGCAATTTGGCGTCTATGTTGTATTCTTAGCTCGCCTATCAAATAATTTAAGTTAGCCCTATTTAAATGGGCTATTTAGCATTTATAGATAGGTTTATAGGTAGGCCTAATGCCAGTGGGACATCATGGGCTACCTTATATCACTACTGTTGTCAGTACACCTGTTTTTGTGATGTTCCAAATGAGTTTCAAGCCTTGAGGGGTATTCCATCAACCTTGCGGAGGCGGAGCTTAACAGAAATAGCTTGGCTAGCATAGACTTTCACTTGGGGCTAAAGCCGTTCCATTAATTAACTCAAGTTGCATCTTGCCTTCTTTATTCAAGGTCAGCTTCATGTCTGCTCGTGCACGAGGTAGAAAAGTAGACCAAAACAGTCTACTGGACAAAAAGAGGATAAAATCGTAAATGTCGTAAAATTAAGGCAATACTAAAAGATTTCTGTTTGATTTGCAAGTGCCATCTACAGGATTTTTATCAAGTCATCAAATTGAACATCGAAAAAAAAATAGATAGTTGCCTACATAAATTGGAGAATAATGAAAGCATACATTTAAACAACAATGATCATGGTTTCAAATCAATTGCGAGTTTGATTGTCTTCACTCTTGAACAAAACGAGAGAATGAATGAATATTCTCAAAACAATTTTGACATAGGCTATTCAAAATTATAGGCTATAGCCTGCATTCTTAGATTAAAAGGGCATAGCTGTCAACATTGAGCATTGAAAATATGCTCAATGTTGCGCAAACAAAATGTATGCGTTCCAAGCAGGGCCGTAGTCACCATAGACATTGAGGGGGACGTGTCCCCCCCAATATTCAAATATGACCAAAATGTCCCCCCCAATATTCGGACATAGAAAAATAAAGAAAGAATAAAGCGCTATACTAGGCCTACAGGAAACCAACACGTATCTGAAATGTAATCAAACGTAAATAACGCACAAATTAGTGACCTATGGTTCCAGAGTAGCCTACACCCCTGAGTGGTTTGTCCTGGTCCGTTTTTCGTTAGTGGCGTGCGCTATCAAAAGCTTCCATTTACTGCACCCTACTGCGGTGAGGTAGGGCTGTTAACAATATCGCAAAAGCTACCGGAACAATTTTCACAAAACTTCTTGGAAAGGTGTAGCACAGGCTAAGGAAATCCCATACATGTTTGGAGCCGATCAGACTGAAAGGGAACATTTTCCATATTGTAGCCTATTCTCGCAATGATAGCGAAAGTGAAACGTTTCATTTTAAATGATGAATTTGTGCAAGCCTGTGTCATTTCTTTCACGTCTTTAATGCATTTATATGCTAGTAGTAATGCCAGAAATTACCGTGTATAGGCCTCTTAGAAATGATTGTTGCATCTTGCATATTATTTAGATGCGCACTCAATCGCGCATCCATGCAGGCAAAACGTGATCAAATGTGGCGACGTTTACAATACGTGATAGCCTAGTTAATGTGAATCGCGGACAATAACCAAGGAAAGGAATTTGCACCTCCATTCACCAATTAAAGGCTGTAGTAGGCCTAGTGTTTCTACATGTTGGCACAAAACGTCATTTCTGTCAGAAGCCAGTCTAATGCATACAGGGGTAACATGAGGTAAGTCAGACAGAAGAGGGGCCTGTCTTAGTAGCCTATTCCTGAATCCTGTCCCTTTCAAACTACGTTAAAATTGTGTGATTAGCCGCCAGCATAATAAAATCTAAATTAAAAGACAAAATCTTATTAGGCTCCAAACCTATGAGTCTAAGCCTTAGTTTAAAAAAATCTTCAGGTGTAAGTAGTAAGTCAAAGAACTACATTCTGTGTAATATAGAGGTTATCAAAAGATACTCTAGTTTGTAATTTCTTTTGTTCTTCTGTTTGGGGGTCCCTCAGACCCCACCACAGATTTGGTCCACCCCAATGTTGACATCATGACTACGGCCTTGGTTCCAAGTAGCCTATAATGCGTAATTCTTCTTCATAAAGTTGAACAAATGCGTTTGGTTATTTTAGAGAAAAATATAAATAGCCTGTCATGCAGTTTATGGGCTACAGTGCAGAGTTGGGAAGTTATGGTAGGCCAACTTGGAGTGAATATACAAAAAGGGTAAATTCTTTCTCTATTCAAGTAGCTTGATGGTAGGCCAGACAGGGTTTTGAAATTGCAACAAATTTCTACATGGTCTCCAACTTTTGGGCCAAAATGTAAACTATTTATGTCAGTAGCCTGCAGTGATTGTAATAGTCGACTAATCGACTAGTCGACTAGTTGGTGAAACCCCTAGTGCTACCTATATTATATGTTTTATCCATTTACTTCAAACACTTTAAGCCTCTACTCTTACCTTTCTCATCTGTGTTATTCTTGCTCTTCCCCTCTTTTTTCTCCTAACGTAAAGTGAACGCAACCAATGGCAATAGATTGGAAATCTCAACTATGTTTTTCTTTTAATGTAATAATAATGAGTGGGTAACTGACAGAAGTATGTTACTCCTTCTGTGGTATATGAAATAATCTGAATCCTGTGAGATTGTTGGTACTGAAACAGTATGCCTGCTGTTTTAAAACACAGCATGTGTTGATGAGAATGAGAATATTTGCATGAATGTCAGTTCACCTGCAAATAACAAAGAATAAATTCACAGTTTTATTAAATCAAATGTGTTCCATATCATTAACATAATGCTCATTGATTTTTTATTTTGTGACTAAGATGAGTGTAAACTTCTGTCATTATATGAACAAACACACATTATGTATACCGGTATATATAACATTGAAAATAAGCATCATACATACCAAAACATTAAACAATTATTACAAAGTATTGTAATAAAAAACGGCCAAACAAAAAGTATACATACCTAAACATTATACATATTGTCACAAAAAACAACATTAGGCTAGTTAGTATGATGTTCATGGTGCGTTTAGCAGCTTTGGTTTACATGCTCCCATTACTGCCTCATTAGATTTGGATATGATCACACGTGATTGTTCATTTAGGATACGATCAAATGTGATGGTTCATTCTGGATATGATCACACGTGATGGTTCATTTAGGATATGATCACACGTGGTTCATTTAGGATACGATCAAATGTGATGGTTCATTTAGAATATGATCAAATGTGATGATTCATTTTCAATATGATCGAATGTGATTTTCAATTCATTTTCAATATGATGCCCTGATGAAAACTGTAGTTGAAACGCGTTGGCATGTAGCCAATTTTGATTAAAGGCTTTTTATATTTATCAGGAGTGCCTCATTTTTCTTTTTTCTCATTTTCAATATGATCAAACGTGATGGTTCATTTGGGATATGATCAAACATGATGGTTCATTTTCGATATGATCACACGTGATGGTTCATTTAGGATATGATCAAATGTTATGGTTCATTGTCAAATGCTGGTGATGTGGTAGATTGCATCAAAGCATTCTTTACAGATTATGGCTGCTTCATGATTGAACATTTTTAAATCCAGATCACTTAAATTCTTCTGGCATTTCCCACACTAAAGAGAGACAAATAAAAAAAGTTGTTAGTATGAATATTGTTCAATACATTTTCAGTGAAACTTTCAGTGAAATGAATCGTTTCACTAGTAATTATTAGTTGGAGTATCATTCGGAGGAAGCCTGTGTTTTCAACTCACAATGCATTCAAACATGGATTAAATGTAATTACTGTAGTAGTTTGTCATTAAATTATGAATTTTGTGCATCATTAATCATGTTATGCCATTAAATAAAACCCTTAATAATCCAGCCTCTAGTCTCTAGTTGGATTTCATCTGACATATACTTTTCATAGGCCTTGTGGCTCATGGTACAAGTGCTGGTTCCCCCTTAAAACACATCGTCAGAGCATCAGTCTCAAACCATAATCTCATTACCTTGAAGCACTCCAGGTGGCAGCAGATTGCAAGGTAGTCAATGGTGATTCTGACATTACCAGTAATTAACTCATTACAATGAGTGCACACAGATGGACCTGAAATACTATAATACAGAAGACACATATTGTTAAAACAATATAAAACAAACACACTGGGTCATGAAACAAATATTACTTTTTGAAAGATTATTTTTGTTTAAATTGAAGTCCAAAGAAATAAAAGATTATCAGCTTCAATGACTTAAATGGTGACATGACAAATTACAAGTACAAGAGAAGAGTAGCTTTTGCGGTCACGTAACTCCTAGAGACCACATTTCATTCCACAATGCATACTCACATGGTTGTCTTCTCTTCAACTTTACTTTGGTCTTGTAAAGTTTTTTCAGAGCATTCCCCATTCCTGAAAAAAAAACAATCTCGCTTAGATCAAAATGGTTACATTAGTGAAAATATGTGTAATTCTGTATTATTTTGAAAAGCCTCATATGTTCTTTCGTATGTTGTTAACTCACAAAGCCTCAGACAATTTGATGACATTTTCTTGTTTAAGAGCTGTTTCTACAACAGGTTGCTCTGCGGGTGTTATGAGTGCTTCTGATTCAGGTGCGTCCACTGAAACTTCTTCATTTTCAGTTGGTAATGTCTCATCTGAGCTCAAAGCGGACTCTTTAACTTCATCAGAGGCGTCGGTGGCAGGTTCGTCAGAGGGTCCTGCTGATGTCGCTACAGGAACCGTTGTGGCTGGGGCATCTGTGCCCTCTGCCTGGCCTGCGTCTCCTTCGGTCAGTGACTCCACCGTTTCCTCCAGCACAGGTGCGACAGACACCTCAGCAACCTCAACAGATGCGACTGCAGCCTCCGCAGAGACAGCCTCGGGTGTGTGTGCTGTTACTTCTACGGGAGCGGTTTTAGCCACAGCCTCTTGAGGAGCAGTCTCAGGGGCTTTGTCAATGGTCTCTGTTGGTGTAACCACCTCAACAGATGCAGCTTTGGGTGTTTTAGCTACTGAGTATACTGAGTATACAGGTACTTGTTCAGGTGTTGCAATCACATACTGTACAGGTACTTCTTCTGGTGTTGCAATCACTGACTCTACAGGGGCTTCTTCAGGTGTTGCAATCACAGACTCTACTGAGGCTTTTTCTGGTGTTGCAGCCACTGACTCTACCAGTGCTTCTTCAGGTGTTGCAATCACTGACTCTACCAGGGCTTCTTCTGGTGTTGCAGCCACTGACTCTACAGGTGCTTCTTCAGGTGCTTCAGCTGCTGGCTCTGTAGGTGCCACCACTTGTGATTCAACTTTTGCCTCTTTAGGTGTTTCTTCAAGAGTTTTGTCTGCTGCTTCTATGGTTGGAGCTGCAGGTGTTTCAAGTATGGCCTCTACAGTTTCATCTGCAAATGCTTCAGGTACGACCACTATATTTGCATCTGCAGATGTTTCAGTAGCTGTGGCTACCACCTCCACAGGACCAACTTCAGCTACTGCTTCTACAGGTGCATCTTGAGTTGTTTCGACCAATGCCTTGGCATCTGCAGTGACAAGAGTTTGCACAACAGCCTCAGGGGCATCTACAGATGAGACAGCAAGAACTTCAGGAGCGACCTCTGTGGATGTGACTGCAGGAACTTCAGGAGCGACCTCTGCGGGTGTGAATGCAGGAACTTTAGGCGCTACCTCCACAGGTACTTCATGAACTTCATGAGCATCCCCAGCTGTGGCTGCAGGAACCTCAGCAGTTGCAACCACAGCTGTGTCAGGAGTTGTCTCTACAGGAACAGCATCAGGAACTTCTGGAACTGACTCTGCAGGTGTGTCTACAGGAACTTCAGGGGCTGCATCCACAACTGTGACTGCAGGAACCACTGGAACTGACTCTGCAGGGGTAACAGCAGGATCTTCAGGGGCTGCCTTCACTGGAACTTCAACAGCTATAGCTGCAGGTACTTCTGTAGCCGCCTCTACAGGTGCAGCAGCAGGAATTTTGATGGCTGTGACATCAGGAACTTCTGGAGTTGGCTCCACAGGTATGGCAGCAGGAACTTTTGGAGCTGTCTCAGCAGGTATGGCAGCAGGAACTTCTGGAGCTGTCAAAGCAGGTTTGGCAGCAGGAACTTCTGGACCTTTCACCAGAGATGTGGCAGTAGGAACTTCTAGAGCTGTCTCTGTAGGTATGGCAGTAGGAACTTCTGGAGCTGTCTCAGTAGGTATGGCAGCAGGAACTTCTGGACGTGTCACCACAGATGTGGCAGTAGGAACTTCTGGAGCTGTCTCAGTAGGTATGGCAGCAAGAACTTCTGGACCTGTCACCACAGATGTGGCAGTAGGAACTTGTAGAGCTGTCTCAGCAGGTGTGACAGTATCTGGAGCTGTCTCTACAGATGTTTGAGCTGGAGTTTCTTCCTTCACAAGTGACCCAACTGCAGCTACAGCAGTTACATCTTCAGGAGTCTTTACATCTGCCTCTTCTTCTGGATCAGTAGATGTGTTTAAGCTGCAAAGTACATACAGTAATCATTACTGTAATTGTAATGTATATTGTATAGTGTATAGTGAACATGTATAGTCAGTATACTATGGGCTGTATGTGTGGAATGCCTACATTGATTGTGTTGGATCCTCTACTGGGGTCACAGGGTTTTCTTCCTTTTCAGTAGTACCTCCATTCACAGAAACCTTCACACTGCTAACATGTATATGCGGGCCACAATTGGGATATTATCATATGATATCAATAGTAATAGGAATAACTTTTTATTAGCAATATAAAATAGATAATATTATGTCATTAGATCGCTTTAGATCACTCATTACCATATCTTTTCATGTTAACTATTTCTGTGATTGATAATTTATCAAACATTTGTGCCTGTAGAATATCAGCTGACACACAATCAGTAGCTCTGAGATATGGAGTCATTTTCATAACAGTTTATCCATGCACTCTCACTATCACTTGTAGCTGTCACTGTTATGTTTTAAATTCACCTCTTAGCCAAAGTGGTATCGGCCTCTGCATCATCTGCGACAGTCACTCTACATGCACACAAATACACATGGAGGTGAGAGAGAGGAAAAGAGCTTGACAGCACAAAAGAGAAACACAAATTTGATGGATTCAATGGATTATTATACACCTATACAGTCCAGGTGCTGTAAGGCTAGATTATCTCTATACCTTTTAGCATAGTATGATGGGCTTTTTCCTGGAGAGCCAGTCGGTTCCTCAGCAGACCTGTCGGGAGAGACAGGTCCAGCCATAAACACCAGCCATACCACCTGAGCACGTAAACAGGATGTTTGCTCTTGCCTGGGAAGGTAAGACACTTACTCAAACTTCTTGAGAGCTGCAAGAACGTAGGAGCTCTGGCGTCCTGCCGGAGATTTGACAGGTTTTGGGCTCACATCACTGAAAGAGAGGTTGCAACAATGTAAAGGTTAAGTATTTGAGTCGTCTTTAATGGTCGACACTCTGCTCAACATGTGCGTGCATAGGAAATGTGAGCAAAGTGATATATGTATGGCCATAAGTGACAGGTTGTACATTTTTTCCACATTCCTAAAAGTATTTAGGAAGAAGTAGTACATTTTTTTGGCAACTAAACCAATGCCACAGAGTCAGGACATACCTGTTGTTGGTGTTGGAGATGGTGTCTACAGAATTAATTTCGGATTTTTTTCTTTCAAGTGTTACGCTAGGTAGATTCACAGAGATAAATAGATCAAGATAGAAAAAGAGAGGGAGAGAGTAACATGAGATAAAATGGGAGAGTAACATTCATTTGTCATTTTGAAGTATGTAGATATAATAATAGTGATGTGTATAATAGTGACGTGTATAATAATAGTGATGTGTTTCACAGTTCCATAGACATCCTGGTGACTAATCCCTCTATTTACCGAAGCTTAGGTTTGTCCTCTGTGTTTGATTCTTGGCTTTGGATCCAGCAGCCATCCGATTTCAGTGATGTGCGCACTTTGGTCGTCAAAAACACTGTCGCTCTATCTACGTCTGCAACACACAGTGCACAAATCACGCAACGTCCTTGATAATCTGACAATGAGCCTGTTGAGCAAACCCCACCCCACCTCACCCCCCCACAAACACAAGCACACAAGCTAGCTCACACAAGCATATGAGATAGAGGTAAATCAGGGTGTAGTGAATTGATTAGCCAAATAATTGCAAATAGGTTAAGAAAGGTGTCAATACTCTTGTGCACTATACATTTATTTCTAATGCATACAGAAATGCATCTACAAAAGAGGAACACGGTAGGTCTATCCGCACTACATTAAAAGAACGGCTTGAATACAAAAATGTTTTTTTTTCTCTGATTGTTCCAACTATGTGAGGATATTGATTACATTTTAATTAAATGTGAATTACGTTAATAATTCACATAATAACCCATTCCAGATGTAGTCAGTGTTTTTTGTTGAAAAACAATGCTCTTAAAGTGTTATGATACAAAATTGCTCCATCATTTAATTAGGCATTTTGCATTTCTTCTTTTAGCTCTTTAATATGTATTTGTTTACATCTCTGGGTCCTCTAAGTTGTCAACAGATGCCCCAAAATATGTCAAACGAATCGAAATGGACAAAAGACACAAAATTTCCCTTTTCCCTTTCAGTTTTTTCAACAAAAACGACTGACTGTACCTTCACATCTAGTTGATTCTCTATACTGAAATATAGTCACAAAATCAATAGTACATTAAAAATAAAACAGAATTGATGACCATGCATTTAGTAACAACAACTTTAGACAATCTAAGGTGAGTGAACGCACCCTTTGACGTCATGGTTGATTAAAATCCACCACTAAACCTGTATCAAACAGACAACAGGGACATTAATGGATGTCTAATTGTGTTGATATTTTGCCAATATACATGCATCTTAATACTGTACACACGTTGCATCATATACTGCATCTGTGCATTGGGAGAAATAGTGTAATTGGTGACCTCTTACACTATTTTGACAAGAATATGAAACCGTATGATATTCCTCTAAGCAGTTCACATTCCTCTTCAGCTCTAAAGAATCATATACCCACAGAACATAGTCAGGCAGCTCTTTTTCCATTAAAAAGGTTGGTTTTGGCAAAGGATACTAAAAAAAAACAGAAAACAGCAGAAAAAACACCAAGAAAGATGATACTTCTCAAGTCCCACCAACCCTGACATTAGTAATAAAGTCTTGACATCTTTAATATGCATAGCATTTAGAACAGGGAATACCACATTTTTCTCTCTCTCTCTCTCTGTCAGTGTATGTGTTTGTGTGTGTGTGTCTGTGTGTGTACTTGTGTGTGTCTGTGTGTGTACTTGTGTGTGTCTGTGTGTATGTGTGTAAGCAAAGAAAAGAGAGGGTACACGATGTGATAAGATACTAAACAATGCATAAGATGCATATGCTACTAATTAATCAGCAGACTTTAGGCAATTTGCTTTCTAGTGTGGCTGTGTCTGTCCTTTGTGCCCACACAGTGGTAACAATCACCTTCAGTTTTGATCAGAGTAAGGTTGCCAAGGGATGGTTTTGTCTAATGTCACAACAATGCCACTACTGTATGTCATTGGGCTCTACTTACTACTACTTACAATTACACATTACCCCAGCTGCAAATACTACCATATAGCCTGCTGGTTTTATACACATACAGTATATGCCACTAGTTCCCCATTTTTACAAAACAGATGCAGAGGAGGACGAAGTACACAATTCCTTTACTTAAGTGAAAGTATAGATACACCATGTCAAATATTACTCCAATACAAGTGAAAGTTGCTAAGTCAGATTTTTACTTAAGTTGAAGTACAGAAGTACTTGCTTTTTAAAATACTTTAAATCATTATTCATTCTTTGTTCACAAATCTAAAACATTTTCACTGCCGAATACAAAACCAGAAAACTCAATTATGAGTAGATTATTTATCGTTTAATAATGCAGGGTAAAGATCTAGCTTTGTGGTGAATGTCAGGTGATTGTCTATTTTCATTCCAATTTCGCAATGATCATGCAAGATAGCCTGGTTAACACCATACCACTTCTCAAATCTCAATTGCTAACAGGTTTGTCTGGGTTCTCCCTAGGCTAAATGGAGGATGTTCTGATGAAGAATTTGTTGTCACCATCATTAGCACAGCCAATTCAGTCAAGTTCAAATTGAACTATTGAAGAAATGAACTTCAAGATGGTCTATCACATTATTGCATTTAAAGAATCAAATGTGGTTATGAGTACTTAATGCTTACGTTTCAAATGTAGTGGATTCAAAAGTACAGTATTTGTCTTTCAAATGTAGTGGAGTAAAAGTCAAAAGTTTTCAAAAATACTCAAGTAAAGTACAGATACTCAAAAGTACAGTACTCAAGTAAATGTACTTAGTTGCTCTCCACCTCTTGCCAAATGACACACACACACACACACACACACACACACACACACACACACACACACACAAACACACACACACACACACACACACGCAAACATACTAATAAATAGCGATGGTCATTATGTCAAGAAGGCCCTAACTGCAGTATACACAGCATGCGTGTCTTACTTTGTAGTTGAGTCCGTGTGTTTGTAGGAGTCTTGCCTCTGGAGGTTGCAAATCTCACTGAGGTTTTTGCTGACTGGAGAAAAACAGTTTGCAGGAGCTAGAGTTTGGAGGTGGTCTGATTGAAGGAGAAAGACAAGTGAGTATTTATCAGGCTGATGACCCCCCCCCCCCACCCCGAACATACACACACACACACACACACCACACACACACACATACACACACCCCGTCACACATATGGCATCTTGGCCTACCTGTTCCCATCTGAAAGCAATGATGAAAGACCTCAACCATCTGATAGCAATGATGAAAGACCTCAGGTGAGAAACACGTTTGAAATAACTTGTGTGTGTCTGTGAGAGTCCCCCCCCCTCTCTCTCTTCTGTGTGTGTGTGTGTGTGCGTGTGCGTGTGCGTGTGCATGTGCGTGTGCGTGTGCGTGTGTGTGTGTGCGTGTGTGTGTGTTCATGTGTTAGTGTGTCCATGGGGAAGTAACATGGTGAAGTTATGAGTGTTTTTCTGGCACAGTAATGGGGAAATGCATTTCTTTGCTAACAGAGAGAATCCAGTGTTGCCAGATACTAGAATGCAGCCCCGCCTCCCTAATGCGTAATATACCTAAAAGGCATCCTAAAAAGTATGTAGGTCATCTAAAGTATGTATACAATGTGCAGGCTGTTCATATGCCATATCATGTCCTTTATCTTCCTATTTTTATATTCTTATTATTGGTAAATAAGTCCAACACAGTGTAGTGGCCTAAGTAAAATAGCCTTGCTATATTCAAGATATACAAACTATACATAACAAGCACCATCCATTTTTTTCCGCGGTTTCCTTACACTCAAATAACTATTGACTGGTTTCATTTGTTCATTTGCATGTTTATTCTGAATCTTTTTTACTGTGAAATATTTCTTTACAAGAAAACAGACATCAAGAAGATGCTACCAGTGCAGTGACACTCAAGACTGCACAGTTAATAATCAATCATTTTTACAGTTAACATTATTTACTGTTACGTAATAATTAATATTTGTTTCAATTCATTATTGATGCAAGTGCCCTTCTATGAAGCAGTGTATGGGAATGTCTGTTTAATCTGACACAGCGGAGACCAAAACTGACATTTCTTTCTGACTTGCTCTTTCAAAATGATGACTACACTGGTTTTAAAAACGCAAGTTCATAGCTCTTATGCCAGTTAAGGTTTATCAGGTTCAGTGGATAGTATACATTCCTATTGTTGAAAAAACCATTGTTAAAAAAGAACATAGCGATCTACTGTGAATGTTTGTTAAAAAATGTAACAGAACTGGTGCAGTCATGCACATGTTTAGATGATCTATATGGCTGTTCAACATGCATGTAAAGGTGGAATGTGTGTGTGTGTGTGTGTGTGGTATGTGGTGTGGGTGTATCTGTGTGTGTGTGTGTGAGTGTGTGTGTGTGTGTGCATAATATGTATATGTGGTGCGTGCGTTTGTGTGTGTGTGTGTGTGTGTGTGTGTGTATGTGTGTGTGTGTGTGTGTGTTTTTTTTACATGTGTTTCCAATGGGCATAGCCCCGTAAGCTTTTCTACAAAAATATATGCACAAAAATATATTAGGAAACCATCATGAAATGTGAATGAATCAGTCATTCTCGAATAAACTTCCTTTAACTGTAATTCCCTATGTTACCACAGGAGGATGCTGTGACATCCACTCTCCATCAGACCTGTTTTGCAATCAACTGTCTTGCATTATTGTACATAAAGAAGTGTCTAAGTATAATGTATGGTTTATCCTCAAGTTGCATTATCCTCAACAGTTTGCATGTTGGGTCCTTGTTAAAATAAACATTACAATTATAACATTTAGTCCAGACAAATATGTCTTATCTTCTTATCTTCTACATCTGCGGTTCTTTATCTCCCCATTATTCTTCTTTAAATGTTATAATGATAATAATAATAATAATAACTAGAATGTAATGCCAGAGGAATTACAATAGTGAATGGAAAGCTGCTGGCTTAATGTTGGTGAAAAAAAAACATTAAATCACTTAATCTTTGAGTTCATACAAACCCTCATACCAAAAGACCTTGTGTGTCAAGGCGTTCTTGAGATATAACACTCAAGGTGTTTTTGACCTTGACATTTGACCTTTGACCTCCAACATCAATTCACTTCATCTTTGAGTCCATACACTCATACCAAATTTCAGGCATGTATGTCTAGGCATTCTTGAGATATCGCACTCAGAGTGTTCATTGACTTGACCTTTGACCTTTGACCTCCAACATCAACTCACTTCATCTTTGAGTCCATACAAACACTTTTGAAGCAGAATCTACGTTCTGGAGATATAATGCTCAAAGCATGAGATATGGCTGTGACTTTTATTTTGACACAGGGGAAACACTTAAACAGGATGTGTAGTTTTAGGGAGCACCAGATTGTATGCATTAGAAGCTGAGACAGTTGAATTGAAACTGTCTATGGAATTCACAGGTGACACCTGTGCCAGTGTTCTAATTAGCCCGGGAACTACTCTGGGAGCTTAAAGATGAACTAAACTGGAATTTGAAGTAAAGGTGATATAACAGATGTTTATTTCTTCTCATTAATACAATGATTAAAATGGCTGAATTTATTAAAAGGGATAAAATTGTACGTTGAAAGTGGTGTTGTTACACGGGCGCTAGCACTAGCAGCCATAGCAGATAATGAGTCTGAGGCTAGCTGACATGGCTGAGGAAACTAACATTAGGCCTAGCTGAGTTACATATTGGCCATAAGCCATTTATCATAGGCTAGCCTACATCACAAAATCTCATACAAAATTAAACCAAACTAGTGGAACACTTTAACAGGGGAAATTAATTGGGCATGAGTCATACTGAAGGCTATTTTGTCAATGAGCAGAAACACACACGACATTCATACTATTAATAAGATGTGCACTATGGAAACTGGTCTGTAACTTTGGACGAATAAATGCCATTGACTTGCCATATCCTGACTTAAAAAACCCTTTTCTTGCTTACTTTATCGCAAACTCGGTGGGGCAGCTTGTAGTCTTTTTCAATTCATAGAAGGGTGAGCCCTGCAGTCTATGTGCCATGGAGCCTAAGTTTCAACTTCGGCTTCGTTCACCCAATGCAGTCACTGGTCGCAATTACAAAGTCCGGGAAGGTTCGTTCAATCGTTAAAAGTTTTAAGTGCAGTAGCCTATCTGTCCCCTTTGGAATAATATCTCGAAGTAGCCTCAGATGAGGTCCAGTGTTAGATAGGCTACATACGATCCAACCTAGGAAAGGGCTATCAGCTTAACACCGTGGGAACACTCTTATATCAAATTCCACAAGCTAGCACTCCGACCATAGAGAGTATAAACCATGACTCCGACGATATCACAGATCGATAATAATGCTTTTACTAGCTGGTAACTAAACCACAGCGGGTCTGTAAACAGAATCCAATGTCCCTTTCTACTCACCCTGAAGCCAGTTGTTCACCGTCTCAGGGCAGATTGTTGATGCGAGGGAGTTTATCTCGCAGTGCTGCTATCCAATGGACTCGTGCAATATCAACATCCACAAGGTAAAAATCTGCAAACTCTCCACTAACGTTAGCCTAAATTAAACGGCAAACTCGTGTATCCTCCGTGTATCTGGGGTCAACTTGGGGTAACGAAGTTTTTAACAGTTTCAAGGGAGGGAGAGAGAGAGCCCGTGTGAGTTGCTGTTACGAGTGCCAGTAGTTCTGCGTTAGCCTACATTGCCGTGACAATGCGTGTTATATAGCTTATTTAAATGCACCGTAGCCTTCGCACAGGCCTAATGTAGTAGTGGTGGTGAGTGAGTATGCAGTTGTGTGGAGGATGTACAGTAGGCCATGTGTGTGTGTGAGGGATGGAGGGAGACAGAGAGACAGCGTGCGTGTTGCTGTCTTAAGCGCCCCTCGTCCAGTTTTCTACATGACCTGTAGGCTAGGTCTACAGTAGCCTATGTTGTGCCGCACAAAATGTATCTATGTTGTACATTGCACAAAATGTATATACCCCCCGAAATACATACATAAATAAACATATTTTTCCCGTCACTTTGGCTTCCTTGAACATTTTCCCTACGTTTCGCCACTGCTTTGCAACAGATAGATTCAGTGTCCATGCTCCGGCAGCGCCCACACAGTCATTTTCACCCAAATGATCCTACTGAAGGTTGAGCTGGAGCTTGAAACCCATCTAGTGGTAGTCAAGACACTACAGGCTGTCCCTCACAGGCTCAAATTTGTAACCCATGCCATTAAAATTACTAATTTTCGTGTATACATATGCTGCAGCTGTTGCCTATTAGAACTTCTCAGGTCCTGCCATGTCAGTGACGTCATTGAGACGTCATTGAACACTGGCAGCGTTCTAATACTAACAAATGCAATTTTGGTGTTGCTTAAAAAAGGCTACGTATTGATTTTTTAATTATTTTTTTTAGTGTCATTTATTTTTAATTGTCATAATCAACACATTATCAATGTTGATTATTTCAGTTCAGTTCATCTTTAACAAGCGCAGCTGCCTTTAGTCCATTATGACATCACAGCCTTTGAAGTTTATGGGGGGAAAATGAGGTTTTTAAAATGTTTAATCCCTTATTTCTCAAAAAGTATAAACTTCAAAAAAAGTCACTCCAGACCTTCAGACCTTCAGAACGGTTATTTCAACATGTCTGTACGTTAAGCGGTTAGAGTCGCATTAATTCTTGAAAAGGTAAAAAGAAATATAGCTGCAAGCAGCAATGAGGGGGCCAAGCAGGAAAATTCAGCAGGCCAGATTTGCCATGTAAGTCAATGCCGTTGCATCAGACATATAGCCTTAAGCAGTCACAGCATGTTCCATGCCATACAACCCAAGATTGGCTGAGTTACAAGGTCAAGTTTCACATCAAAACATAACTGATTTTATGGGGCTGAACCAGGGCTGAGTGTCGTCGCCCCTCACCCAGCCAACCCACTGCTGCAATCGCCCCTTCCTGTCCCACCCTGCCCCACCCTTGCACCCACGCATTAGAATGAACTGGATGGAACTTGCTGTCATCAGTTTCACATCAAAAATAAAAGATCGACTGAGATATGATCACTCTTGCTGTGATTTAAACATAGAGGTCAAAAATTGACGTCATAGGGTGTGTTGAACTCTGCTTGGCCCAAGGATTCCAATGATGCCTCATTTTGACATTCGGGTCAACGGGTCAAAAGTTACGTCCGTGAACACACGCCAACTTTGGCCTGTTGGTGGCGCTAGAGCGCTTGAGGTGCCGTCATGAAACTTGGTGAAATAAATTATTGGACTGTCCCCAAACAGTGTGCAAAATTGTATAACTTTTTACCAGACTGTTCTATGGGCTGCCATTGACTTCCATTGCAGAATAATGCACATCAGGAACTACTGGCCAAAATGCATTTTTGCCAATTACAGAGCCCCCTGGAGGAGGGGGGTCACCAAATTTCTTGAGCGTCCTCCCGATGGGGTCTGATGTACATGTACTAAGTTTGGTTTTGATACATGAAAACGTTGCTGAGATATAAGCTCACTTCCTGTTTGGCGGCTTCGCCGCGAATTTCGATAGGCTGTTACAGACCAATGCTTTTGTCAATTGTTCCAGAAAGCAATGCACTCATCAGGCATGGTCTGAAGATGGTCTCGGACAATTTTGGTGAGGATACGCTGAAATTTGTGACCTACGAAAACTTGTATGTGTTTTTGATTAAATCCAATATGGCGGCCGAATCAATTACGATTACATCACAAATTGGCTTGGGTCGGCCTAAGGACCTCCAACAGTACTACCAGACACCACTAGTGTGTTTTAATTCTAAGCACAACTGCAGTTACAGGCCAAAAGGCATGTTTCTTAATTACAGCCCCCCTAGAGGTCAAAGGTCACCAGATTTCTTGAGCGTCCCCCTGATTGGGTCCTGAGTCCATGGACTAAGTTTGGTTATGATAGGTGAATGGGTTGCTGAGATATGAGCTCACTTCCTGTTTGGCGGCTTCGCCACAAATTTCTATTGGCTGTTACGCGCGAACGGTTTTAGTTCCGAAGACAAAAAGCAATGCATTAATGAGGACATGGTCTGTAGATGATATATGTAAAGATTGATGTCGATCGGACAAAATTTGTGACCTCTGATACGTTTTAAGTGATTGTGATGAAATCCAAAATGGCGGAAAATCCATCATGGCGGAAAACGACGACATAGGGTACGTTGAACTCGGCTTGGTCCAAGGATTCCAATGATACCTCATTTTTGACAATCGGGTCAACAGGTCAGAAGTTACGTGCGTGAACGCAAGTCCAACTTTGGCCTGTTGGTGGCGCTAGAGTGCGGGAGGTGCCGACATGAAACTTGGTGACATGAATCAATGGACTGTCTTAAATCAGTGTGCCAAATGTCAGAACATTTTGCCAGACGGTTCTATGGGCTGCCATTGACCTCCATTGCAAAATAATGCGCATCAGCAGCTACAGGCCAAAAGGCATGTTTCTCAATTACAGCGCCCCCTAGAGGTCAAAGGTCACCAGATTTATTGAGTGTCCCCCTGATTGGGTCCTGAGTCCATGCACCCAGTTTGGCTTTGATACATGCAAGGGTTGCTGAGATATGAGCTCACTTCCTGTTTGGTGGCTTCGCCGCAAATTTCGATTGGCTGTTACAGCCGAATGCTTCTGTCAATTGTTCCAGAAAGCAATGCACTGATAAGGCATGGTCTGAAGATGGTGTCTGCCAATTTTGGTGAGGATCCGCTGAAATTTGTTATCTGCGAAAACTTGTACGTGTTTTCGATTAAATCCAATATGGCGGCCGAATCAATTATGATGACATCACAAATTGGCTTGGGTCGGCCTAAGGACCTCCAACAGTACTATCAGACACCACTAGTGTGTTTTAATTCTAAGCACAACTGCAGTTACAGGCCAAAAGGCATGTTTTTTAATTACAGCGCCCCCTAGAGGTCAAAGGTCACCAGATTTCTTGAGCGTCCCCCTGATTGGGTCCTGAGTCCATGTACTTAGTTTGGTTATGATAGATCAATGGGTTGCTGAGATATGAGCTCACTTCCTGTTTGGCGGCTTCGCCACAAATTTCGATTGGCTGTTACGCGCGAACTGTTTTAGTTCCGGAGACAAAAAGCAATGCATTAATGAGGCATGGTCTGTAGATGATATCTGTGAAGTTTGGTGTCGATTGGACAAAATATGTGACCCCTGATACATTTTAAGTGATTTTGATGAAATCCAAAATGGCGGAAAATCCATCATGGCGGAAAATGACGTCATAGGGTGCGTTGAACTCGGCATGGTCCAAGGATTCCAGCAATACCTCATTTTTGAAAATCGGACTGACGGGTCAAAAGTTACGTGCGTGAACGCATGTCCAACTTTGGCCTGTTGGTGGCGCTAGAGTGCTTAAGGTGCCATCATGAAACTTGGTGATATTAATCATGGGACAGTCCCTAATCAGTGTGCCAAATTTCACAACTTTTTACCAGACGGTTCTATGGGCTGCCATAGACTTCAATGGCAGAGGAAAGATGTTGAATAATAACTAGAAAAGCATTTCCTGAAGGAAATACAGTGCATGAAAATGCAAAAAATATGATGTAAAATATCATACAGAGTAAAAACAAACTATATTGGTTGCTAGGTAGATGTGGATTAATATAGTTGGAGTGACTGAACAGTTAAATAGGTGGATAGTTTATATGGTTAAATGATTTGCTTGGTAGATAAGGTTTAATATAGTTGGAATGATTGAACAGTTAAATAGGTGGATAATACTTAACTTAGTTAACTTAGCTAATGTTTTCATTTTTAGTAGTTATGCTAACTATGTTAACCAAGTGACTTAGCTAACCTAGCTAATCATTTTTAGCAGTTTTGCTAACTATGCTAACTAGCATGCTAACATGCTAGCATGCTAACTATGCTAACCATGTGACTTAGCTAACTTAGTTAATCATTTTTAGCAGTTTTGCTAAAAATGCTAATTAGCATGCTAACATGCTAGCATGCTAACTATGCTAACCATGTGACTCAGCTAACTTAGCTAATCATGTTTAGCAGTTTTGCTAAAAATGCTAACTAGCATGTTAACATGCTAACTATGCTAACCATGTGACTTAGCTAACTTAGCTAATCATTTTTAGCAGTTTTGCTAAAAATGCTAACTAGCATGCTAACATGCTAGCATGCTAACTATGCTAACCATGTGACTTATCTAACTTAGCTAATCATTTTTAGCAGTTTTGCTAAAAATGCTAACTAGCATGCTAACATGCTATCATGCTAACTATGCTAACCAAGTTACTTAGCTAACTTAGCTAACTAGCTACAGTGGGTAGGAGTCATAGTTGATGACAAGTAACAGTTACAATGGCTGAACAGTTAAAAAGTTCAGTAGTTTAAAGGGTTAAATTGTTTAACAGTGAAATATTGTAGTGAGGACTTTTATTTTGAAACAGTTTTTGGCAGAGGAAGCAGTTGAACAGGATGTGTAGTCTTCATAGGGCCAGTTTGTATGCTTAAAGCCTGAGAATGGCAGTTGGGCCAGCTGGCCTGAACACCTGCCATAAGATTCTAATTGCTGTGATGTCATAAAGGGCAATGTTAAGTCAATGGGAACATTTTGATAGTTTTTAATTAATAGTTTAAAAAGTATAAAAGTTACAAAGTTGAAAAATACAAAGCCCACATGTCCTAATTAAGACCTACGCGTCAATGTTTGAATGAAGTTTCTACGTTAAACGGTTGAAGCTGCATTAACTGCGTTAGAAGAAGAGGAATAATAAGAACTAGAAAAGCATTTCCTGAAGGAAATACAGTGCATGAAAATGCAAAAAATATGATGTAAAATATCATACAGAGTAAAAACAAACTATATTGGTTGCTAGGTAGATGAGGTTTAATATAGTTGGAGTGACTGAACAGTTAAATAGGTGGATAGTTTATATGGTTAAATGATTTGCTTGGAAGATAAGGTTTAATAAAGTTGGAATGATTGAACGGTTAAATAGGTGGACAATATTTAACTTAGTTAACTTAGCTAATGCATTTTTAGTAGTTAGCAATGCTAACATGCTAACTATGTTAACCATGTGACTTAGCTAATCTAGCTAATCATTTTTAGCAGTTTTGCTAACTATGCTAACTAGCATGCTAACATGTTAGCATGCTAACTATGCTAACCATGTGACTTAGCTAACTTAGCTAATCATTTTTAGCAGTTTTGTAAAAAAATGCTAACTAGCATGCTAACATGCTAGCATGCTAACTATGCTAACCATGTGACTTAGCTAACTTAGCTAATCATTTTTAGCAGTTTTATAAAAAATGCTAACTAGCATGCTAGCATGCTAACTATGCTAACCATGTGACTTGGCTAACTTAGCTAATCATTTTTAGCAGTTTTGTAAAAAATGCTAACTAGCATGCTAACATGTTAGCATGCTAAATATGCTAACCATGTGACTTAGCTAACTTAGCTAATCATTTTTAGCAGTTTTGTAAAAAATGCTAACTAGCATGCTAACATGTTAGCATGCTAACTATGCTAACCATGTGACTTAGCTAACTTAGCTAATCATTTTTAGCAGTTTTGTAAAAAATGCTAACTAGCATGCTAACATGCTAGCATGCTACCATGCTAGCATGCTAACTATGCTAACCATGCTAACTAGCTACAGTGGGTAGGAGTCATAGTTGATGACAAGTAACAGTTACAATGGCTGAACAGTTAAAAAGTTCAGTAGTTTAAAGGGTTAAATTGTTTAACAGTGAAATATTGTAGTGAGGACTTTTATTTTGAAACAGTTTTTGGCAGAGGAAGCAGTTGGACAGGATGTGTAGTCTTAATAGGGCCAGTTTGTATGCTTAAAGCCTGAGACTGGCAGTTGATGCAGCTGGCCCGAACACCTGCCATAGGATTCTAATTGCTTAACGGCCGTATTGTGATGTCATAATCATAATGTTAAGTCAATGGGGAAATTTTGATTAGTTTTTAATTAATAGTTTAAAAAGTATAAATGTTACAAAGTTGAAAAATACAAAGCTCACATGTCCTAAGTAAGACCTACGTAACATAGTTTAAATGAAGTTTCTACGTTAAACGGTTGAAGCTGCATTAGCTGCGTTAGAAGAAGAATAATAATAACTAGAAAAGCATTTCCTGAAGGAAATACAGTGCATGAAAATGCAAAAAATATGATGTAAAATATCATACAGAGTAAAAACAAACTATATTGGTTGCTAGGTAGATGAGGTTTAATATAGTTAGAATGACTGAACAGTTAAATAGGTGGATGGTTGAAAAGGTTAAATTATTTGATAGGTAGATGAGGTTTAATATAGTTGGAATGACTGACCTAGGTAGATGAGGTTTAATATAGTTGGAATGACTGAACAGTTAAATAGGTGGATAGTTTAAAAGGTTTAATTATTTGCTAGGTAGATGAGGTTTAATATAGTTGGAATGACTGGACAGTTAAATAGGTGGATAGATTAAATGGTTAAATGATTTGCTTGGTAGATAAAGTTTAATATAGTTGGAATGATTGAACGGTTAAATAAGTGGATAATACTTAACTTAGTTAACTTAGCTAATGTTTTCATTTTTAGTAGTTATGCTAACTAGCATGCTAACATGCTAGCATGCTAACTATGCTAACCATGTGACTTAGCTAACTTAGCTAATCATTTTTAGCAGTTTTGTAAAAAATGCTAACTAGCATGCTAACATGCTAGCATGCTAACTATGCTAACCATGTGACTTAGCTAACTTAGCTAATCATTTTTAGCAGTTTTGTAAAAAATGCTAACTAGCATGCTAACATGCTAGCATGCTAACTATGCTAACCATGTGACTTAGCTAACTTAGCTAATCATTTTTAGCAGTTTTGCAAAAAATGCTAACTAGCATGCTAACATGCTAGCATGCTAACTATGCTAACCATGTGACTTAGCTAACTTAGCTAATCATTTTTAGCAGTTTTATAAAAAATGCTAACTAGCATGCTAACATGTTAGCATGCTAACTATGCTAACCATGTGACTTAGCTAACTTAGCTAATCATTTTTAGCAGTTTTGTAAAAAATGCTAACTAGCATGCTAACATGCTAGCATGCTAACTATGCTAACCATGTGACTTAGCTAACTTAGCTAATCATTTTTAGCAGTTTTGTAAAAAATGCTAACTAGCATGCTAACATGCTAGCATGCTAACTATGCTAACCATGTGACTTAGCTAACTTAGCTAATCATTTTTAGCAGTTTTGCAAAAAATGCTAACTAGCATGCTAACATGCTAGCATGCTAACTATGCTAACCATGTGACTTAGCTAACTTAGCTAATCATTTTTAGCAGTTTTGCTAAAAATGCTAACTAGCATGCTAACATGCTAGCATGCTAACCATGTTAACTATGCTAACCATGCTAACTAGCTACAGTGGGTAGGAGTCATAGTTGATGACAAGTAACAGTTACAATGGCTGAACAGTTAAAAAGTTCAGTAGTTTAAAGGGTTAAATTGTTTAACAGTGAAATATTGTAGTGAGGACTTTTATTTTGAAACAGTTTTTGGCAAAGGAAGCAGTTGAACAGGATGTGTAGTCTTAATAGGACCAGTTTGTATGCTTAAAGCCTGAGACTGGCAGTTGATGCAGCTGGCCCGAACACCTGCCATAGGATTCTAATTGCTTAACGGCCGTATTGTGATGTCATAATCATAATGTTAAGTCAATGGGAAAATTTTGATTAGTTTTTAATTAATAGTTTAAAAAGTATAAAAGTTACAAAGTTGAAAAATACAAAGCTCACATGTCCTAAGTAAGACCTACGTAACATAGTTTGAATGAAGTTTCTACGTTAAACGGTTGAAGCTGCATTAGCTGCGTTAGAAGAATAATAATAATAATAATAATAATAAAATGCCTTGGAATAACAGTACAGTGCATTTTCATGCACTGTAATAACTAGAAAAGCATTTCCTGAAGGAAATACAGTGCATGAAAATGCAAAAAATATGATGTAAAATATCATACAGAGTAAAAACAAACTATATTGGTTGCTAGGTAGATGAGGTTTAATATAGTTGGAGTGACTGAACAGTTAAATAGGTGGATAGTTTATATGGTTAAATGATTTGCTTGGTACATAAGGTTTAATATAGTTGGAATGATAGAACGGTTAAATAGGTGGATAATACTTAACTTAGTTAACTTAGCTAATGTTTTCATTTTTAGTAGTTATGCTAACTAGCATGTTAGCAATGCTAGCATGCTAACTATGCTAACCATGTGACTTAGCTAACTTAGCTAATCATTTTTAGCAGTTTTGCTAAAAATGCTAACTAGCATGCTAACATGTTAGCATGCTAACTATGCTAACCATGTGACTTAGCTAACTTAGCTAATCATTTTTAACAGTTTTGCTAAAAATGCTAACTAGCATGCTAACTAGCATGCTAACATGCTAGCATGCTAACTATGCTAACCATGTGACTTAGCTAACTTAGCTAATCATTTTTAGTAGTTTTGCAAAAAATGCTAACTAGCATGTTAACATGCTAGCATGCTAACTATGCTAACCATATGACTTAGCTAACTTAGCTAATCATTTTTAGCAGTTTTATAAAAAATGCTAACTAGCATGCTAACATGCTAGCATGCTAACTATGCTAACCATGTGACTTAGCTAACTTAGCTAATCATTTTTAGCAGTTTTGCAAAAAATGCTAACTAGCATGCTAACATGCTAGCATGCTAACATGCTAACTATGCTAACCATGCTAACTAGCTACAGTGGGTAGGAGTCATAGTTGATGACAAGTAACAGTTACAATGGCTGAACAGTTAAAAAGTTCAGTAGTTTAAAGGGTTAAATTGTTTAACAGTGAAATATTGTAGTGAGGACTTTTATTTTGAAACAGTTTTTGGCAGAGGAAGCAGTTGAACAGGATGTGTAGTCTTAATAGGGCCAGTTTGTATGCTTAAAGCCTGAGACTGGCAGTTGAAACAGGTGGCCCGAACACCTGCCATAGGATTCTAATTGCTTAACGGCCGTATTGTGATGTCATAATCATAATGTTAAGTCAATGGGGAAATTTTGATTCGTTTTTAATTAATAGTTTAAAAAGTATAAAAGTTACAAAGTTGAAAAATACAAAGCTCACATGTCCTAATTAAGACCTACGTAACATAGTTTGAATGAAGTTTCTACGTTAAACGGTTGAAGCTGCATTAAGTGCGTTAGAAGAAGAATAATAATAATAACTAGAAAAGCATTTCCTGAAGGAAATACAGTGCATGAAAATGCAAAAATATGATGCGTTCATATGGTTAAATTATTTGCTTGGTAGATAAGGTTTAATATAGTTAGAATGACTGAACAGTTAAATAGGTTGATAATTGAAATGGTTAAATTATTTAGGCAGATAGTTGACGATAACTAACAGTTGGAATGGCTCCAATGTTTGCTAGTAGTTATGCTAACTATGTTAATAAAGATAATAATATTAACCAAGTTACTATGCTAACTAGCATGCTAACAATGTTAAAATGTTAACTATGCTAACCATATGACTTAGCTAACCTAGCTAATCATTTTTATTAGTAATGATAACTATGCTAATTAACATGTTAACTATGCTAACCATGTGACTTAGCTAACTTAGTTAATCATTTTTTACAGTTTTAATCAAAATGCTAACTAGCATGGTAACATGCTAGCACACTAACTATGCTAACCATGTGACTTAGCTAACTTAGCTAATCATTTTTAGCAGTTTTGCAAAAAATGCTAACTAGCATGCTAACATGCTAGCATGCTAACTATGCTAACCATGAGACTTAGCTAATCATTTTTAGCAGTTTTGCAAAAAATGCTAACTAGCATGCTAACATGCTAGCATGCTAACTATGCTAACCCTGTGACTTAGCTAACTTAGCTAATCATTTTTAGTAGTTTTGCAAAAAATGCTAACTAGCATGCTAACATGTTAGCATGCTAACTATGCTAACCATGTGACTTAGCTAACTTAGCTAATCATTTTTAGCAGTTTTGTAAAAAATGCTAACTAGCATGCTAACATGCTAGCATGCTAACATGCTAACTATGCTAACCATGCTAACTAGCTACAGTGGGTAGGAGTCATAGTTGATGACAAGTAACAGTTACAATGGCTGAACAGTTAAAAAGTTCAGTAGTTTAAAGGCTTAAATTGTTTAACAGTGAAATATTGTAGTGAGGACTTTTATTTTGAAACAGTTTTTGGCAGAGGAAGCAGTTGAACAGGATGTGTAGTCTTAATAGGGCCAGTTTGTATGCTTAAAGCCTGAAAGTGGCAGTTGATCCAGGTGGCCCGAACACCTGCCACAGGATTCTAATTGCTGTGATGTCATAAAGGGCAATGTTAAGTCAATGGGGAAATTTTGATAGTTTTTAATTAATAGTTTAAAAAGTATAAAAGTTACAAAGATGAAAAATACATAGCACTCTTATCCCAAGTAAGACCTACGTAACAAAGTTTGAATGAAGTTTCTACGTTAAATGGTTGAAGCTGCATTAAATGCGTTAGAAGAAGAAGAAGAATAAGAAGAAGCCTAGGAAGAACAGTACAGTGCATTTTCATGCACTGTAATAATAACTAGAAAAGCATTTCCTGAAGGAAATATAGTGCATGAAAATGCAAAAATATGATGAGTTCATATGGTTAAATTATTTGCTTGGTAGATAAGGTTTACTATAGTTGGAATGACTGAACAGTTAAATAGGTTGATAATTGAAATGGTTAAATTATTTAGGCAGATAGTTGATGATAACTAACAGTTGGAATGGCTCCAATGTTTGCTAGTAGTTATGCTAACTATGTTAAAGATAATAATGCTAACCAAGTAACTACGCTAACTAGCATGCTAACAATATTAAAATGTTAACTATGCTAACCATATGACTTAGCTAACCTAGCTAATAATTTGTATTAGTTATGATAACTATGCTAATTATGTTAACCATGTGACTTAGCTAACTTTGCTAATCATTTTTAGCAGTTTTATAAAAAATGCTAACTAGCATGCTAACATGTTAGCATGCTAACTATGCTAACCATGTGACTTAGCTAACTTAGCTAATCATTTTTAGCAGTTTTGCAAAAAATGCTAACTAGCATGCTAACATGTTAGCATGCTAACTATGCTAACCATGTGACTTAGCTAACTTAGCTAATCATTTTTAGCAGTTTTGCAAAAAATGCTAACTAGCATGCTAACATGTTAGCATGCTAACCATGTGACTTAGCTAACTTAGCTAATCATTTTTAGTAGTTTTGTAAAAAATGCTAACTAGCATGCTAACATGTTAGCATGCTAACTATGCTAACCATGTGACTTAGCTAACTTAGCTAATCATTTTTAGCAGTTTTGCAAAAAATGCTAACTAGCATGCTAACATGTTAGCATGCTAACTATGCTAACCATGTGACTTAGCTAACTTAGCTAATCATTTTTATCAGTTTTGCAAAAAATGCTAACTAGCATGCTAACATGTTAGCATGCTAACCATGCTAACCATGTGACTTAGCTAACTTAGCTAATCATTTTGAGCAGTTTTGCAAAAAATGCTAACTAGCATGCTAACATGTTAGCATGCTAACTCTGCTAACCATGTGACTTAGCTAACTTAGCTAATCATTTTTAGCAGTTTTGCAAAAAATGCTAACTAGCATGCTAACATGTTAGCATGCTAACCATGTGACTTAGCTAACTTAGCTAATCATTTTTAGTAGTTTTGTAAAAAATGCTAACTAGCATGCTAACATGCTAGCATGCTAACTATGCTAACCATGTGACTTAGCTAACTTAGCTAATCATTTTTAGCAGTTTTGAAAAAAATGCTAACTAGCATGCTAACATGTTAGCATGCTAACTATGCTAACCATGTGACTTAGCTAACTTAGCTAATCATTTTTAGCAGTTTTGCCAAAAATGCTAACTAGCATGCTAACATGTTAGCATGCTAACTATGCTAACCATGTGACTTAGCTAACTTAGCTAATCATTTTTAGCAGTTTTGCAAAAAATGCTAACTAGCATGCTAACATGTTAGCATGCTAACTATGCTAACCATGTGACTTAGCTAACTTAGCTAATCATTTTTAGCAGTTTTGCTAAAAATGTTAACTAGCATGCTAACATGCTAGCATGCTAACATGCTAACTATGCTAACCATGCTAACTAGCTACAGTGGGTAAGAGTCATAGTTGATGACAAGTAACAGTTACAATGGCTGAACAGTTAAAAAGTTCAGTAGTTTAAAGGGTTAAATTGTTTAACAGTGAAATATTGTAGTGAGGACTTTTATTTTGAAACAGTTTTCGGCAGAGGAAGCAGTTGAACAGGATGTGTAGTCTTAATAGGGCCAGTTTGTATGCTTAAAGCCTGAGAATGGCAGTTGATGCAGGTGGCCCGAACACCTGCCATAGGATTCTAATTGCTTAACGGCCGTATTGTGATGTCATAATCTAATGTTAAGTCAATGGGGAAATTTTGATAGTTTTTAATTAATAGTTTAAAAAGTATAAAAGTTACAAAGATGAAAAATACAAAGCCCACATGTCCTAATTAAGACCTACGCGGCAATGTTTGAATGAAGTTTCTACGTTAAACGGTTGAAGCTGCATTAACTGCGTTAGAAGAAGAAGAATAATCAGAAGAATAAGAAGAAAAAGCCTTGGAATAACAGTACAGTGCATTTTCATGCACTGTAATAAAATGCCTTGGAATAACAGTACAGTGCATTTTCATGCACTGTAATAACTAGAAAAGCATTTCCTGAAGGAAATATAGTGCATGAAAATGCAAAAAATATGATGTAAAATATATTACAGAGTAAAAACAAACTATATTGGTTGCTAGGTAGATAAGGTTTAATATAGTTGGAGTGACTGAACAGTTAAATACGTGTATAGTTTATATGGTTAAATGATTTGCTTGGTAGATAAGGTTTAATATAGTTGGAATGATTGAACGGTTAAATAGGTGGATAATACTTAACTTAGTTAACTTAGCTAATGTATTCATTTTTAGTAGTTATGCTAACTAGCATGTTAGCAATGCTAACATGCTAACTATGTTAACTATGTTACTTAGCTAACTTAGCTAATCATTTTTAACAGTTTTGCTAAAAATGCTAACTAGCATGCTAACGTGTTAGCATGCTAACTATGCTAACCATGTGACTTAGCTAACTTAGCTAATCATTTTTAGCAGTTTTGCTAACTATGCTAACTAGCATGCTAACATGTTAGAATGTTAACTATGCTAACCATGTGACTTAGCTAACTTAGCTAATCATTTTTAGCAGTTTTGTAAAAAATGCTAACTAGCATGCTAACATGCTAGCATGCTAACTATGCTAACCATGTGACTTAGCTAACTTAGCTAATCATTTTTAGCAGTTTTGTAAAAAATGCTAACTAGCATGCTAACATGTTAGCATGCTAACTATGCTAACCATGTGACTTAGCTAACTTAGCTAATCATTTTTAGCAGTTTTGTAAAAATGCTAACTAGCATGCTAACATGTTAGCATGCTAACTATGCTAACCATGTGACTTAGCTAACTTAGCTAATCATTTTTAGCAGTTTTGTAAAAAATGCTAACTAGCATGCTAACATGTTAGCATGCTAACTATGCTAACCATGTGACTTAGCTAACTTAGCTAATCATTTTTTGCAGTTTTGTAAAAAATGCTAACTAGCATGCTAACATGCTAGCATGCTAACATGCTAGCATGCTAACTATGCTAACCATGCTAACTAGCTACAGTGGGTAGGAGTCATAGTTGATGACAAGTAACAGTTACAATGGCTGAACAGTTAAAAAGTTCAGTAGTTTAAAGGGTTAAATTGTTTAACAGTGAAATATTGTAGTGAGGACTTTTATTTTGAAACAGTTTTTGGCAGAGGAAGCAGTTGGACAGGATGTGTAGTCTTAATAGGGCCAGTTTGTATGCTTAAAGCCTGAGACTGGCAGTTGATGCAGCTGGCCCGAACACCTGCCATAGGATTCTAATTGCTTAACGGCCGTATTGTGATGTCATAATCATAATGTTAAGTCAATGGGGAAATTTTGATTAGTTTTTAATTAATAGTTTAAAAAGTATAAAAGTTACAAAGTTGAAAAATACAAAGCTCACATGTCCTAAGTAAGACCTACGTAACATAGTTTGAATGAAGTTTCTACGTTAAACGGTTGAAGCTGCATTAGCTGCGTTAGAAGAAGAATAATAATAACTAGAAAAGCATTTCCTGAAGGAAATACAGTGCATGAAAATGCAAAAAATATGATGTAAAATATCATACAGAGTAAAAACAAACTATATTGGTTGCTAAGTAGATGAGGTTTAATATAGTTGGAATGACTGAACAGTTCAATAGGTGGATAGTTTAAATGGTTAAATTATTTAGGTAGATAGTTGACGATAACTGACAGTTGGAATGGCTCTAATGTTTGCTAGTAGTTATGCTAACTATGTTAACAAAGATAATAATGTTAACCAAGTTACTTAACTTAGTTAACTTAGCTAATGTTTTCATATTTAGTAGTTATGCTAACTAGCATGTTAACTATGGTAACCATGTTACTTAGCTAACTTAGCTAATCATTTTTAGCAGTTTTGCAAAAAATGCTAACTAGCATGCTAACTATGCTAACCATGTGACTTAGCTAACTTAGCTAATCATTTTTAGCAGTTTTGCAAAAAATGCTAACTAGCATGCTAACATGCTAGCATGCTAACTTTGCTAACCATGTGACTTAGCTAACTTAGCTAATCATTTTTAGCAGTTTTGCAAAAAATGCTAACTAGCATGCTAACATGCTAGCATGCTAACTATGCTAACCATGTGACTTAGCTAACTTAGCTAATCATTTTTAGCAGTTTTGCAAAAAATGCTAACTAGCATGCTAACATGCTAGCATGCTAACTATGCTAACCATGTGACTTAGCTAACTTAGCTAATCATTTTTAGCAGTTTTGCAAAAAATGCTAACTAGCATGTTAGCATGCTAACATGCTAGCATGCTAACAAATGCTAACCATGTGACTTAGCTAACTTAGCTAATCATTTTTAGCAGTTTTACAAAAAATGTTAACTAGCATGCTAACATGCTAGCATGCTAGCATGCTAACTATGTTAACCATGCTAACTAGCTACAGTGGGTAGGAGTCATAGTTGATGACAAGTAACAGTTACAATGGCTGAACAGTTAAAAAGTTCAGTAGTTTAAAGGGTTAAATTGTTTAACAGTGAAATATTGTAGTGAGGACTTTTATTTTGAAACAGTTTTTGGCAGAGGAAGCAGTTGGACAGGATGTGTAGTCTTAATAGGGCCAGTTTGTATGCTTAAAGCCTGAGACTGGCAGTTGATCCAGGTGGCCCGAACACCTGCCATAGGATTCTAATTGCTTAACGGCTCTATTGTGATGTCATAATCATAATGTTAAGTCAATGGGGAAATTTTGATAGTTTTTAATTAATAGTTTAAAAAGTATAAAAGTTACAAAGTTGAAAAATACATAGCCCAATTGTCCTAACTAAGACCTACGTAACAAAGTTTGAATGAAGTTTCTACGTTTAACGGTTGAAGCTGCATTAAACGCGTTAGAAGAAGAAAAATAAGAATAAGAAATTTTGGAAGAACAGTATAGTGCATTTTCATGCACTATAATAATAATAATAATAAAATGCCTTGGAATAACAGTACAGTGCATTTTCATGCACTGTAATAACTAGAAAAGCATTTCCTGAAGGAAATACAGTGCATGAAAATGCAAAAAATATGATGTAAAATATCATACAGAGTAAAAACAAACTATATTGGTTGCTAGGTAGATGAGGTTTAATATAGTTGGAGTGACTGAACAGTTAAATAGGTGGATAGTTTATATGGTTAAATGATTTGCTTGGAAGATAAGGTTTAATAAAGTTGGAATGATTGAACGGTTAAATAGGTGGACAATACTTAACTTAGTTAACTTAGCTAATGCATTTTTAGTAGTTAGCAATGCTAACATGCTAACTATGTTAACCATGTGACTTAGCTAATCTAGCTAATCATTTTTAGCAGTTTTGCTAACTATGCTAACTAGCATGCTAACATGTTAGCATGCTAACTATGCTAGCATGCTAACTATGCTAACCATGTGACTTAGCTAACTTAGCTAATCATTTTTAGCAGTTTTGTAAAAAATGCTAACTAGCATGCTAACATGTTAGCATGCTAACTATGCTAACCATGTGACTTAGCTAACTTAGCTAATCATTTTTAGCAGTTTTGTAAAAAATGCTAACTAGCATGCTAACATGCTAGCATGCTAACTATGCTAACCATATAACTTAGCTAATCATATTTAGCAGTTTTGTAAAAAATGCTAACTAGCATGCTAACATGTTAGCATGCTAACTATGCTAACCATGTGACTTAGCTAACTTAGCTAATCATTTTTAGCAGTTTTGTAAAAAATGCTAACTAGCATGCTAACATGCTAGCATGCTAACTATGCTAACCATTTTACTTAGCTAACTTAGCTAACTAGCTACAGTGGGTAGGAGTCATAGTTGATGACAAGTAACAGTTACAATGGCTGAACAGTTAAAAAGTTCAGTAGTTTAAAGGGTTAAATTGTTTAACAGTGAAATATTGTAGTGAGGACTTTTATTTTGAAACAGTTTTTGGCAGAGGAAGCAGTTGGACAGGATGTGTAGTCTTAATAGGGCCAGTTTGTATGCTTAAAGCCTGAGACTGGCAGTTGATGCAGCTGGCCCGAACACCTGCCATAGGATTCTAATTGCTTAACGGCAGTCTTAATAGAGCCATATTGTATGCTTAAAGCCTGAGACAGAGTATATAGTTTAAAAGTTAAATGTAGATAGTGTAATGGATGTTGATAGACAGAAAGTTGAATGGATGTTGATAGGCAGATTGTTTAATGGATATTGATGGATAGTTTAATGGGTGGATGAGTGAATGGTTTGAAGAGGATGAATGGATAGAAAGTTGGAGGAAATGTGTCTTATATCATTGTAGAATGGAGAGACAGAGACAGTTGGTCTAGTTCAGTAGAAAGCAGTTGATACAGGTGCAATCAGTTGAACTGATTCTTTGATGGGGCCTAGATGAGCAGCTGGAAGATTATACCAGGTGCAAATCAAGTTAATTAGTCCATTGTGATGTCATCAGCCCATGTTAAGTCTATGGGGACATTTTGAGTAGTTTTTAATTAATAGTTTAAAAAGTATAAAAGTTACAAAGATGAAAAATACATAGCCCACATGTCCTAAGTAAGACCTACGCAACATAGTTTGAATGAAGTTTCTACGTTAAACGGTTGAAGCTGCATTAACTGCGTTAGAAGAAGAAAAATAATAAGAATAAGAAGAAGAAGAAGAAGAAGAAGAAGCCTAGGAAGAACAGTACAGTGCATTTTCATGCACTGTAATAAGAAGCCTAGGAAGAACAGTATAGTGCATTTTCATGCACTATAATAACTAGAAAAGCATTTCCTGAAGGAAATACAGTGCATGAAAATGCAAAAAATATGATGTAAAATATCATACAGAGTAAAAACAAACTATATTGGTTGCTAGGTAGATGAGGTTTAATATAGTTGGAGTGACTGAACAGTTAAATAGGTGGATAGTTTATATGGTTAAATGATTTGCTTGGTAGATAAGGTTTAATATAGTTGGAATGATTGAACGGTTAAATAGGTGGATAATACTTAACTTAGTTAACTTAGCTAATGCATTTTTAGTAGTTAGCAATACTAACATGCTAACTATGTTAACCATGTGACTTAGCTAATCTAGCTAATCATTTTTAGCAGTTTTGCTAACTATGCTAACTAGCATGTTAACATGCTAGCATGCTAACTATGCTAACCATTTTACTTAGCTAACTTAGCTAACCATTTTTAACAGTTTTGCTAAAAATGCTAACTAGCATGCTAACATGTTAGCATGCTAACTATGCTAACCATGTGACTTAGCTAACTTAGCTAATCATTTTTAGCAGTTTTGAAAAAAATGCTAACTAGCATGCTAGCATGCTAACTATGCTAACCATGTGACTTAGCTAACTTAGCTAATCATTTTTAGCAGTTTTGCAAAAAATGCTAACTAGCATGCTAACATGTTAGCATGCTAACTATGCTAACCATATGACTTAGCTAACTTAGCTAATCATTTTTAGCAGTTTTGTAAAAAATGCTAACTAGCATGCTAACATGCTAGCATGCTAACTATGATAACCATGTGACTTAGCTAACTTAGCTAATCATTTTTAGCAGTTTTGCAAAAAATGCTAACTAGCATGCTAACATGCTAACATGCTAACTAAGCTAACCATGTGACTTAGCTAACTTAGCTAATCATTTTTAGCAGTTTTGCAAAAAATGCTAACTAGCATGCTAACATGCTAGCATGCTAACATGCTAACTATGTTAACCATGCTAACTAGCTACAGTGGGTAGGAGTCATAGTTGATGACAAGTAACAGTTACAATGGCTGAACAGTTAAAAAGTTCAGTAGTTTAAAGGGTTAAATTGTTTAACAGTGAAATATTGTAGTGAGGACTTTTATTTTGAAACAGTTTTTGGCAGAGGAAGCAGTTGGACAGGATGTGTAGTCTTAATAGGGCCAGTTTGTATGCTTAAAGCCTGAGACTGGCAGTTGATGCAGCTGGCCCGAACACCTGCCATAGGATTCTAATTGCTTAACGGCAGTCTTAATAGAGCCATATTGTATGCTTAAAGCCTGAGACAGAGTATATAGTTTAAAAGTTAAATGTAGATAGTGTAATGGATGTTGATAGACAGAAAGTTGAATGGATGTTGATAGGCAGATTGTTTAATGGATATTGATGGATAGTTTAATGGGTGGATGAGTGAATGGTTTGAAGAGGATGAATGGATAGAAAGTTGGAGGAAATGTGTCTTATATCATTGTAGAATGGAGAGACAGAGACAGTTGGTCTAGTTCAGTAGAAAGCAGTTGATACAGGTGCAATCAGTTGAACTGATTCTTTGATGGGGCCTAGATGAGCAGCTGGAAGATTATACCAGGTGCAAATCAAGTTAATTAGTCCATTGTGATGTCATCAGCCCATGTTAAGTCTATGGGGACATTTTGAGTAGTTTTTAATTAATAGTTTAAAAAGTATAAAAGTTACAAAGATGAAAAATACATAGCCCACATGTCCTAAGTAAGACCTACGCAACATAGTTTGAATGAAGTTTCTACGTTAAACGGTTGAAGCTGCATTAACTGCGTTAGAAGAAGAAAAATAATAAGAATAAGAAGAAGAAGAAGAAGAAGAAGAAGCCTAGGAAGAACAGTACAGTGCATTTTCATGCACTGTAATAAGAAGCCTAGGAAGAACAGTATAGTGCATTTTCATGCACTATAATAACTAGAAAAGCATTTCCTGAAGGAAATACAGTGCATGAAAATGCAAAAAATATGATGTAAAATATCATACAGAGTAAAAACAAACTATATTGGTTGCTAGGTAGATGAGGTTTAATATAGTTGGAGTGACTGAACAGTTAAATAGGTGGATAGTTTATATGGTTAAATGATTTGCTTGGTAGATAAGGTTTAATATAGTTGGAATGATTGAACGGTTAAATAGGTGGATAATACTTAACTTAGTTAACTTAGCTAATGCATTTTTAGTAGTTAGCAATACTAACATGCTAACTATGTTAACCATGTGACTTAGCTAATCTAGCTAATCATTTTTAGCAGTTTTGCTAACTATGCTAACTAGCATGTTAACATGCTAGCATGCTAACTATGCTAACCATTTTACTTAGCTAACTTAGCTAACCATTTTTAACAGTTTTGCTAAAAATGCTAACTAGCATGCTAACATGTTAGCATGCTAACTATGCTAACCATGTGACTTAGCTAACTTAGCTAATCATTTTTAGCAGTTTTGAAAAAAATGCTAACTAGCATGCTAGCATGCTAACTATGCTAACCATGTGACTTAGCTAACTTAGCTAATCATTTTTAGCAGTTTTGCAAAAAATGCTAACTAGCATGCTAACATGTTAGCATGCTAACTATGCTAACCATATGACTTAGCTAACTTAGCTAATCATTTTTAGCAGTTTTGTAAAAAATGCTAACTAGCATGCTAACATGCTAGCATGCTAACTATGATAACCATGTGACTTAGCTAACTTAGCTAATCATTTTTAGCAGTTTTGCAAAAAATGCTAACTAGCATGCTAACATGCTAACATGCTAACTAAGCTAACCATGTGACTTAGCTAACTTAGCTAATCATTTTTAGCAGTTTTGCAAAAAATGCTAACTAGCATGCTAACATGCTAGCATGCTAACATGCTAACTATGTTAACCATGCTAACTAGCTACAGTGGGTAGGAGTCATAGTTGATGACAAGTAACAGTTACAATGGCTGAACAGTTAAAAAGTTCAGTAGTTTAAAGGGTTAAATTGTTTAACAGTGAAATATTGTAGTGAGGACTTTTATTTTGAAACAGTTTTTGGCAGAGGAAGCAGTTGAACAGGATGTGTAGTCTTAATAGGGCCAGTTTGTATGCTTAAAGCCTGAGACTGGCAGTTGATGCAGCTGGCCCGAACACCTGCCATAGGATTCTAATTGCTTAACGGCCGTATTGTGATGTCATAATCATAATGTTAAGTCAATGGGGAAATTTTGATTAGTTTTTAATTAATAGTTTAAAAAGTATAAAAGTTACAAAGTTGAAAAATACAAAGCTCACATGTCCTAAGTAAGACCTACGTAACATAGTTTGAATGAAGTTTCTACGTTAAACGGTTGAAGCTGCATTAGCTGCGTTAGAAGAAGAATAATAATAACTAGAAAAGCATTTCCTGAAGGAAATACAGTGCATGAAAATGCAAAAATATGATGAGTTCATATGGTTAAATTATTTGCTTGGTAGATAAGGTTTACTATAGTTGGAATGACTGAACAGTTAAATAGGTTGATAATTGAAATGGTTAAATTATTTAGGCAGATAGTTGATGATAACTAACAGTTGGAATGGCTCCAATGTTTGCTAGTAGTTATGCTAACTATGTTAAAGATAATAATGCTAACCAAGTAACTACGCTAACTAGCATGCTAACAATATTAAAATGTTAACTATGCTAACCATATGACTTAGCTAACCTAGCTAATAATTTGTATTAGTTATGATAACTATGCTAATTATGTTAACCATGTGACTTAGCTAACTTTGCTAATCATTTTTAGCAGTTTTATAAAAAATGCTAACTAGCATGCTAACATGTTAGCATGCTAACTATGCTAACCATGTGACTTAGCTAACTTAGCTAATCATTTTTAGCAGTTTTGCAAAAAATGCTAACTAGCATGCTAACATGTTAGCATGCTAACTATGCTAACCATGTGACTTAGCTAACTTAGCTAATCATTTTTAGCAGTTTTGCAAAAAATGCTAACTAGCATGCTAACATGTTAGCATGCTAACTATGCTAACCATGTGACTTAGCTAACTTAGCTAATCATTTTTAGTAGTTTTGTAAAAAATGCTAACTAGCATGCTAACATGCTAGCATGCTAACTATGCTAACCATGTGACTTAGCTAACTTAGCTAATCATTTTTAGCAGTTTTGCAAAAAATGCTAACTAGCATGCTAACATGTTAGCATGCTAACTATGCTAACCATGTGACTTAGCTAACTTAGCTAATCATTTTTAGCAGTTTTGCAAAAAATGCTAACTAGCATGCTAACATGTTAGCATGCTAACTATGCTAACCATGTGACTTAGCTAACTTAGCTAATCATTTTTAGCAGTTTTGCAAAAAATGCTAACTAGCATGCTAACATGTTAGCATGCTAACTATGCTAACCATGTGACTTAGCTAACTTAGCTAATCATTTTTAGCAGTTTTGCAAAAAATGCTAACTAGCATGCTAACATGCTAACATGCTAACTATGCTAACCATGCTAACTAGCTACAGTGGGTAAGAGTCATAGTTGATGACAAGTAACAGTTACAATGGCTGAACAGTTAAAAAGTTCAGTAGTTTAAAGGGTTAAATTGTTTAACAGTGAAATATTGTAGTGAGGACTTTTATTTTGAAACAGTTTTCGGCAGAGGAAGCAGTTGAACAGGATGTGTAGTCTTAATAGGGCCAGTTTGTATGCTTAAAGCCTGAGAATGGCAGTTGATGCAGGTGGCCCGAACACCTGCCATAGGATTCTAATTGCTTAACGGCCGTATTGTGATGTCATAATCTAATGTTAAGTCAATGGGGAAATTTTGATAGTTTTTAATTAATAGTTTAAAAAGTATAAAAGTTACAAAGATGAAAAATACAAAGCCCACATGTCCTAATTAAGACCTACGCGGCAATGTTTGAATGAAGTTTCTACGTTAAACGGTTGAAGCTGCATTAACTGCGTTAGAAGAAGAAGAATAATCAGAAGAATAAGAAGAAAAAGCCTTGGAATAACAGTACAGTGCATTTTCATGCACTGTAATAATAATAACTAGAAAAGCATTTCCTGAAGGAAATATAGTGCATGAAAATGCAAAAAATATATACTATATAAACTATATTGGTTGCTAGGTAGATGAGGTTTAATATAGTTGGAATGACTGAACAGTTAAATAGGTGGATAGTTTATACAGTTAAATGATTTGCTTGGTAGATAAGGTTTAATATAGTTGGAATGATTGAACGGTTAAATAGGTGGATAATACTTAACTTAGTTAACTTAGCTAATGTTTTCATTTTTAGTAGTTATGTTAACTAGCATGTTAGCAATGCTAACATGCTAACTATGTTAACCATGTTACTTAGCTAACTTAGCTAATCATTTTTAGCAGTTTTGCTAAACACCTGCCATAGGATTCTAATTGCTTAACGGCCGTATTGTGATGTCATAATCATAATGTTAAGTCAATGGGGAAATTTTGATTAGTTTTTAATTAATAGTTTAAAAAGTATAAAAGTTACAAAGTTGAAAAATACAAAGCTCACATGTCCTAAGTAAGACCTACGTAACATAGTTTGAATGAAGTTTCTACGTTAAACGGTTGAAGCTGCATTAGCTGCGTTAGAAGAAGAATAATAATAACTAGAAAAGCATTTCCTGAAGGAAATACAGTGCATGAAAATGCAAAAATATGATGAGTTCATATGGTTAAATTATTTGCTTGGTAGATAAGGTTTACTATAGTTGGAATGACTGAACAGTTAAATAGGTTGATAATTGAAATGGTTAAATTATTTAGGCAGATAGTTGATGATAACTAACAGTTGGAATGGCTCCAATGTTTGCTAGTAGTTATGCTAACTATGTTAAAGATAATAATGCTAACCAAGTAACTACGCTAACTAGCATGCTAACAATATTAAAATGTTAACTATGCTAACCATATGACTTAGCTAACCTAGCTAATAATTTGTATTAGTTATGATAACTATGCTAATTATGTTAACCATGTGACTTAGCTAACTTTGCTAATCATTTTTAGCAGTTTTATAAAAAATGCTAACTAGCATGCTAACATGTTAGCATGCTAACTATGCTAACCATGTGACTTAGCTAACTTAGCTAATCATTTTTAGCAGTTTTGCAAAAAATGCTAACTAGCATGCTAACATGTTAGCATGCTAACTATGCTAACCATGTGACTTAGCTAACTTAGCTAATCATTTTTAGCAGTTTTGCAAAAAATGCTAACTAGCATGCTAACATGTTAGCATGCTAACTATGCTAACCATGTGACTTAGCTAACTTAGCTAATCATTTTTAGTAGTTTTGTAAAAAATGCTAACTAGCATGCTAACATGCTAGCATGCTAACTATGCTAACCATGTGACTTAGCTAACTTAGCTAATCATTTTTAGCAGTTTTGCAAAAAATGCTAACTAGCATGCTAACATGCTAACATGCTAACTATGCTAACCATGCTAACTAGCTACAGTGGGTAAGAGTCATAGTTGATGACAAGTAACAGTTACAATGGCTGAACAGTTAAAAAGTTCAGTAGTTTAAAGGGTTAAATTGTTTAACAGTGAAATATTGTAGTGAGGACTTTTATTTTGAAACAGTTTTCGGCAGAGGAAGCAGTTGAACAGGATGTGTAGTCTTAATAGGGCCAGTTTGTATGCTTAAAGCCTGAGAATGGCAGTTGATGCAGGTGGCCCGAACACCTGCCATAGGATTCTAATTGCTTAACGGCCGTATTGTGATGTCATAATCTAATGTTAAGTCAATGGGGAAATTTTGATAGTTTTTAATTAATAGTTTAAAAAGTATAAAAGTTACAAAGATGAAAAATACAAAGCCCACATGTCCTAATTAAGACCTACGCGGCAATGTTTGAATGAAGTTTCTACGTTAAACGGTTGAAGCTGCATTAACTGCGTTAGAAGAAGAAGAATAATCAGAAGAATAAGAAGAAAAAGCCTTGGAATAACAGTACAGTGCATTTTCATGCACTGTAATAAAATGCCTTGGAATAACAGTACAGTGCATTTTCATGCACTGTAATAACTAGAAAAGCATTTCCTGAAGGAAATATAGTGCATGAAAATGCAAAAAATATGATGTAAAATATATTACAGAGTAAAAACAAACTATATTGGTTGCTAGGTAGATAAGGTTTAATATAGTTGGAGTGACTGAACAGTTAAATACGTGTATAGTTTATATGGTTAAATGATTTGCTTGGTAGATAAGGTTTAATATAGTTGGAATGATTGAACGGTTAAATAGGTGGATAATACTTAACTTAGTTAACTTAGCTAATGTATTCATTTTTAGTAGTTATGCTAACTAGCATGTTAGCAATGCTAACATGCTAACTATGTTAACTATGTTACTTAGCTAACTTAGCTAATCATTTTTAACAGTTTTGCTAAAAATGCTAACTAGCATGCTAACGTGTTAGCATGCTAACTATGCTAACCATGTGACTTAGCTAACTTAGCTAATCATTTTTAGCAGTTTTGCTAACTATGCTAACTAGCATGCTAACATGTTAGAATGTTAACTATGCTAACCATGTGACTTAGCTAACTTAGCTAATCATTTTTAGCAGTTTTGTAAAAAATGCTAACTAGCATGCTAACATGCTAGCATGCTAACTATGCTAACCATGTGACTTAGCTAACTTAGCTAATCATTTTTAGCAGTTTTGTAAAAAATGCTAACTAGCATGCTAACATGTTAGCATGCTAACTATGCTAACCATGTGACTTAGCTAACTTAGCTAATCATTTTTAGCAGTTTTGTAAAAATGCTAACTAGCATGCTAACATGTTAGCATGCTAACTATGCTAACCATGTGACTTAGCTAACTTAGCTAATCATTTTTAGCAGTTTTGTAAAAAATGCTAACTAGCATGCTAACATGTTAGCATGCTAACTATGCTAACCATGTGACTTAGCTAACTTAGCTAATCATTTTTTGCAGTTTTGTAAAAAATGCTAACTAGCATGCTAACATGCTAGCATGCTAACATGCTAGCATGCTAACTATGCTAACCATGCTAACTAGCTACAGTGGGTAGGAGTCATAGTTGATGACAAGTAACAGTTACAATGGCTGAACAGTTAAAAAGTTCAGTAGTTTAAAGGGTTAAATTGTTTAACAGTGAAATATTGTAGTGAGGACTTTTATTTTGAAACAGTTTTTGGCAGAGGAAGCAGTTGGACAGGATGTGTAGTCTTAATAGGGCCAGTTTGTATGCTTAAAGCCTGAGACTGGCAGTTGATGCAGCTGGCCCGAACACCTGCCATAGGATTCTAATTGCTTAACGGCCGTATTGTGATGTCATAATCATAATGTTAAGTCAATGGGGAAATTTTGATTAGTTTTTAATTAATAGTTTAAAAAGTATAAAAGTTACAAAGTTGAAAAATACAAAGCTCACATGTCCTAAGTAAGACCTACGTAACATAGTTTGAATGAAGTTTCTACGTTAAACGGTTGAAGCTGCATTAGCTGCGTTAGAAGAAGAATAATAATAACTAGAAAAGCATTTCCTGAAGGAAATACAGTGCATGAAAATGCAAAAAATATGATGTAAAATATCATACAGAGTAAAAACAAACTATATTGGTTGCTAAGTAGATGAGGTTTAATATAGTTGGAATGACTGAACAGTTCAATAGGTGGATAGTTTAAATGGTTAAATTATTTAGGTAGATAGTTGACGATAACTGACAGTTGGAATGGCTCTAATGTTTGCTAGTAGTTATGCTAACTATGTTAACAAAGATAATAATGTTAACCAAGTTACTTAACTTAGTTAACTTAGCTAATGTTTTCATATTTAGTAGTTATGCTAACTAGCATGTTAACTATGGTAACCATGTTACTTAGCTAACTTAGCTAATCATTTTTAGCAGTTTTGCAAAAAATGCTAACTAGCATGCTAACTATGCTAACCATGTGACTTAGCTAACTTAGCTAATCATTTTTAGCAGTTTTGCAAAAAATGCTAACTAGCATGCTAACATGCTAGCATGCTAACTTTGCTAACCATGTGACTTAGCTAACTTAGCTAATCATTTTTAGCAGTTTTGCAAAAAATGCTAACTAGCATGCTAACATGCTAGCATGCTAACTATGCTAACCATGTGACTTAGCTAACTTAGCTAATCATTTTTAGCAGTTTTGCAAAAAATGCTAACTAGCATGCTAACATGCTAGCATGCTAACTATGCTAACCATGTGACTTAGCTAACTTAGCTAATCATTTTTAGCAGTTTTGCAAAAAATGCTAACTAGCATGTTAGCATGCTAACATGCTAGCATGCTAACAAATGCTAACCATGTGACTTAGCTAACTTAGCTAATCATTTTTAGCAGTTTTACAAAAAATGTTAACTAGCATGCTAACATGCTAGCATGCTAGCATGCTAACTATGTTAACCATGCTAACTAGCTACAGTGGGTAGGAGTCATAGTTGATGACAAGTAACAGTTACAATGGCTGAACAGTTAAAAAGTTCAGTAGTTTAAAGGGTTAAATTGTTTAACAGTGAAATATTGTAGTGAGGACTTTTATTTTGAAACAGTTTTTGGCAGAGGAAGCAGTTGGACAGGATGTGTAGTCTTAATAGGGCCAGTTTGTATGCTTAAAGCCTGAGACTGGCAGTTGATCCAGGTGGCCCGAACACCTGCCATAGGATTCTAATTGCTTAACGGCTCTATTGTGATGTCATAATCATAATGTTAAGTCAATGGGGAAATTTTGATAGTTTTTAATTAATAGTTTAAAAAGTATAAAAGTTACAAAGTTGAAAAATACATAGCCCAATTGTCCTAACTAAGACCTACGTAACAAAGTTTGAATGAAGTTTCTACGTTTAACGGTTGAAGCTGCATTAAACGCGTTAGAAGAAGAAAAATAAGAATAAGAAATTTTGGAAGAACAGTATAGTGCATTTTCATGCACTATAATAATAATAATAATAAAATGCCTTGGAATAACAGTACAGTGCATTTTCATGCACTGTAATAACTAGAAAAGCATTTCCTGAAGGAAATACAGTGCATGAAAATGCAAAAAATATGATGTAAAATATCATACAGAGTAAAAACAAACTATATTGGTTGCTAGGTAGATGAGGTTTAATATAGTTGGAGTGACTGAACAGTTAAATAGGTGGATAGTTTATATGGTTAAATGATTTGCTTGGAAGATAAGGTTTAATAAAGTTGGAATGATTGAACGGTTAAATAGGTGGACAATACTTAACTTAGTTAACTTAGCTAATGCATTTTTAGTAGTTAGCAATGCTAACATGCTAACTATGTTAACCATGTGACTTAGCTAATCTAGCTAATCATTTTTAGCAGTTTTGCTAACTATGCTAACTAGCATGCTAACATGTTAGCATGCTAACTATGCTAGCATGCTAACTATGCTAACCATGTGACTTAGCTAACTTAGCTAATCATTTTTAGCAGTTTTGTAAAAAATGCTAACTAGCATGCTAACATGTTAGCATGCTAACTATGCTAACCATGTGACTTAGCTAACTTAGCTAATCATTTTTAGCAGTTTTGTAAAAAATGCTAACTAGCATGCTAACATGCTAGCATGCTAACTATGCTAACCATATAACTTAGCTAATCATATTTAGCAGTTTTGTAAAAAATGCTAACTAGCATGCTAACATGTTAGCATGCTAACTATGCTAACCATGTGACTTAGCTAACTTAGCTAATCATTTTTAGCAGTTTTGTAAAAAATGCTAACTAGCATGCTAACATGCTAGCATGCTAACTATGCTAACCATTTTACTTAGCTAACTTAGCTAACTAGCTACAGTGGGTAGGAGTCATAGTTGATGACAAGTAACAGTTACAATGGCTGAACAGTTAAAAAGTTCAGTAGTTTAAAGGGTTAAATTGTTTAACAGTGAAATATTGTAGTGAGGACTTTTATTTTGAAACAGTTTTTGGCAGAGGAAGCAGTTGGACAGGATGTGTAGTCTTAATAGGGCCAGTTTGTATGCTTAAAGCCTGAGACTGGCAGTTGATGCAGCTGGCCCGAACACCTGCCATAGGATTCTAATTGCTTAACGGCAGTCTTAATAGAGCCATATTGTATGCTTAAAGCCTGAGACAGAGTATATAGTTTAAAAGTTAAATGTAGATAGTGTAATGGATGTTGATAGACAGAAAGTTGAATGGATGTTGATAGGCAGATTGTTTAATGGATATTGATGGATAGTTTAATGGGTGGATGAGTGAATGGTTTGAAGAGGATGAATGGATAGAAAGTTGGAGGAAATGTGTCTTATATCATTGTAGAATGGAGAGACAGAGACAGTTGGTCTAGTTCAGTAGAAAGCAGTTGATACAGGTGCAATCAGTTGAACTGATTCTTTGATGGGGCCTAGATGAGCAGCTGGAAGATTATACCAGGTGCAAATCAAGTTAATTAGTCCATTGTGATGTCATCAGCCCATGTTAAGTCTATGGGGACATTTTGAGTAGTTTTTAATTAATAGTTTAAAAAGTATAAAAGTTACAAAGATGAAAAATACATAGCCCACATGTCCTAAGTAAGACCTACGCAACATAGTTTGAATGAAGTTTCTACGTTAAACGGTTGAAGCTGCATTAACTGCGTTAGAAGAAGAAAAATAATAAGAATAAGAAGAAGAAGAAGAAGAAGAAGAAGCCTAGGAAGAACAGTACAGTGCATTTTCATGCACTGTAATAAGAAGCCTAGGAAGAACAGTATAGTGCATTTTCATGCACTATAATAACTAGAAAAGCATTTCCTGAAGGAAATACAGTGCATGAAAATGCAAAAAATATGATGTAAAATATCATACAGAGTAAAAACAAACTATATTGGTTGCTAGGTAGATGAGGTTTAATATAGTTGGAGTGACTGAACAGTTAAATAGGTGGATAGTTTATATGGTTAAATGATTTGCTTGGTAGATAAGGTTTAATATAGTTGGAATGATTGAACGGTTAAATAGGTGGATAATACTTAACTTAGTTAACTTAGCTAATGCATTTTTAGTAGTTAGCAATACTAACATGCTAACTATGTTAACCATGTGACTTAGCTAATCTAGCTAATCATTTTTAGCAGTTTTGCTAACTATGCTAACTAGCATGTTAACATGCTAGCATGCTAACTATGCTAACCATTTTACTTAGCTAACTTAGCTAACCATTTTTAACAGTTTTGCTAAAAATGCTAACTAGCATGCTAACATGTTAGCATGCTAACTATGCTAACCATGTGACTTAGCTAACTTAGCTAATCATTTTTAGCAGTTTTGAAAAAAATGCTAACTAGCATGCTAGCATGCTAACTATGCTAACCATGTGACTTAGCTAACTTAGCTAATCATTTTTAGCAGTTTTGCAAAAAATGCTAACTAGCATGCTAACATGTTAGCATGCTAACTATGCTAACCATATGACTTAGCTAACTTAGCTAATCATTTTTAGCAGTTTTGTAAAAAATGCTAACTAGCATGCTAACATGCTAGCATGCTAACTATGATAACCATGTGACTTAGCTAACTTAGCTAATCATTTTTAGCAGTTTTGCAAAAAATGCTAACTAGCATGCTAACATGCTAACATGCTAACTAAGCTAACCATGTGACTTAGCTAACTTAGCTAATCATTTTTAGCAGTTTTGCAAAAAATGCTAACTAGCATGCTAACATGCTAGCATGCTAACATGCTAACTATGTTAACCATGCTAACTAGCTACAGTGGGTAGGAGTCATAGTTGATGACAAGTAACAGTTACAATGGCTGAACAGTTAAAAAGTTCAGTAGTTTAAAGGGTTAAATTGTTTAACAGTGAAATATTGTAGTGAGGACTTTTATTTTGAAACAGTTTTTGGCAGAGGAAGCAGTTGAACAGGATGTGTAGTCTTAATAGGGCCAGTTTGTATGCTTAAAGCCTGAGACTGGCAGTTGATGCAGCTGGCCCGAACACCTGCCATAGGATTCTAATTGCTTAACGGCCGTATTGTGATGTCATAATCATAATGTTAAGTCAATGGGGAAATTTTGATTAGTTTTTAATTAATAGTTTAAAAAGTATAAAAGTTACAAAGTTGAAAAATACAAAGCTCACATGTCCTAAGTAAGACCTACGTAACATAGTTTGAATGAAGTTTCTACGTTAAACGGTTGAAGCTGCATTAGCTGCGTTAGAAGAAGAATAATAATAATAATAATAACTAGAAAAGCATTTCCTGAAGGAAATACAGTGCATGAAAATGCAAAAAATATATACTATATAAACTATATTGGTTGCTAGGTAGATGAGGTTTAATATAGTTGGAATGACTGAACAGTTAAATAGGTGGATAGTTTATACAGTTAAATGATTTGCTTGGTAGATAAGGTTTAATATAGTTGGAATGATTGAACGGTTAAATAGGTGGATAATACTTAACTTAGTTAACTTAGCTAATGTTTTCATTTTTAGTAGTTATGTTAACTAGCATGTTAGCAATGCTAACATGCTAACTATGTTAACCATGTTACTTAGCTAACTTAGCTAATCATTTTTAGCAGTTTTGCTAAAAATGCTAACTAGCATGTTAACATGCTAGCATGCTAACTATGCTAACCATGTGACTTAGCTAACTTAGCTAATCATTTTTAGCAGTTTTGTAAAAAATGCTAACTAGCATGTTAACATGCTAGCATGCTAACTATGGTAACCATGTGACTTAGCTAACTGAGCTAATCATTTTTAGCAGTTTTGTAAAAAATGCTAACTAGCATGCTAACATGCTAGCATGCTAACTATGCTAACCATATTACTTAGCTAACATAGCTAATCATTTTTAGCAGTTTTGCTAAAAATGCTAACTAGCATGCTAACATGTTAGCATGCTAACTATGTTAACCATGTGACTTAGCTAACTTAGCTAATCATTTTTAGCAGTTTTGCTAAAAATGCTAACTAGCATGCTAACATGCTAGCATGCTAACTATGCTAACCATGTGACTTAGCTAACTTAGCTAATCGTTTTTAGCAGTTTTGCTAAAAATGCTAACTAGCATGCTAACATGCTAGCATGCTAACTATGCTAACCAAGTTACTTAGCTAACTTAGCTAACTAGCTACAGTGGGTAGGAGTCATAGTTGATGACAAGTAACAGTTACAATGGCTGAACAGTTAAAAAGTTCAGTAGTTTAAAGGGTTAAATTGTTTAACAGTGAAATATTGTAGTGAGGACTTTTATTTTGAAACAGTTTTTGGCAGAGGAAGCAGTTGAACAGGATGTGTAGTCTTAATAGGGCCAGTTTGTATGCTTAAAGCCTGAGAATGGCAGTTGGGCCAGCTGGCCTGAACACCTGCCATAAGATTCTAATTGCTGTGATGTCATAAAGGGCAATGTTAAGTCAATGGGAAAATTTTGATAGTTTTTAATTAATAGTTTAAAAAGTATAAAAGTTACAAAGTTGAAAAATACAAAGCCCACATGTCCTAATTAAGACCTACGCGTCAATGTTTGAATGAAGTTTCTACGTTAAACGGTTGAAGCTGCATTAACTGCGTTAGAAGAAGAGGAATAATAAGAATAAGAAGCCTAGGAAGAACAGTACAGTGCATTTTCATGCACTGTAATAAAATGCCTTGGAATAACAGTACAGTGCATTTTCATGCACTGTAACTAGAAAAGCATTTCCTGAAGGAAATATAGTGCATGAAAATGCAAAAATATGATGAGTTCATATGGTTAAATTATTTGCTTGGTAGATAAGGTTTAATATAGTTGGAATGACTAAACAGTTAAATAGGTTGATAATTGAAATGGTTAAATTATTTAGGCAGATAGTTGACGATAACTAACAGTTGGAATGGCTCCAATGTTTGCTAGTAGTTATGCTAACTATGTTAAAGATAATAATGTTAACCAAGTAACTATGCTAACTAGGATGCTAACAATGTTAAAATGCTAACTATGCTAACCATGTGACTTAGCTAACTTAGCTAATCATTTTTAGCAGTTTTGCTAAAAATGCTAACTAGCATGCTAACATGCTAGCATGCTAACTATGCTAACCATGTGACTTAGCTAACTTAGCTAATCATTTTTAGCAGTTTTAAAAAAATGCTAACTAGCATGCTAACAATATTAAAATGTTAACTATGCTAACCATATGACTTAGCTAACCTAGCTAATAATTTTTATTAGTTATGATAACTATGCTAATTAACATGCTAACATGCTAATTATGTTAACCATGTGACTTAGCTAACTTCGCTTATCATTTTTAACAGTAATGCTAACTAGCATGCTAACATGCTAGCATGCTAACTATGCTAACCATATGACTTAGCTAACTTAGCTAATCATTTTTAGCAGTTTTGCAAAAAATGCTAACTAGCATGCTAACATGTTAGCATGCTAACTATGCTAACCATGTGACTTAGCTAACTTAGCTAATCATTTTTAGCAGTTTTGCAAAAAATGCTAACTAGCATGCTAACATGTTAGCATGCTAACTATGCTAACCATGTGACTTAGCTAACTTAGCTAATCGTTTTAACAGTTTTGCTAAAAATGCTAACTAGCATGCTAACTAGCATGCTAACATGCTAGCATGCTAACTATGCTAACCAAGTTACTTAGCTATCTTAGCTAACTAGCTACAGTGGGTAGGAGTCATAGTTGATGACAAGTAACAGTTACAATGGCTGAACAGATAAAAGTTCAGTAGTTTAAAGGGTTAAATTGTTTAACAGTGAAATATTGTAGTGAGGACTTTTATTTTGAAACAGTTTTTGGCAGAGGAAGCAGTTGAACAGGATGTGTAGTCTTAATAGGGCCAGTTTGTATGCTTAAAGCCTGAGACTGGCAGTTGATGCAGCTGGCCCGAACACCTGCCATAGGATTCTAATTGCTTAACGGCTCTATTGTGATGTCATCAGCCCATGTTAAGTCTATGGGGAAATTTTGAACAGTTTTTAATTAATAGTTTAAAAAGTATAAAAGTTACAAAGCTGAAAAATACAAAGCACCCATGTCCTAAGTAAGACCTACGTAACATAGTTTGAATGAAGTTTCTACGTTAAGCGGTTGAAGCTGCATTAATTGCGTTAGAAGAAGAAGAATAAGAAGCCTAGGAAGAACAGTACAGTGCATTTTCATGCACTGTAATAATAATAACTAGAAAAGCATTTCCTGAAGGAAATACAGTGCATGAAAATGCAAAAATATGATGAGTTCATATGGTTAAATTATTTGCTTGGTAGATAAGGTTTAATATAGTTGGAATGACTGAACAGTTAAATAGGTTGATAATTGAAATGGTTAAATTATTTAGGCAGATAGTTGACAATAACTAACAGTTGGAATGGCTCCAATGTTTGCTAGCAGTTATGCTAAGTATGTTAACAAAGATAACAATGTTAACTAAGTTACTATGCTAATTAGCATGCTAACAATATTAAAATGTTAACTATGTTAACCATGTTACTTAGCTAACTTTGCTAATCATTTTTAGCAGTTTTACAAAAAATGTTAACTAGCATGCTAACACGCTAGCATGCTAACTATGCTAACCACGTTACTTAGCTAACTTAGCTAATCATTTTTAGCAGTTTTGTTAAAAATGCTAACTAGCATGCTAACGTGCTAGCATGCTAACTATGGTAACCATGTGACTTAGCTAACTTAGCTAATCATTTTCAGCAGTTTTGCTAAAAATGCTAACTAGCATGCTAACATGCTAGCATGCTAACTATGCTAACCATGTGACTTAGCTAACTTAGCTAATCATTTTTAGCAGTTTTGCTAAAAATGTTAACTAGCATGCTAACATGCTAGCATGCTAACTATGCTAACCATGTGACTTAGCTAACTTAGCTAATCATTTTTAGCAGTTTTGCTAAAAATGCTAACTAGCATGCTAACTAGCATGCTAACATGCTAGCATGCTAACTATGCTAACCAAGTTACTTAGCTAACTAGCTACAGTGGGCAGGAGTCATAGTTGATGACAAGTAACAGTTACAATGGCTGAACAGTTAAAAAGTTCAGTAGTTTAAAGGCTTAAATTGTTTAACAGTAAAATATTGTAGTGAGGACTTTTATTTTGAAACAGTTTTTGGCAGAGGAAGCAGTTGAACAGGATGTGTAGTCTTAATAGGGCCAGTTTGTATGCTTAAAGCCTGAAAGTGGCAGTTGATCCAGGTGGCCCGAACACCTGCCACAGGATTCTAATTGCTGTGATGTCATAAAGGGCAATGTTAAGTCAATGGGGAAATTTTGATAGTTTTTAATTAATAGTTTAAAAAGTATAAAAGTTACAAAGATGAAAAATACATAGCACTCTTATCCCAAGTAAGACCTACGTAACAAAGTTTGAATGAAGTTTCTACGTTAAACGGTTGAAGCTGCATTAAATGCGTTAGAAGAAGAAGAAGAATAAGAAGAAGCCTAGGAAGAACAGTACAGTGCATTTTCATGCACTGTAATAATAAAATGCCTTGGAATAACAGTACAGTGCATTTTCATGCACTGTAATAAAATGCCTTGGAATAACAGTACAGTGCATTTTCATGCACTGTAATAAGAAGCCTAGGAAGAACAGTACAGTGCATTTTCATGCACTGTAATAATAAGAAATCCTACAAACACAATGGGTGCCTTCGCAGCTTCGCTGCTTGGCCCCCAAAAAAAGGTTATAATAAGAAGAAGCCAGGAGATTTCAAGATAGTGGATTCCATCCACTATAATTAGCGTTACTTGTATGGCACCTTTCATACACAGAATGCAGCTCAAAGTGCTTTACATTTGGATCATTTAACACAATATTGTGTTACACAATATTTATGTTGTTTTGTATTTATGTGTCGCTTTGGACAAAGACGTCTGCTAAATCCATAACCATAACCATAACAATAATAGAGGAAATTGTAATAATACAAACAAACAAACAAACCAATAAATAAAGCATCAGATATTTAGAATGAAGTAAAAATGAGAATTCACCAGATGTTAAGGAGATAGATACAACAACACATACAATACAACTAATGCAGTGAAAATAGGAAGACCCTGTAAATAGCAGCAGTAGAATGTAAAATAATGTGAAAAATATATATACTACAAGATAAAAGTAAGTTAACTAAAAGCTCTCATATACAGGTATGTTTTCAGGTCTTTTTTAAAGACAGAATTTGCCTGTTTGATGTACAGAGGCAGGGTGTTTGATAGCTTCGGTGCATAATGGATAAAAGCAGAGTTCAGCTAAAACAGAGTTGATGTGCTCTCTCTTCTTGGTCTTAGAAGTCTAGCAGCAGAGTTCTGCATGAGTTCCAATTTCTTTATGTAATCATATATCTCATATTTCTTTTAAACACACAGTCTAACCTATATTGTCTGTCACCCATTGTCAAACTGAGCATAGCTTTGTCAGGAAAGTATCTGAATCACCTGAAGGGTCGGACCTCCGTTTGACAAAGATATGCATGTACTGCGGAGGTTGTGTGTGTGTGTGTGTGTGTGTGTGTGTGTGTGTGTGTGTGTGTGTGTGTGTGTGTGTGTGTGTGTGTGTGTGTGTGTAAATTTGCCCACTTCAATACTAGGGTGTTAGGAATGTTAGGAAGGAAACCGGGCCATTGTGTTTCCTGTATACTAGTCTGAAATGGCATGGGTGCAGTACTCTCTTAGAAATGCTTTCACAAATGCTTTCACAAAGTGTCACTATACACGATCCAAACTAATGGTCCACTTTCATAGTGTAAGTGACACCTCTAAACACATCAGAAACAGTTACTGAAAACAGTATGTTCACGGAGTCCAAGAAGCAACAATGCATAGGCCTAATGATTTTTTGACAGACAAGCAGGCCTCTAAAATGATAGTGACCATTCCTACAAAGACCTTTGCTACAGCTGTTGCTTCAAAGGTGATTGATTGATTAATTGACCTTTTTGATCATTTGTATGTCACAGGTCACACAGTGATACAGAGAGTTTACTGAATAGTCAGTAATTACTTGTGAATGTCGGGTGTTTGTCTAGTATCTGTCTTAGTATCTATAAGCAGCCACTCATGGAAATTGTCCCCCTCTCTGTAAGTATTCAACTATGCGTTGCTGTGTATGCGTTAGTTACACAGCATGAGTGAGTGGCTCTGCACGCTCATTCTACACGTTTCTTCATTCATTGTTATGTCCTAATTCTGTTTATTCCCTGGTATTTCCTGGCATTCTCTCTCCCACTTCACGCGGGCGCGCGCGCACTTACGCGCACCTGATGATGTTTTGGAATTGTATGCGCAACTCGCATATGTGTAACTCGGATCAGTTAAATTTTGTGTGATAGTCCTCTTCATATAGTCTGAAAATGTGAAGAAAATGCTATCCAGCTGATCAGAGCTCCATGATTTATAATTCACAATTCCACATTGTACCGAAACCGGAGCTAGTTAAGCAGGTTTTTGCAGACATGGGGGACTCGAGTCACATGACTTGATTTTTTAAGACTTGAGACTTGCTTGATCAACATGTATAAAAGACTCGACTTGACTTTGACTTGCTATTCATGACTTGAGACAAATGACTTGAAATGACTTGACTTTTTATTTTTTTCATAGATATTAAGGAGTTAACTTTACGATTTTAGAAAATCTGCTTAGGTGCTGTTGCATGCATTGCAAATATGGAAGGCTCTACGTTTATACCAAAACATAATAATGTCTGGCTTCACAGATGATGTATCTGACAAGTCAAAGGAGAAATGAACAGCAGTCTGCAAGTGTGCAAAATAGCGACATAACCATCACCACGTTGTTTTTTATCCGAAGTTAGTGTTAGAAACCTAACGTCAAATTTGAGGCATGTTAAGAGTTGGCTTTGAATCTATTATGCTTTTTAGTTAACGCCATATTAGGTTAAAATGTGTGAAATGGCAAAGTGAAACATTTTCTTGTCTAAGTTTAATCTAGATAATCGATATATAGCGAAAATGTTGCCAATGTAACCTAAAGTAAGCGCCTCTCTTTCTCCCTCCCTCTTAAACACGTCCCTGTTCCATACGTTACAGCCTAGTTAGTAGTAGGCTAACAACAGTAAGTAGGCCTAGCTAACTGCCAGCAATCAGCATAGAAAATAAGTTTATTTCACATGTTAGGCTTATGTATAATATGATATAGCATTGACTAAACACTCCAAAACCCTTTGCGCTGTCGCGCTTGTCAAAGTTTGGCAGTGACGTCGTCGGCAGCGTTTGATTGATTGATTAGTTCACTTTTTCAACATTATTGGTTGTGACAGGTCAGTAACAGGTCAGGACAAGTGTAACTTGAACTGTTTGAATATATTTTCATGATTTGATGTAGCTTAGGCTACCTAATATTTGAGGCATAATAGGCTATTTTATAATAGGTCTACTTGAAATACATTTATTTTTATTCGTAGGCCTATACATTTCATCTTATTCTAAACCGTTCAGATGTAGGCTATGTGGCTTTAATGAATGCAATGTCTATTTGTTTGTTACAAATAAAACTCCAGCAGTTCATAACTAGCCTATTTTAGCTTATTTTAAAATGAAAACATGGGTAAATCATCATGAATTTCAATGATTTGGCTATGACTTGATTTGACTTGCTTGACCCAAGCTATGACTTGACTTGACTTGCTTGACTGTCACAAAAAATGACTTGGACTTGCTTGAGACTTGAATGTTAAGGCTTGAGACTTGCTTGTGTCTTGCACATGTGTGACTTACTCCCACCTCTGGGTTTTTGTGTCCTTTCAAATTGTTTCATATCGTGGTGGGCCTATGTTGCTCTAACTTAGTGGTTCTCAAAGTGTGGGGCGGACCCATAGAGCGTAAAAAATAGGGGCGGACCCCACTAGTGGGGGATAGAGACATGTCAGGTAGGGCGCGATGAACAGGAGGAAATTATTGCTATTATTATTTGTCATCTTTAATATGCCGTTTGATCATAGATTCAAAACAAAATAGCCACACACAAATATAGGAGTCATAAACAGACCGACATATGAATTAAAATAGCATGGACCAAGACAGGAAATGCAACGTGGAACCATTTTTTTAACATTAGGCTACCATTTTGCCGAGTTGATGGGTCAGGTGGGTCTTGAAAATTCCCCACTTCCAAAGTAAGAAAGAAAAAGGTCTGACCCCATATTTCAGACAGAGAGTGGTAGCCTACTTGATTTGTGTAACCAAATAGATGTACAAAAAAGGCCTTTATTGGCACGCGTTCTCCTATAGCCTACTGCATATAATTTACCATAGCCTAGGCCTACATACATTTACAATTTTCTCATGGCTTGCAAGCCTGTTATAGGCTTATAGACGGTTTACGTGACTGACTGTTGGATAGCCACTTAAATAACAATTAGGCTACTGCATTTCGATATAAACTTTTAGGAGCAGACTCGTGTGTCATGTGAACCATGTGTCATGAGTGCTAAATATGTATTTAAAATCCAGGTATCGGCCCCTTGGACATGTGAGGGCAGTCATCTCTGCATGGTACTGAGGGCGGGGAAGGTTTCAGACAGGCGTGACAGCGCACAGCTATCTGGGAGTTTTAACCCAGACACACAGTCAGTAGTTAACGGAGACACTGAATGTTGATGTCCTGTTGAACACACACAGGGATGATGGGATTCACTGACGAAACCCATCACCTCCAATCCACATGGATTTGTAAGCAGAGTCATACATCTGTTGCCCGTGAAAACCGTGTAAGTAGTTTCTGAAATATGACGATTACGATGTAAAGTCAGACATTGGGAAAATCCTTTCTTACTATACCAAGCTAGATATTGTTTTACTACACCTGCGACAGACTTAAAACTATTTCAACATTTAAAGAGTTGTTGATTGCGATTATACTGCGTCTTCTTTCTGTTTAGTGAATTATTGCACAAGGTATTTCTCACTATGTCGCCTTCTGCTTCACCTTTGGGTTGTAGGGGTTAGCATTTTAATGTCAAAATTCAATACATTCTTAGTCTAAATTATGTTGGGGAAAATCGCTCAGTATGAGTCGTGAATGCTGAAGCGCAAGTGCCAGACCCTTTTGTTTGGAAGTGCATAGCAGAGGGCTTGACAGGAATTCTTCATCAAAAGTGCTCTAAATAGAACTACAGAATGTTAACAAAACTATTTTAACAACGTAATAATCAATTTAGTTTCTATCTTAGTGGATAGCATCAATTTATTTTTCATGTCAGCAAACATGCGCCTATCTGCAGCTGTTAAATATTTGTTTCGACATGCGTTTTGGTGACTGTATGCTATTTAATCACATAGTTCTGTTGTTAGGACAGATGCACCAAGACTGTAAATCTGAATGTGAAAATGTTATTTCTTCCCAGAAACCCAGTAAACTGGACAAGGCTGATAGTAGCTGTGGGCTAAGAGGGGTGGACCTTATTCCAAGTACAAAAACAGGACATCAGACCTCTGTGTTTACTTCCAGCTCCTACAGTATCTGAATCCAGAGTATATTAGATGGATCAGATGCCAGCTCTTCCTCCTCCTCCTCCTCCTCTCCCTCCTCCTCCTCCTCCTCCCCTACTTTCCCCATCGTCTTCCATCGATTCGCCAAGATGTCCCAAACTACGGAAGCTGAACTGGGACCAGATCCCGAGGGAACGAGTGATGGGACGCCGGAGTGTGTGGACTGGCTCGGACGAGTTCCGCATCGACATGTCCTCCCTGGACGAACTCTTTGGACAGAAGGCGAGCCATCCAGTGTGGAAGGGCAACAGGATCCAGATCGGAAGTCCCCAGGCTCTTACGACCTCCCAGAGCATACCAGAGCGGGTCTGTAAGCTATGGGAAACACTGCAAACTAAATATGAATGGAGATATACTGTACTGATAGCAGCTTTGTACTTTTTACAATGACCACAATTGTGCAGCTCAAAATAGGCTTCTGATATTAACTTGGATTTCTATGGCTTGTTTCTCTTCTGGGCCATTACTCATTTCTGTCATTGTCTTTGTAGGTATCAATCCTGGATCGAAAGCGCAGCTTGAACATCGGGATATTTCTGCGACATTTCAAAAGGTCAGTGGGGTCACCTTTTCCTTCACAGCTTGTTTATATTTTGTCTTATGTAATGCAGGTCTGAGTGTTTACGGTGTGTGTTCTTCCTCTCTGACCTGAAGCACCGTCCAGGAGATCATAGAGGATGTCAGACAGGGCCGGGGTGACCGCTACGGGAGTGAGAAACTGAATGAGCTCTGCAAACTGCTGCCGGACACAGAGGAGGTATGTGTCATGACTGTGTGTGGAATGGAAGTCCCATCCCATATCCTTCCTCCCATGCCTCTCCAGACGTGGGGTGGACTGAACTATTCGTATAAGTATGCTGCCAAGAGCCAAGTGGGCAGGCAAAGAGGTGATGAAATTTTGAGGCAATGTGTTGTGTGTTATTTGAATGAGGAATGTTTTACTAAAATTGTGCTTGTGTTTAGGAAAAACGGTTCAGGGCATTTCAAGGACATCACAGCCAACTGGAGCAGCCAGACTTCTTCTTGCTACTTCTGATTGGGGTTCCCAGGTACTGCAAAATGGTGGCTATGCCATTCGCCACATGATAATCATGCACTGTTTGATTCTCTTATCTGAATATTACCACATCAGCAGAAGCTCACTCACTTTCACATTTCCTGACATGCTTGATCAGTCACAGCTTGTCTGGTGTCCCCTACTGTATTTTGAACTTTAGCCGTTAACACAACATGTTATGAGAGCTGATAAGGGTCAATCAATGAGCATCTTGCAGTGTGCATGCCTCTGTCCCGTCCATTTTAACCATATTTTGTGGATTCACTTCCACCTCCGCGGGCATGCCAATGAAGATGTACTGATGTGAGGTCTGTCTGTTTCTCCCTCACTCTAAATGCTTTCCAAAAACCGTACCCTACAGCTTCCGCTTGCGTCTTGAGGCTATGATTCTGAAGGAGGACTTTGACCCCGCCATGAGCTCTGTCTGCAACTCAGCCCAGTGTTTGGTGAAAGCAGCAACAGGTCAGTACTTAGCAGCTGCGGATTAAAGGGCAATTAAAAGTCTCATGATGGTGGACTTCTCTTCTGTGTGGTGATGTGATGTTTACTATCAGTAGTAGTTTGAGGATTGAACTCAAAGACTGCAGACGGACATTGATGGTTTGTCCCCCCCCCACCCCCCTCTCTCTCTCTCAGAGCTGATGAACTGTGCTGAGTTGCACTCTATTCTACGACTCGTTCTTAAAGCTGGAAATTACATCAATGCAGTGAGTCCATAGAAACCCCCCCCCCCCCAATTTCCCTTCATTGTAATTCAGTTTGCTCATGTAATTGAACAGTGATTAATGTCTAATTATACTGGCCTAATAATTATCTCCTTCCTTCGTTTTCGTCACTGTTAGGGAGGTTACGCTGGCAATGCTGCTGGGTTCCATATCGTCTCACTTCTCAAGTTGGCTGAGACCAAAACCAACAAACCAGGAATGAACCTGCTGCACTTTGTAGCTATGGTAAAATAGTTACTTTGCTGTCATGTGTTACATAAGCGTAATCAATACATCCATATGTTGTAAATTTACATTTACAATTACGTAGATTATGTAAATGTAAATGATTTTACATTTACATAATCAACACATTCATATGTTGTTATTCCCTTTGCAAAAAAACACATCTACAACATTTGATTGATTGTAAATTTAATCAATGGTTTTTCATTAGCATTTCATAACAACTACATTATGTCAAAATTGTTGCATTATGCAGGGCAATTACTGATAAACTTCAAGGATGTCCATGTGGTAACATGAGCCACTGCGTCACATGACTGTGATATGATGTTAATTGTTGATTTGTGACTGTTTTTTTCTGTTACAGGAAGCCACAAAGAAAGATCCACGCCTACTGTCATTTCAACACAAGATCAGCCATGTGGAACCAGCTGCAAGGTATATGGATATGGTAGATGGCTACACATATTGTACTGTGTGTGTGCGTGTGTGTGTGTGTGTGTGTGTGTGTGTGTGTGATTTTATGTTTGTGTGTTTTTTATGTTTATAATGCTTATGTCTTTTCCACCAGACTGTCTCAGGATGTAGTGACAGAGGACCTCTCCCAGTTGCGGAAGCGGGTTGTTGCTCTTCAAGGTGCCACTCAGATCGAGGCTGATCTGCAGCAGCAGAATAAACTTTTTCTGCAGGTACTTGAACTACAATATCTACCCTCACCAAACATACCAAAGGGTTTTATAGTGGAGTGACGTGCATAACTACTATGCCAATGAGCCAGGCTCTTTGGTGGTCCATTCAGGGTGGTACAGGCTTCGTATGGAAGGTTATATTTAGGCATCAGTTTGCCAGTAGGGTAGGAAAAAACCCAGAGAAGCCTGAGAACTAAATGGATCTGAGAGCTCATTTAATTGGCTCTGGCATATCCATTTGGCCTCTCCCATTCAAGCAGATTTCCACCCAGTCGAAGGTTGCGGGGCCAATCACAATTGTTAATCTGATATGGGGCAGACTTTGCATGATGACAGACAGAGGAGCGCCACAGAAGTACTTTTGTAAACAACCACTGGCTGATGCTGATCGTGTCATCATTGAACAACTAGAGCCGTTTATTTTTGTTTAACAGAACAAACAACTGCACATAAAGCCTTCATTGACAAGTAAATCCGACAGGATTTACAGTTTGTTGTACCCATGGTAAGGGCCCTTGGAAATCGAAAATCAAAAAAGAGTTCAGAGTTCAAGTGAGAATTGGTCTAGATATGAGACAGGCTGCATGGAGAGTAGCCTTTCAGGCTTTCACATTCAAGTCAATAAGAGTAAGCCATCTATCTATCAATATAATTGAACTCAGTGCCTGTCGTGTTTTAGCCAATTGTGCTCCCATTACCTCCCAAAACCCCAGCAGTGGCATTTCAAGTGTTAGATGTTTTTGGCTCTGAGTGAAAACTGCTCTCTCCTCTGACTGCAGGGAGCGGAGAAGAAGCTGAAGGAGGCTGAGGAGGAAGTGAAGGCTATGCTCAGCGCTCGGCAAACCCTGCTGGACTTCTTCTGTGAGGACGAGATGACCTTTAAACTGGAGGAGGCCTGCAGCATCTTTCATTCCTTCCAACTGCGTTTTCATAGAGCTGTGCAGGTGAATAGTACTTACGATTAAAAGTGTGTTTTATGGTTTCATTTGAATGCATATTTGTGTTCTTTGTGTGTGTGTATATTTGTGCTGTCTTTGTTCAGGTTTTATTACTGTGCAGGTACTTTGGGTACACACTTTGTCACTGTTTTGCTTCTGACTGTTGTATTTATTTGCAACACAAATAAAATGGTCTGTGTTTGTATCCACCTTTGCTACTCCCAGGAGAATAAGATGCGCGAGCAGCTGGAGGAGAGGCGTGTTGAGCGGGAGCGAGCAGAGATGGCGAGAGCGAAGGTCCGAGCCGGGAAACGGCACTCCATCGCCTCCTGCACTGCCCTGGAGGCCGAGTGGGAAGAGGAAGCAAACGAGCTGGCTGCTACCCTGGAGACGACTCTGTTGAAGGACCTGTGCCACCCCTTCCACTACCGCCGCGCGCGGGCAGGCCCCGGCTCTCGGCCAGGTGTTGGCTCCCGGCCAGGAGCCGCCTCCCAGCCACGGCCCGCCTTGCGCAGCCTCGCCGAACAGGACTCAGAGGAGGCAGAGGCGGACCAACAACGGAAGCACATGGAGCTGACCGCACTACTCCTGTCTGACACAGATGACCAGAGAACCACCTCAAGGGAGGCAGAGACCGCGCGAGCCTCAGCCCAAATCAGACAGCCTTCCTCGGGCGTTCCCCGGCCGAGGCTTCAGGCCATGGTGTGCTCACGTCCTATGGTCGGGGAGACCCACACTCTGGTGAGAGGCCTGCACTCCTACAGGAGCATGACCCTGCCCCCGCCCAGAACACCACCTCTCAGCAGGTGCCCACAGAAGAGGGAGGAGAAGGAGACGGAGGAGGAGGTGGCGCAGGTGGCACAGGTGGCACAAGTGGCGCAACCAGCACTGCCGCCTGGGGCTGCAGTCACAGCAGTCCAGATAGGAAGCCTGCCCAGGAGGTGGGAAATCACCCATGCGAATAAGAATGCCAACCTGATGAGCAAGCAGCCCAGTCACCTGTGTGCTGCCCAGAAGACTGAGCCGGAGGACAGAGGTAGAGGCAAGGCCAACAACCCACTGCGCCGTCTGCTGGAGAAGGCAAAACCAGACCGAGAGAGGAGCAAGGAGAAAGAGAGGGAGAAGAGCAAAGAGAGAGAGATCGAGAAGAAAGACAAGGGGGGGGAGAAGAAAGAGAAGGATCAAGAGAGAGAGAAGAAGAAGAACAAGGAGAAGGAAAAGAAAGATGGCAAGAAAGACAAGGACAAAGACAAGAAGGACAAAGCTAAGTGTACGACAGAAGACAAGACCTTGAGCCCCAGTGACGACGTGGAAGCATTGGGAGGCCCCTCCACAGCCATATCCAGACTCCCAGCGACGCCGATGACCTTTACACATGGGAACTGTATCCCTCGCATGTTCCAGAGCTCTATGTTTACCACAGCGCGGGCGCTGCGCTCTGCCGTCATCACGGCCGCCGCCGCAGCCAAGCGGGACAGAAGCCGCAGCTCGACCCCCACCAAGGGCTTAGGATCCTGCTTACCCACACCTGTGCCTGCCCGGGACATTTCGCAGACCCGGAAGATGTGAAACTAAGGGAGTCTGTGCTTCAGCACATTCTCTTCTCTACTTTCTAGTTGACTGGAACAGCATGTCACATGTGCTGTGCTGAGAATACTTTGTTTACGTAAAGGTCAGGAGCAACATGTCTTTACACACCCAAAGCTGACCTCAAATCATACTGTTGAAGGAGAAAACATTCACAGATTTAGAACCCTGTCAGATTCAAAACATGCATAACAGTAAGAACTTCAAGACTTTCTTCATTTTATTGGAGGGCTTGGTGAACAACACTACCTCCTCCTGATTTAAAATAGTTGACTCTTGACCTTGTTTTTTGTATGTGTGTGTATGGTGGTGTTCACAAATTTCAAATCATTTTAAAAGTTTGAGATAAAAAAAAATCTCAGGAACCTAAATAACAAAAGTTAAGAATTTCAAATAAAAATGGTGGATATCATGTTGGAAACTATCTGGAATATGTGTGTGGTGACCATCTTACTGTAATCAACATTGTAAATGAGATTGGAAAACATGTATTGTCAGCTTATACTTGAGTGAGAGAGAGCAATGTGAAGTAGACAACACAATGGACGTGCTCCAAGTGTTGCTTTTGAAGTGAGATGTGTTGAGTTGTGTTTTATGGAGCAGCCACAAAAGATCAGAAACCATAACCGTTGTTCAGGAAGCCTTGGGAAGTAGGAGATGGCGGAAGAGATTGGGAGGAGAGTTTAACGCCTATCAAACTGGGTGGAGAACAGGAAAACTGCAGGAAAGGAATAAAGGGGATAAAAAAGGTAGCTGAGAAGTTGTTGTTGGAAATGTTGCTTTGTGGTGTGCAGTAGAATTTTGCAAATGAAGATGGCTGAGGAGAATGTCTTCAAGAAGTACACAGAAAAGTTATTGCTACATTTATTTTGACATATTTGACAAAGATATGGTTATTAAAAATAAAGAATGTAACCATTGGCTCCAGACTTGTCTGTTATTTTGGCACCAATAGGTGCACACTCAAAACTTGCAAAATTCCAGCATTTTATAATTTGGGATCTACACATACACACACACAAACACACATACCTCTCTGAATGTGTGATAGACCCACACATGTTTGATTTGTTTTGAAAGGTTGAGGTTTGTGACTCTCATGAGACAAGAAAGGGTTGTCATGTAATGAACAGTCCAGTTGCAGGTAACAGGATGGGGGATGTATTGCTGACATTTGCAAGATTTGCAAAGTAAACAACTCACAACTCAGATATCTATGCTGGATATTTCCCAATGCAGCTAAACTAGTCCCCCGGAACACCCGTAGTCAGGTAAGATCCTGTCATCTGGAACATGGACTTTGGACTTTGGAAATTGATGTGTTTTAGTATTTGGATTCTGCTAAGTTTTGTTATCAGTAACAAACGTTAGTGGAAATGGTATCAGGCTTAATCCACTTTATTTGGTGTGGCAACTGAGGTTAGTCCTTACCAAATCATTATACCCACTGTGGCCTAAATATTAGGTTTATCGTACATAGGCCTACGCAAAATGTCTATTAATACACAGCATGCACTTCTGCATTAATAAACCACTAAAAGGGTGTATTTTTTGCTGAAATTATAGAAATGAATTTTTTGCAACCACAAACAGACTGATCACATTAATTTCTGTAGACCAGTGTTTCTCAAACTTTTTCAGACCAAGGACCACTTAATCAATAAAAATAGCCTCACGGACCACCTAGCTAAAAAAAAACAAAGTAGACCTACTTCAACAGTAAATTACACAATAGGCCTACTCACTGATTGTCTTTGCACCTTGCTTATTGTGTCAGAGAATTTATATGATTTAAACTGGCATGCCTTACATAGGCAGTGTTGCAGAAATGTTTGGATTTACATAGCCTACAACTTGGTTCAATATTGCAAACAACTCATCTATATTATATTTTACCACGTCTGCTCACGGACCACTTGGGCTAGCTTGCGGACCACCAGTGGTCCCCGGACCACACTTTGAGAAACACTGCTGTAGACTTACATTATCAGTAAATACATTTATCTAGCACATTCTATCTAGCATCTAATTTCATATTTTTTGTCAGACTTTTTTGTTTGCTCATTGTTTGCTCCCAGAAAGTCTCTAGTGTTCACTAAATGGGAAACAAACATTATTATTGACATGCTATAATATGGGCATAAAGAGTTAATTATAATAAAAGTTTATCAGAATGCTTATTCAGAACAATGCAGAAAATACAGGTAAGAATTAGCCTAATAGTTTTTTCCCCTTAAAGTTGGATTACCACATTCTTTATTTCTTTAGTAGGCCTGAGCAACACCAAATAGCCTATGAGGTCCATTTTTTATTTGTTGACATGATGACTGTGATTATTTGATTTGATTAAGCCACACTCCCTTACAAAGAATTTACTTTATTGTGATCACCGGGTGTTACTCATTCATTTAAACTTTATTATGAAAACTAAAATGTAATGCCAGAGGAATTACAATAGTTGATGGAAAGCTGCTAAAGTTGGTGGGAAAAAAAAACATTAAATCACTTAATCTTTGAGTTCATACAAACCCTCGTGCCAAAAGACCTTGTGTGTCAAGGAATTACCAGTGCATGAAAATGCTAAAGTTGTGATGTAAAATATCATGTATCGTTAAAACAGATAATACAGAGATGGTTACTACGGTGATGCTAGGATAGACATGGTGGTTGCATAGCTTAATAAAAGTTAGACTGTTTAAAAGCTGAATGTAGATAGTTTAAAAGTTGTTGATAGACAGTAGATAGTTTAAAAGTTGTTGATAGACAGCTAGTTTAATAGATAGTTTAATGATAGTTTAAAAGTAGACTGTTTAAAAGTTGAAGGTAAATCGTTTAAAAGTTGTTGACAGACTGGAAGTTTAATGAATGTTGATATTCAAATAGTTTAATGGCTGTGTATAGGTAGATATTTGACGATAACTGAAAGTTGGAATGGCTCTAATGTTTGCTAGCAGTTATGCTAAGATTTGTAACTATGCTAACCATGCTACTTAGCTAATGTTTTATAACAGTGCTAGCAATGCTAACCTGCTAACCATGCTACTTAGCTAACGTTTTCTAGCAGTTTAATGAATGTTGATATTTAAATAGTTTAATGGCTGTGTATAGGTAGATATTTGACGATAACTGAAAGTTGGAATGGCTCTAATGTTTGCTAGCAGTTATGCTAAGATTTTTAACTATGTTAACCATGCTACTTAGCTAATGTTTTATAGCAGTGCTAGCAATGCTAACCTGTTAACCATGTTACTTAGCTAACATTTTCTAGCAGTTTCATGAATGTTGATATTCAAATAGTTTAATGGTTGTGTATAGGTAGATATTTGACGATAACTGAAAGTTGGAATGGCTGTAATGTTTGCTAGCAGTTATGCTAAGATTTTTAATTCTGCTAACCATGCTAATGTTTTATAGTAGTGCTAGCAATGCTAACCAATGCTACTTAGCTAACTTAACTAACATTTTCTAGCAGTTTTGCTAAATATGTTAGCAATGTTAACATGCTAACTATGTTAACCATGTTACTTAGCTAACTTAGCTAATCATTTTTAGCAGTTATGCTAACTATGCTAACTAGCATGTTAACTATGCTAACCATGTTACTTAGCTAATCATTTTTAGCAGTTTTGCTAAAAATGCTAACTAGCATGCTAACATGCTAGCATGCTAACTATGCTAACCATATGACTTAGCTAACTTAGCTAATCATTTTTAGTAATTTTGCTAAAAATGCTAACTAGCATGCTAACATGCTAACATGCTAACTTGCTAGCATGCTAACCATGCTAACTAGCTACAGTGGGTAGGAGTCATAGTTGATGACAAGTAACAGTTACAATGGCTAAACAGTTAAAAAGTTCAGTAGTTTAAAGGGTTAAATTGTTTAACAGTGAAATATTGTAGTGAGGACTTTTATTTTGAAACAGTTTTTGGCAGAGGAAGCAGTTTAACAGGATGTGTAGTCTTAATAGGGCCAGTTTGTATGCTTAAAGCCTGAGACTGGCAGTTGAGATCCAGGTGGCCTGAACACCTGCCATAGGATTCTAACTGCTTAATGGCCGTATTATGATGTCATAATCGGCAATGTTAAGTCTATGGGGATTTTAAAAAAGTTTTTCTTTAATAGTTTAAAAAGTATAAAAGTTTCAAAGTTGAAAAGAGATAGCAACCCGATCTGTTTGAAGACCTACGTTACAAAGTTTGAATGAAGTTTCTAAGTTAAACTGTTCAAGAGAAATTGCGTCTAGAAAAAGTGGTAAGCGGAATAATAATAAGAAGAAGTTGCCTAGGAAGAACATTACAGTGCATTTTCATGCACTGTAATAAGAAGAAGTAGAAGAAGTTGCCTAGGAAGAACAGTACAGTGCATTTTCATGCACTGTAATAAGAAGAAGTTGCCTAGGAAGAACAGTACAGTGCATTTTCATGCACTGTAATAAGAAGAAGCCATGAGATTTCAAGATAGTGGATTCCATCCACTATAATAAGTCTCGAATAGTATAGTAGGCCTAAGCTAAGAAAAACTAGACGTTTGTCTGTGTCTTAATAAGTTGTTATGAAACAATGCTCTATAATAATCAGCTGTCTTCCTACCACAAGAAGTCTGGCTGAAAACAGAACAACCCCCTCCACCCTCACCAGCCCGCCTCTGGAACTGTCGAAACTACATTTTCCAGCACCCATTATGAATGGGTGTGTTCTGAAGAGGGAAGTTCCCCGGATGTAACTATATTTCTGATATCGAGGGAGGGCGCGATTCCTGTGAAAGGCGGTGAGTTGATTTGCCTTCTTTATCCAGTTGTCTCTTTTGTACTTATTTTGTTGTGATTGGATTACTTAATTGTGTCATGCAAACGTTTGCATTTGTAAGTATCATACATTTGAAGTTGTTGTGAGTGTACTGGAACAACTGTAACACTCAGAAAGCAAAGAGCTAATTAGCTAGGCTACCATTAGCTTGTTAGCATCCTCTTTGGGTGTTCCACACAAACTTCCCAGCAAAGGATTCCTGCTAGCTAATATTTACGATTATGCCAGCCTCCTGGGTAGTTTAGCTGTCTAGGTAGTTTAATCTCCTTAGGAAAATTCAGTGACAGTCGGGAATCACTTTCCTTTCAGCTCATTGTGGTAATTATGCACTATAACTTATAAACATTAATGGTAGCCGTTAACGTTATGATATTCATTGTTGGAAAGAAACCATAACGTTAGCGTTAATCAAAGCAAACTAACGTTAGCCAACAGTACAATTATTTGGGAACTAATTTCCACGAGCATTATTTATTTTACACAGCTGATTAACGATTGTCTCTCTACAAAGTTTATTTGAGTGTTCGTGTTGGTAAAGTTGCTGTTTTAGTAAAGTTGCTTGGTCAGATAGCTTGTTAGGTTAGCCCGATACCAAACTTACGCCACCTCCCTAACCACTTAGCGAGCTGTGATTTGCTTATGTTTTCGGCTGGCCACTCAGTTTTCTTTGCTTTCAGATAGAGGTGCACTGACCACTTCAAGTGTAGTTTCTGTATGTCATGTGATTGTTAATTAATTGCCTGCCCATTTGTGATTGGAATTTTATCTACCCACACCATACCAAGTTTATGGTAAGCTTGAGGCAAAGTAAATCAAGTTGGCCACACAGTATGACTTTGCTAGCTGTTGACCTAATTGCCATCTGGCCAGTTGTGATCTCACAATCTTTGGATCGTAGCGGCGACATTGAATGTGAACACGAGTTGAGTATTTGAGAGAAAATAGGTTAGTTCCTGCATTTAATCTGACCAAAATAGTCAGTTGCCTTAACATTTTCAGGCAGTGTTGCATCTTTTCAGATTTGTTAATGCTACCAGCATTACATGAATATTTGAGTAGAGTTGTTTCTAGAAATTCTGTGAAAATGTATAATATTGGTGTGCTATTACATTTTTCCTATGTTTTTTATTGTTCTATTTCTATAGTGCCTCCCTGTTACACTGAAGTAGGGTAAAATGTGGACAACACACAAACTAATTTAGGCCTTCTTATTTAGGGACCATGATGGCTGTTTTAACAGGTTGTCCTTATTTACAGGTGCCCTAGGCAGCGTCACACTTGGATGACGGCATTATGCAGACCATAAAGTGTGTGGTGGTGGGTGACGGCGCAGTGGGCAAAACATGCCTTCTCATCTCCTACACGACAAATGCCTTCCCCGAGGAGTACATCCCCACGGTGTTTGACAACTACAGCACACAAGCCAGCGTGGATGGCCGCGCAGTCAGCCTGAACCTGTGGGACACTGCGGGCCAGGAGGAGTATGACCGTCTCCGCACACTCTCCTACCCGCAGACGCACGTCTTCATCATCTGCTTTTCCATCGGAAGCCCCTCGTCCCACGCCAACGTCCGGCACAAGTGGCACCCCGAGGTGTCCCACCACTGTCCCGGGGTGCCCGTGCTGCTGGTGGGCACCAAGCGTGACCTGCGTTCAGACCGCGAGGCGGTGGAGAAGCTGAAGGAGCAGGGCCTGGCCCCCACCACCCCGCAGCAGGGCACTGCCCTGGCCAGGCACATTGGCGCGGTCAAGTACCTGGAGTGCTCCGCGCTCCTCCAGGAGGGTGTGCGAGAGGTGTTTGCAGAGGCGGTCCGCGCTGTGCTCTACCCGGTGACCAAGAAGAACACCAAGAAGTGTGTGCTGTTATGACTGGCGTGTGAGTGAGTGACCTGATGTCCGTGTCTGTAAGGAATGGAGGAGTGTATGTGAAGGATGGAAGGATGATGATGATGATAATGATGATGATGAGGATGCCTTTGGTTGTGGATGTGTGTGTCTGTCCATTTGGACCATAAAGACTGGAGGGTTGAGGAGGACATGATGGGAAAAGGCCTCTCCGTGCACCAAACCAAACTCGTACCACTAGACAGAACCGGAAAAGGGGTCCTGGAACTCGCTGAACTTCTAATGCCTTTTCCCCTTTGATCCACCCCTCTCTCTGAAGATTGATTATGTTTTGTTGACACAGTGTCCTGTGGAATTATTGTTTTGCCATTGCCAAAGTGAAGTAATTTGCATTATAGCCATCTTCCAGACTTTTAAGTCAATTCACACTCCCAAGCAAATACCTTGTAGTTGGCCAGTTGCTATTTTGCAAAGGTCTAACCTGGCCACTATTGAATGATGATGCCATTTTTTATTTCTTTAAGTATTTGATCCCCAAATATAGGGTATGTGTGCTAGTGGGAAGAACTGACAGCAATGTGCCTTCAGAATCACACCATGCTCCTAAGTCCAGTCCTCAAAATCAGGAATGTAAAGCCTTAATACTCTTTGGGGCTTCTGGGCATGCTCTTCTCATTCATTATTTTTTCTTAAGTAGCTGAGTACATTTTCAATCAGCTCTACCCTGATGTTGCCAACAACCCCAACGTGAAGCTTCTCAAATCATGTGTCTTTTCTTAAGCTGTTTCAGACAGACTAATGCCTGCTCACCTGTGCTCTGTTCATGTGTTAGCTGAGCAGCGTATCCAAACCATTGTGTCGATTAACACAGACAGTCATTTATTTCTCTATGCTTTGGAAAGAATGGGAAAACGCATACCGTCATGGAACTGGCCTACGGTAGCTGCTTATCAGTAAACACATAAAGCCAGAAGTGAGCACTTATGACTGGAGCCCTCTGCTGAAACATCCACATGAGCTCCACTTATGGCATTTCCTGAGTAGGATACATGTCTAACCACATGTTCTCCTCACTGGAAAAGTATTCATTTCTGAAAGAAAAGATGCATGTTTTATGTTGCTTTTTCAGATTCCAGTGCAGATATGCTCTATGTTTTTGATTTAATAGATTCTCTTATCTCATATTGATGTATAATGACACTCATCATAATAGATGTCTGTGTTAATCGACACTACTCATACTCCGTATGTAGCGATAAATTGAATGCCCAAGTATTTCCAATGTAATGCCATAAAAGGTTAGTGCTTCCCCCAGTGAATTTTGATTTAGCTGCCAGATTTGTGGTGCTCCACTGAGAACATCCACATGTTAAATCATCTCTGTCGGTGTTAATTTATTCCACTAAGAGCAAAAGAGACCAAGCATTATCAGTGATGTAATGGTTAGAGAGAACGATCTGGGTTGACAAAGTTGTTTTCTTCTCCTAGTAAACAAGTTATCTCCGCATCCACCACAAGCCTCTGGTTGAGGGATGTCACTTGAATACCATTCTTCTGTTTACCCTGGCGATGGCCTTGTTTTTCCTGTTAGTGATGCGGAGACATTTCTCTTTATTCACAATTGTGAGAATCCATGCTGGTTAGATGAGGCTGCAATGAGGGCTTACTTGATTTAAATATGTGGGCCCTCTCCCCCCTGACTCTCCATTTTGGATGTTTGTAAGAAATCCTTGCATTATCATGATGTGTTTACCCTCTATTGTACATCGGGCTAAGACGCTTCTGCATACCGTTGCTGCTCTGCCTAAGCAGTCTGATCAGGAAAGCCTGGTGGAGAAAAACCATGTAACAAAGGCACAAGTCAGGAAGGCAGGGAAATGCAGGCGTTGGTCTTCGTGCCAGGCTACCCACATAGAGGGTCTTTTGAGTGGGGTGAATCTGTGCGTATGACTCAGGTCTAACTGTCTGTTGTTGTAATCCTTGCAATGGTAGCTTTCAGTGACAGACCCTGAACGTTCATCTCTGGACTGGACTTTGAGAATTGCCCTGCAGCCAAACAAAAGTGACGAGAGATGGACAATGACAGGAGGGGACAGAAATATTCTGCTGGTTTTCAATTACATCAGCACTTACAGACTGAGTGAAGTAATTCATGTATTAGAGAGTACTTAACCAGTGATCCCACACAATTTGCCCCGCAGCAAGAAGAAGGTGAAGCGGCTGTCACCTCTCCCTATAAGTTACTTTTCACAACAACTTGATGCGAACAAAATGAAACCTGAAGGTTAGGACTCTTGAGGCTGTAATGGAGTTTGCTCCAACATTTATAAGCCAAGTATAAATACATACAAAAGTGCAATTTTTACTTAGTATGTTTTATGTACATGTGTATATGTAATTGTTTTTTTTTTTGGAATTCACTGCCAAACCACACCTGGAAAATTAAATGACACAAAATTCCTGTTCCCACTTACAGTGCTACTGGTCACTATATTAGATTATCGCCAACTTGACTGTAGAAGTAATATTTGGACTAGCTGCACCAGATTTGTATGCTTCAAAACAACCTCATTTTTTATATTTGGCCTTTTTATATGTGAAGGTAAAATTGTACTCAGAAGGTTTAACAATACAGGTACTTTAATATTTAATCAGAAAATGTGTTTTGGATGTGTTTAATTCATTTACCTTTACCTTATTGTGCCACAGCAATTTAATGAGGGGTAGGAGGAGGCTATTTTTCATACTGGTTTTCAGGAGTGATGGCAAAACTCTTGCATGCCAATAAAATATATTTTAACGTAAATGGGTGTCAATAAATTAATGAATGACCTTCCTGAATCACAAGGCTACTTGAACAGTACAGAACTGGCAATTACTTTGCAAATGGTGTTTTAAAAGCTATTGGGAATTGGAACAATATTTTAGGCATGTAGTGATTTACTGAAAAGCAGTTGTGACCAGTTTTGTCAGAATTTTCTTTTCCAGCAATTTTTGGTCAGTCATTACCAGGGCACATGAAACATAGTTGGCATTTAGCACCACAGCCTGATAAGGAATAGCTTTTGGTTCCCAACTCGCCAAACATTGCGCCCAAGATTCTTACATTTTTGTGGTATATTGGTAAAGTGAGTAAAGTGTTCACATGGCAACTTGGGGAAAGGGTGCGAGCAAGACCTCAAGCACTTCCCAATTTCGCAGTGGGACAGCCCTAAGCCCTCACGAAGTTTGCAGGAACGTGCATCAAATTGTGAGTGCGTAAGGGGAGAGATTGGGATTTAACCTCTGACCAATGCATGTGGATGTGCATGTGAATCTGTACATTAAATCAGTTTGGAAGCTGCATCTAGTATGCAAGCTTTTTGCATTTACACACACACATGGCCACTTATGCACATACACACATAAATACAAACACATACAACTGCCCCCACAGACAGATATTCACATAGACATCCTCACACACTGGCACATTCACTGTGGCAGTGCTCACATGTTTGTAAAGATGCATATATGGCACACACACACTGGCACATTGTACAAATGCACACACCCATTACATGCACACAGGTGAAGACACACAAACTGACAGTTCACAGTTTGTAGTTTGTACAGACACACAGATATACACCCCCTCCATGTGCACACACACACAGACAAAACAGGCCCACCAAGCACTGGCCCATGGAACCAGAGATAACCGGGGGGCCAGGAGCCCCGAAAACCTGCATGAAGTAAGCCCTCAGTAAACCTGCACGAAGTAAGCCCCCTACTGATGCTAAAAAGCCTTATGGTAATTAACTATGGCACACACGGGCCCCCAGCCTGGATGTCTGATCATTAAACATAGTTAAAATGTATTTTTTGCAACATATGTGATGTCCTTGAATGTCTACAGTGTGCATCAGTGGCAGGGGCACTACAATGAATTCTAGGCTTCCTGACAGAATTATCATAGACCTGTTTCAGTGAGGTAGTGCATACAAGTTTGTGATCTAGAGAAAATGAGGATGAGTGTGGCTTAGAAGAAATATTTTTGAAAAAATGTTGAATGTACTAGACGAGTTTCACGTACTTGACAATGGTGCAATACAATTTGTAAGGCGTTTACACCTATAGTTTACACTAACAAATGTAGGATGCGAGCGAGTTTGACAGCGTATTTTGTTAAACGTGTACTGTCTTGTACTGAATCATATAGGCCCATGTTATCAGTTTTCCATAAAAAAAATGCTGATATGATGCAGAAAAGTAGTTGAGAGATATAGTTGAAATAAGTGGAATAAACATTAATACAAACTGCTTTACAAACTCATGGTTTGAACACTTTTTGCATCTGAATGATGTAGTTGTGTATGCATGTAGGCTACACTGGAATAAGGGCAGTGAGATGGCACCCAATAGCCTATAGATGCCCAACAGCTGCCTCAACTCAAAGGTCACTCACAGCATTGTGCACCCTCAGGTGGTCACTGCACTGTTGAGATGAAATGTAATAATAGGCGAGGGCAATTCATGTAGCCTAATGAAGTATAGCCTACATTCATAACACCAGTGACAGAATTGTTTTAGCGCTTGTGATATAAGATTATTGCAAAAATGGTCTTTATATGAAATTATTCAAATTAATAATGGGTAAGGAACCAAAAGTGTGTTCTAGCCTACCAATGAATGGATGTTCAATAAATGTAGGCTACTGCTGCTCTTCTCAGCTGACAAAATCGGGCATTAGTCTTTGAAATGAAAAGTGACTATAAGGCAAACCCGTTTGTCATTGATTTACTGTACCATTGGTTTGGTTTCTCCTTTTGTTCTCCCTCTTCTTTTTCTTTTTTCATCACCACAGGCCTCCTCTAGCAACTTTTTCAAGTCTGGCTTTGTATGTCTGTAGGTAGGCCTATGTTTACTAATCAAGAAAATGTATTGGTGGAATGTATATTTATTTTTAACTATTGTAATTCCTATCATTAAATGACAATAAAGGCATACAGTGTATATATCTATGGGCATACAGTATGATACAAATTACACCACCTCGCTGCAAAAGCGCTGTTGTCCATGCTGCAGTATGTGCCATTTTACGTCACACAAGCGACGGATGTGCTTGGAAGCCATCGTAAAATCGTAAAACCCAAACCCCTATGGTAAAACCAGACTCAGAAGCGATTCAGACTGGGATCTCTAAGTACAAAATGACATGGCGTAGTCACCCATAACGTTATTGATCATATAAAAAGGATGCAATAATAATTTTAGGGGTGGTGGTTGCAAACTAGTCGTCCAACTAAAAGATCCAATGCAACGACAACTAGCTAGCTAGGCTAGCTAACGTTAACCCGCGGATTTCCAGGCCGTACTGCTCTCCTCGAGGAAACAAGTAAACATGTAAGAGTCATCTCTTTTACTTTTGTGTACATTTTATGAAACAATTAAGGATTTCTCTCTAGTTTGAAATGACCAGCATGAACAGAAAGCAAGGATAAATCATGCCATTGCACGTTAACCAAATGTAGTACAATGCTGTATCCTACAAGTTTTGTGCGCAGAACAGGACAGCAGGCATTTGTTTTTCTCTCCTGCGAGTATGATGAATATTTATTGTATAGCTTCTAGGTTAGTCTGTCATTGCCCTCGGTTGGTAGAGTGAAATATTCTTTATAATCTATCTCATGAAGTTTTGTTTACATCATGCTTTGGTCGACAGCTAACGTTAGCTGTTATGTTTAGCTAACGTGAGCTAGATGTCGTTCATCCACTAACATTATGAATGTGTTCTAGTGTCAAAGTAAGTATTCCAGTGCACGTTTTGTTTTATTTGCAATTTTCCTGTCATCAAGCTGCATTATTTAGGATATATGTTGTACCCAAAATTGGGTCAAGATAACCGCATTTGTTTACATGATGGACGTATTGGTTTAAAGCTAAACATCTCTCATGTCTGCTATGTATTTATGAGAAATATGTCAGTATCTATGTGTTGATTAGCCCTTAAACTTTCGTTCAGAATGTCGGATTCGGACAGTGACGAGGAGCATGGTCGCCCATTCTCTCTCACGGGCTTTCTGTTCGGCAACATCAACGAGGATGGACAGCTGGAGGGTGACAGCGTGCTCGACACGGTAACTTCACGATAATATGAACAAGAGACAGAGGATGTATGTTGTATAGAAGGGGTGTGGGCAGGGGATGAGACGATACATATTTTTCACACTGACATTGCTTTGTAAAGCATAATTACCTGTGTATTAAGAAATTTTGGCCTTAAGGGTGTTCACCATATATGTGTGTGCTATATTCAACCATTAACTCTTTTGGTATGGTCTGTGCACATGTTGAAGAAAGAGACACTGCTGTAAGCAGAATGAAGGAGAGATTTATGAGGTAACATCTGTGGAATGCCATGTTCAAGGTGTTTGCGCAGCCATGCTGTGTGTGTGGGTGCGATATGTTGTGTGTGTGTGTGTGTGTGTGTGTGTGTGTGTGTGTGTGTGTGTGTGTGTGTGTGTGTGTGTGTGTGTGTGTGTGTGTGTGTGTGTGTCTTCGAAGGAGTCTGTGTAGGCCATGCTCCGGCGGGCTGGCGCCCAAGACCTTATTTACTGTCTTGGGGTCAATCTTGACTGGATTCCATAGATGTCGGTCGTTATGGGATACAACCTTATAGATATGGTTAACTCTTGGCTAACTAAGTCTTAAACAGGTTTGCGTACCATTAATGGAGATGTCATGTCAGGGGGGTATAAATTGTGTTTGCTTGTTTGAAACAGCAGACTGCGTCTGTTGGCAACACGACGTAGGTCTCCGGATATTCGTGAATAAAGCTCTCTGAGATTTCTGACTCTACTCCTGGCTGACTTTCTCAAACAATCTCTAGACAAATTTTTGTTCCTACACCTGTAAGTATCTATCAGTTAATATTGATCTGATTTTGTTGATGTTACTCAGGAGTCCAAGAAGCACTTGGCAGGGTTGGGATCACTGGGTCTGGGCTCGCTCATCACAGAGATCACTGCCAGTGAGGAGGACGAAGACCGCGATGATGAGCAAGAACAGGCAGGAACCGACTCTGAAGGTGAGGGGAAGAGAAGAGCTGCGTCCACATCCCAGCCTCTGAAGAACAGAGCACAGAGAACAGAATTAACAGTGATGTCTGTCGGTCTGCCTCTCTGGTCATTTCTGCAGGTTGGGTGAAAAGCACAGAAGATGCGGTGGACTACTCTGACATCAGTGAAGTCGCGGAGGATGAAACAAGGAAATACAGACAAGCCATGGGAAGCCTACATCCTGGCAGGGCAAATGGTACGTCACTTACTCATAACGCATCCCGCTTACATGCTGAATCCACTGCCACGTGCCTGCATTGATGCCTGTACCTCCTCCTGCTCTCAGATGATGAGGATGACTACGATGCAGACTGTGAAGACATTGACGCCAAGTTGATGCCTCCTCCTCCACCACCAAGCCTACCTACGCCAGGGAAGAAAGATGAGCTTCCAAGCCAAACCACCAGTGGTAACAGGAATAAAAATGCTTAGGGAACAGGATGGGTGTTTGATTTGTTCCGCAATTTAGTTTGTGCTCCTGTGTTTTCTTCCATTGACTTGTTTCCCTCCTTCTTTCCCATCCCTCTCCACATCTTTTTTTCTTCCTCTCAGTAGTTGGGGATGAAGGGGACGGCATCATCCTCCCCTCCATCATCGCTCCATCCTCCGCTGTGGAGAAGGTGGACTTCAGCAGCTCGTCGGACTCTGAGTCGGAGGCTGACCGGCCCTCGCAGGGCCCCGGAGGGGGCGGCCCTGCTATTCTCTCACTGCCCCTGGCCGGCATCATGCAGAAGGATGCGGCCAAGGCCCTGCCCGGTGTCACAGAGCTCTTCCCAGTGTTCAGACCTGGAAAGGTCAGCCCACAGGGTTGTAGTCTTAGGGCGGTTATATTGTGATGTTAACATTAGAATCAGAGTCAGAATCATGCTTTATTGGCCAAGTATGTGTACAGTAAACACAAATGTAAATATACACAGTCATTAGTTTTCATGTCTGGTGTCTCAGCAATTAACCTAAGGGAATAAGAGCTTTCTAACTGGTAGATTATCTAGTTTTGTAGTAGTATTTGGATGCAATCAAATGTTATTGACACTAATGAGATTCCACTGCCCTCCCCTGGACAATAATGCCCAAAAATACAAGGTCATCACCATGGACACCAAACTCTTTTTTTCCTCTTGTATATGATTCCTTTGTTCTTGGCCCTGTCACAGGTGCTGAGGTTCTTGCGGCTCTTTGGCCCAGGCAAGAACACCACCTCCGTGTGGCGTAGCGCCCGCAGGAAGAGGAAGAGGAAGCAGCGAGAGCCGCAGCCCGGCACGCCCCCACCCGAGGGCGAGGCTCCTGAGTGCGAGAAGAAGCCAAGCTGGAACTACGAGTATGCCCCACCGCCACCTCCCGAACAGTGCCTGTCCGATGACGAGGTCAGAACACACGGCCGCAGACTCTTTTCTCACATGCTAGTAGCACAGTTGATGGGGCTTTGCATGATTTGAACAAATTTCTCCCAAGTCTGGAGACTAGAATGCTACCATGCAGGCATGCACTTCCTAGAGCCTATATATGAGTAATTGCATGAGGTTTTGTAAGCTAGCAAGTGGTCTTGAACAATTGGATGCACTTTTAAGGATGCCATATTGTTTCTGCGTTGTGCAGCTCAGCCCTGCACACGAACCCGCAATATACAGCACTGCAGATTTGGAGGCGAGCGTGCTAGCACCCATGGTTGCTACTAGCATCTCTTACTAGCATGCCTTTTAAGGCGTCAGGATGAAGACTCACTTTACGTACATACTGCGCAGTGTAGTAAGAAATTTTGGCCTTAAGGGTGCACCATATATGTGTGTGCTATATTCAACCGTTTACTCTTTTGGTATGGTCTGTGCACATGTTGAAGAAAGAGACACTGCTGTAAGCAGAATGAAGGAGAGATTTATGAGGTAACATCTGTGGAATGCCATGTTCAAGGTGTTTGCACAGCCATGCTGTGTGTGTGGGTGCGACATGCTGTGTGTGTGTGTGTGTGTGTGTGTGTGTGTGTGTGTGTGTGTGTGTGTGTGTGTGTGTGTGTGTGTGTGTGTGTGTTCGAAGGAGTCTGTGTAGGCCCTGCTTCGACGGGCTGGCGCCCAAGACCTTATTTACTGTCTTGGGGTCAATCTTGACTGGATTCCATAGATGTCGGTCGTTATGGGATACAACCTTATAGATACAGTGGGGAGAATAAGTATTTGAACCCATGCTAAAGTTGACTAAAAAGAGGAATATAAAATAATCTGTTAGAAATTGATCTTAATGCCTTAATTAAAAAAATGATTAAAAATCCAACCCGAACACCAATTTTAGTGAATGAAGAATGTATTGGAAATAAATAAATGTTCTTCCTTAAAGCAACACCAAAGCACTTTTCCTGTCGCACGCACGCTATTTGTTTATCCAGCACTGGCTTTGGAAATAACAAGGTATACAGACAAGGTAGAGTAGGTTGCATGATTTTATGAAAGTATCATGTATTGCGACATCAGAAGCAAGTCAAATTTGTAGTTTCTTATGTCTCATTCCATCGAACTACAGATCCGCTACCCGATCTGGCAAACTTGCATAGTGCGGTTATAGCCGATAAGAGGGTCGCGAATAGAATGCAGAAGTGCCGTTCACCCTGTTACGAGTTAATGAACCACTGAAACGATTTTGTAAACAATATTTTAAGGTACAAAAAACTCTTTGGTGTTGCTTTAAAATACAGGGGTAATAAGTATTCGACCCCTATGTTAAATTCCTATAGAGGCAGGCAGATTTTTTTATTTTGAAAGGCCACTTATTTTATGGATCCAGGATACTATGCATCCTGATAAAGGTACCTTGGCCTTTGGAATTAAAATATCCCTACATCACCACATACCCTTCACCATACCTAGAGATTGGCATGGTGTGTTTTTTTGTTTTTTGTTAAGTCTATTAGCTGGTTTGATGTTCATTGAGTTCAATGCCAATCGAACCAGCTAATAGGCTAACTGAAAAATACACCATGCAAATGACTCTACTCCTGAGTCTCTAAATTCTGACTCTACTCCTGGCTGACTGAGACTTCATTCAAACAATCTCTAGACAAATTTCTGTTGCTACATCAGATATCGTACCAGCTGGTTACCGTTACACTGGCAGTACCCATTCATTGATATATGTGTCTTTATACTGGAGTCAAACAATTGTTTGACATATATAAGCTTCCTGATATTCTGTCTGATTTTCCTTCTTCATCTCTTTTTGTTTGCCTGCGCTCCAGATCACAATGATGGCTCCAGTGGAGTCCAAGTTCTCGCAGACGTCCGGCGAGGGCGATAAGGTGACCGAGTCGCGGCCGAAGGTGGCCGAGTGGCGGTACGGTCCAGCGCAGCTCTGGTACGACATGCTGGGGGTGCCGGAGGATGGCAGCGGCTTCCATTATGGCTTCAAGCTCAAAGAGGAGGGACCAGAGGAGGCGCAGCCCACACCTGCTCCTGCACCTCCACCTCCTCCTCCACCTCCACCTGCACTTGCTACCACACCTGAGTCACAGAATGAGGTCTGAAACCCTCTTAGTGTGATAAATCTAACTTAACTGATGAATGTTTGGAGACGTCTTTTGGAGCTGCCTTTTTGTCAGTTTGCCTAACATGCATCATGATATAAAATACAGATGTGAAGGGATCCTCAGTTATCCTTTTGTCTCTCTTGCTGACACACCCATGTTGTTATCTTGCCTCTCCCTCTATATCTCCCTGTATGTGGCACAGTAGCAAAATTATTCTTTTAATTTGATACATTTTTGTCAGAGGTGCCTTATTTGTATATTTTCTAAAGATGTATCTCAAATCAGCAATTTGAAATGGACTTGCAGACCATTTAGAGATGAGACCTGAGATCTAGTTCAAGGGTTCTCAAATATCCTTTTATTTTTGCAGAACAATACCGATTTGAAAACATCTGTGACACATTTGTTGAGTCAATATGCATAGATAGAAATATGTGGCAATATGATGCTATAAGCACTGAGTGTGTCGATGTGGATCACCGAATAACCATGTGTGTTTCTGCTGTTGACAGGAGCTGAATGAGGAGGAGCAGGAGAGGCAAAATTTGGAAGACGAGCTCTTCCTCATGGTCACTCAGCTGCAGTGGGAGGATGACATCATCTGGAACGGGGAGGATGTGAAGCACAAGGGCACTAAGACCCAGCGAGCGAGCCTGGCAGGGTGGCTGCCCTCCAGCATGACCCGCAATGCTAATGCATACAATGCCCAGCAAGGTGAGGTGCTCTCATGTTGTAGTTCAGCATCCTCTATGTTAAACCATGTGGCCGTGCTCTAGGACTGGCTAGTTCCACTGTACACTTCACAAATCAATTGGCCATTCTTTTGACCTGAAGTGTGTGTGTGTGTGTGCGCGCGTGCGTGCGCGTGTTGCCATTACAGGTCTTACAAGAAGCATCTCTCAGTTGGTTCCGCCAACCCCACCTCCCATGCCCAAAGCCCCCTCTATCTCAGGGTCCAAGAGAGACAAACATAACCAAGACCATCAAGGTATTGCGTGTGACTTTTTGGTTAGTTTTCAGAATAACTACCTAATGTAAACAGCTTTATTATAGTACTATATTACCAGTATTTCAACATGAGAAGTTTCTATTCTAGAGTTCTCTGTTGTTCTGATAACTGAGTAATGGCTGCCCTGTTTTGTCTCGTGCCAGTGTCCCATGAGGATGATGCGCCGTGGTTCTCCATCTTCCCCATCGATAATGAGGAGCTGGTGTATGGACGCTGGGAGGACAACATCATATGGGATGACCAGAACATGGACCACATGCTGTGTCCCCCCGTGCTCACTCTGGACCCAAACGATGAGAACATCATCCTAGGTACAGTAGCATCTCGAAGCAATCGAACATAAGAACATTACGGTAGTATTAGTATTCTTGAATTTCCCATTGGGGATCAATAAAGTATCTATCTATCTATTTAGTATCATATTATATGAAAGAGTTATCCGGGAAGCCCCTTGTGCCAGACGGTGTAGATGTAAATGAATAAATTATAATAGATGAGTGTGCCTTTTCCTGAATATTTTTCTCTTTATAGGCTGTAGTCTTTGTTGGTTTATTCATGTTGTTTTTTTGTATTTTTTTTTTTTTTTTTTTCAGAAATCCCAGATGAGAAGGAGGAAAGGACATCCCACTCGCCCTCAAAGGAGAACAAGAAAGAGACGGCCCTGAAGAAGAGCCGCATCCTGCTGGGGAAGACCGGCGTCATCAAGGAGGAGCCACAGCAGGTCTGTGATTGGCTAAGAGGGCATCATGGATCAGATTGTAGTACGGGCAGGAGGTCATATAATGATGCTATCATTATTGGGCCACAATATCATATTATTGCGATTCTTCACATTTTACGACAACATTTAGATTCTGCAATACATTGTTTATTTATTCATTGAATTATGTCTCCCATATATTATGTTTTGTATACTGGGAGCCACACTTCGACCATCTCTGCAGAAAATGTGTTCTCTACTCTCTGCATTGTAGATGAGGATGTAAACAGAGTGCAGACTGTACTGTACATCTGGAACAGATTTGTCTAAGAATTATTTTTCACTCCTTGCTTTTTCCCCCTCTCTCTCCCTTATTCAGAACATGTCTCAACCGGAGGTGAAGGATCCCTGGAACCTGTCCAATGATGAGTTCTACTACCCCAAACAGCAGGGGCTCAGGGGCACCTTCGGAGGCAACATCATCCAGGTTAGCACTACAACTTTATGAAAAGCTTTTATGGAATAGAAAAAAATACACTGAATCTTTTGAAGTGGATACTCAAGGTATCTCTCTCTCTCTCTCTCTCTCTCTCTCTCTCCCTCCCTCCCTCCCTGTAGCACTCCATCCCTGCGGTGGAGCTGAGGCAGCCGTTCTTCCCCACGCACATGGGTCCCATGAAGCTGCGCATGTTCCACCGGCCCTCGCTCAAGAAGTACTCGTTTGGAGCGCTGTCTCAGCCCGGCCCGCACCCGTCCCAGCCGCTGCTCAAGCACATCAAGAAGAAGGCCAAGGTGTGTGTGTGGGGGTGTGGGTGTGTGTGTGTGGGGGTGTGTGTGTGTGTGCACGAGAGTTTAGTAAGCTCGGACCAGTGTATGTGCCAAGTTGTGTGAGAGGGCTTATGAGGCCTTCAGGTACAACGCCACCACAGCACTGCTGCATTCTGAATCCCATTATTTCCAGTGGCTTGCAGCATGCAACAATGGTTTACATATGTGTGCAGGGTTCCCACGGGTCATTGAATTTCTGGAATATCATGGAATTTTGATAAACTCTATTCCAGACATGGAAAGTCAAGAAATTGTATCAAACTTGGGGCAAAGTTTAAAATGTACTTGCCAAAATACATTAATACAAATATATTTCCACACAGAATTTTTTATCTGGTTATTAGCTTCACTGCTGCCTTGAGTGGTTGTAGTTAGTCCAACTTTGTTTTTTCAATGCCCATTTATTCATCTTCCAAAAGTCAAGGTTGTTGAACGCTACAGGGCTGCTCTGAAATCTTTGATCAGTATATTGTACCATTCATTATATGTCGTAGAAATTCCATTTTTTGTCAGGGAAAAGTCATGGAATTTTACATTTGACTTGGAGTGAGAACCCTGTTTGTGGGTGGCTTGTGTGTATGAGAAGCCTTTGAGACGCTAACATGGTGGATGTGTTCCTGTGCGTCCTAGATGCGGGAGCAGGAGAGACAGGCCTCGGGTGGAGGAGACATGTTCTTCATGCGCACGGCGCAGGACCTCACGGGCAAGGACGGAGATCTCATCCTGGCAGAGTACAGCGAGGAGTACCCGCCCCTCATCATGCAAGTCGGCATGGCAACCAAGATCAAGAACTACTACAAGAGAGTAAGTGTGTTCAGTCACGCCATACAGAGAAGGACATGATCCTCTGAAGTTGAATCTTAATTTCCATGAGGTTCTAAATAAACTGAAATGGAATTTAAATAGTTAAATGTAGCAGTCTGAGGGCACTTTGACTTATTGAAATGATGTGTGTGTGTTTTCCTAACCTACAGAAACCAGGTAAGGATCCGGGCGCTCCAGACTCTAAGTATGGAGAGACTGTGTACTGCCACACATCACCATTCCTGGGTTCGCTACACCCTGGTCAGCTTCTACAGGTACATCTCTCTTTCCCCTTCCCTCCCTCTCTCTCCCTCCCTTTCTCCCTTTCTCTTGCTCTCTCTCTCTCTCACCCACAGACACTCACACACACACACATACACACAGTCTGTCTGTTTATATCTCTGCCTTTGTCTCTCTTCGTCTCACCCTCATCCTTTCCCAAATTTTACTCTGCCTCTTCTCTCTTTCTCTCACTCACTCACTCGTTCACATACATACTGAGACAATGCAATAGGTATCTAGCTAACTATTTGCCGGATGTTGTGTGTACGTGTTTACCTTCCAGGCATTTGAGAACAATTTGTTCCGAGCTCCCATCTACCTTCATAAGATGCCAGAGACAGACTTCCTCATCATCCGGACGCGGCAGGGATACTACATCAGAGAGCTGGTGGACATGTTTGTGGTGGGACAGGAGTGCCCTCTCTACGAAGTGCCCGGCCCCAACTCCAAACGAGCAAACACACACATCAGGGACTTCCTGCAAGTAAGACACACACACACTTTCACTCACACTCACTCTCTCTCCCTCACTCACACACACACACACACACACACACACACACACACACACACGCAAGCTTCCTTGTGCGTGGGAGGTTCACCGTAGTTTTCTAAAATTCTTTTCTATTTATGATGTTGTTTTGTGCTTGCACATTGTAACTTGTGTGTTCTGTGCTTGCGGTGTGTTTTCAGGTGTTCATTTACAGATTGTTCTGGAAGAGTAAGGACCGTCCACGGCGTATCCGTATGGAGGACATCAAGAAGGCTTTCCCCTCGCACTCCGAGAGCAGCATTCGCAAACGCCTCAAACTCTGTGCTGACTTCAAACGCACAGGTACACACACACACGCACACACACACACACACACACACACACACACACACTCACACTCACACTCACACTCACACTCAAAACAAGCTGCTCTCTTTAATCATTCAGTGAAGTGACATGTTGGTGAAATGTCTGCTGCTTTGTCTTTGCCAGCCAGGTGTCAGGAGAGAGAGAGAGGCTCAGGCAGGGAAGGTAAGAGAGAGAGAAAGAGAGGGAGAGGAGGAGGAAGAGGATGTAGTGAAGGGTGAAGTCCCACAGACTGGAGACTAGCCATGTTGCTGGCCGGTCACACTGACTGGCTCAGGAAGGAGGTGGTGTGTGTGTGTGTGTGTGTGTGTGTAGGCTGTGGCTAGGGACACGTAGCCTGGAGGAAGAGACTGATCTCTTCAGAACCTTCTAGAGAAAAAAAAAAGAGTGAGAGAAAGAAATAGCCCTCCAAAATAAACAGGATGCCATGGTTTCCCTTGTTCTGTGCCCGTTGGAGTATGCACACAGCCTTGTCCTGTTTTCTTCCTGGTTGTATCACTGTCTTGGCCTCTGGCAGGGATGGACTCCAACTGGTGGGTGGTGAAGCCTGACTTCCGGTTGCCCACGGAGGAGGAGATCAGGGCCATGGTGTCCCCAGAGCAGTGCTGCGCCTACTACAGCATGCTGGTAGCAGAGCAGAGACTCAAGGTCAATATACACACACACACACACTGTCATACAGTATACATTACAGTAGACAGATATACCATATTCAGATACCATACATGCTGTATACCATACACACACACACACACACACACACACACACACACACACACACACACACACACACACACACACACACACACATATTACTAACACATACCACACACACATATGCCATATTTACACAATATACACAACATATTCACAAACCATATTTACACACACTTACACATGCCACAATCACACAGCAACATATGCAGCACTCACATACAACATATTTAAACTCTCTCTTTCTTTCTTTCTCTCTTTCTTTCTTTCTTTCTTTCTTTCTTTCTCTATCTCTCTCCATGCCTACACACACACACACACACACTTCCACTTATTACATTCATAAATCACATACAGTGTCACACATACTCTCTCACACACACACACCATGTGCACAAGCACAATTTCTATCTCTGGGCATACATTTGAAAAATGTCACACAACTAGAAATTGTCCATGTGCCCCACAGGATGCGGGCTATGGAGAGAAATCCTTCTTCGCCCCTGAGGAGGAGAATGAAGAAGACTTCCAAATGAAGATTGATGATGAAGTAAGTCCTAGAGGCTTAAGTCATATTTAACTGATATATTACCGCATTAGACCTGTAGAATTAGCTACCTGTTAGTAAGGTATTATTGTCAGTGATTGATGACTTGATGAATATGACTACCTGTCTTGATGAGTGATAAAAGAGAAATAGAAAAGAACAGTAACATATATGTCATGACATACACAAATTACAGTTATTCAGTTACAGAGATGAGTGGTGATATGACTTTAAAAAAAATCAGTTGTGACAGCTTTTGAGGGTAATTACAATGTTGCACATCAACATTTTCTGCAAATCTTGAGTCATCACATATCAGTTACAGTGTTTCCCACAGAATTGAATTCTATTTGTGGTGGTAGGTTTGCAGAATTAACTTCAATGCAACAGTTTTTAACAAATTAGCAAAGCGTGGTTATGATGCTAACCAGATTTAAGCACAATTTGGTACAACCTGGAAAATCATTGTGTGGGGGTCAATGTTGATATTGTGGTGGGCCGCCACAAATAAGTCAAACTATGGGAAACACTGAGTAGGGTCTGAGTCTTCAGAGATGAACCATGTGTAATATTTTCATGTCATTTAATTCTATTAAAAGTTACAAATCATAAACATGGTGATTTATAGTTACAATGAAACCCTTTGTTTTTAGCGCAAAGCCCTGTAGGTACGTAACCCAAAGCCCTGTTGTGTCTCTCTGTAGGTGCGGACCGCCCCCTGGAACACCACACGCGCTTTCATCGCCGCCATGAAGGGGAAGTGCCTGCTGGAGGTGGCCGGGGTGGCTGACCCCACGGGCTGTGGAGAGGGCTTCTCCTACGTCAAAATCCCCAACAAACCCACCCAGCAGAAGGTTTGCCTCTCTCTGCCCTGCTGTCTGTTATGTGCTGTGTTGAAAGTGAACTAATAGTAAATTAAAAAATTTTTTCAAAAATCCAAACCAAAAAGTTGATGAAAGAATAATTAAAATGGGCAGAACGCATTGTTGGGGGGAGCAGCTGCGGCGTCCATACCACGTATGGGTTTGGGGGACCACGGGGACCCAGGTTGGAATCTGACCCGCGGTCATATCCCGATCCCACCCCATCTCTCTTTCCCACTCGCTTTCTGTCACGCTTCATTGCCCTATCTGAATAAGGGCAAAAAAACAAAGAAATATACTTAAAATTTCAAAATAACTTGGTGTGATTCCCTGTGATATAAACTGCATATTGAGGATTTAAAGCTTTCCTCTGGCGGTTCATGAAGTGTGTTTCCTGAACAGACCTTACACAGAATCTTTCCCATAATCTCTGACAGCTGATGTCCTCCACCCAGGACGACCGCGAGCTTCAGCCCGTAAAGAAGACTGTGACCGGCACAGACGCCGATCTCCGACGCCTGTCCCTCAAGAATGCCAAACAGCTGCTCCGCAAGTTTGGCGTTCCAGAGGAAGAGGTATGTTCTCATCATCACACGCACAGACTTCCCAGAAATAAAAACAGCGCTAAGAAAAAAAAAGAAAAAAACTCGCGCTAAAACAGGCTCCCAGCGCATCTCTTGACCACTGTGGCCCTGGCTGTGTTTGGTGTGTTGGCAGAAACCTGTTGAGAAGTGAATTATTTTCCTTCTAGAATTCTACACAAACAATCTATAGTTTCAGTGTTCTTTATACAGTCTATGGGGAAAATCTCTGAGGGTAATTGTGGCATCATAATGCGGAACTCTCAGTTCGCGAACATTCTAATCACATTCATGGCTCCAACGTCTCGTCACCAGCGATATGCTAATGAGTCCCAGAACGTCCACGCCCTTTTTTAGGTGAAGGAAGTAGGCACTTTGCTGTTACTTTTGACAGAACAGTAGGCTACTTCAATGAGCAGGCACCATGCCTAAAAGCTGCTGTGTTATCGTGGTTGCACTCTGCATGTTAAATGCGCTATAAAATAGCGACACCGGTCAGGACTTGGAAGAGAGTTTGTATAACTCGTCTGCTGGCTGGCCATAGCATTAGATCGGTATAAATAGCTATATATAACACTTGGGTAAAGTTCAAAAATGTAATGCACTGAAATTCTCATAGACCCCCATTCAAATATTTCCGGGTAGTTTCACCTAAAAATGCCCGGATGTGTCAAAAAAGCGGAAAGTACCCGGATTGTTGGAGCCATGTATATTTGTGACCGTACTCAACAACAGATTAAGAAGCTGTCCCGTTGGGAGGTCATCGACGTGGTGAGGACCATGTCCACGGAGCAGGCGCGCTCGGGCGAGGGGCCCATGAGCAAGTTTGCCCGCGGCTCTCGCTTCTCTGTGGCCGAGCACCAGGAGCGCTACAAAGAGGAGTGCCAGAGGATCTTCGACCTGCAGAACAAGTGAGAGACACAGGCAGCACACTCTACTGTAGGACCCACATCAGTTAGGGCTGTGCAATTAAGCATTTTTTACATTCCAATGTTACATTTTCATTCCATTTTGCAATGGTGTTTTGGAAATTCACTGTTAAAAAGACAACTATTTTTTAGTTCAGTAAATGCATGCATTTTTTAGTTCAGCGTGACATTGCAAAACCAAAATTGTGTTTAAATAATTGCAATGTCAGTATTGACAGTACAAAAGAACTAAATGTGATTTGTTTCATTAATGAGTGGACTGGGATTTCTATTCGGCCTTGTTCCTCAGGGTTCTGGAGTCGACGGAGGTGTTATCGACGGACACAGACAGCAGCTCGGCGGAGGACAGCGACTTCGAGGAGATGGGCAAGAACATCGAGAGCATGCTGCAGAACAAGAAGACGAGCTCGCAGCTGAGCCGCGAGCGGGAGGAGCAGGAGCGCAAGGAGCTGCAGCGCATGCTGATGGGGGAGGACGGGGACAAGGACAAGAGCAAGGGACGCCGCAAGGGCCTGTGTAAGAAACACAGCCACTCTGTGTATGTGTGCGCGTGTGTGTGTGTGCGTGTGTGTGTATGTGCGTGTGCGTGTGCGTGTGTGTGTGTGTTAGCGCGTGTGTGTGTTTGCACGCGTGTGTGTGCATGTATATATGTGTGCATGTGTGTGTGTGTGTGTGTGTGCGCGTGTGTGTGTGTGCGCGTGCGCGTGTGTGTGTGTTTGCGCGTGTGTGTGTGTTTGCACGTGTGTGTGTGCATGTATATATGTGTGCATGTGCATGTATATTTATTGGTGGAGTGAAAAAAAGAGTGATAAGGGACCTGTGTTAGACACAGAATGTGTGTTTGTGTATGTTGGTGGTGTTGGAGAAAGGGTGTGTGTGCATCTGTGTGTTTTCATGAGGCCCTTTGGCCTATGTGAGCATTTTGCAGTTTGGTTTTCTAGGTTCATTGTTTTTAACCACTTCCATACTCTCCGTATTGCAGCCAGCGCTGTGTCCACTGGCTCTCACAAGGATGACGACACATCCTCAGTGACCAGCCTGAACTCCTCGGCCACTGGCCGGCGTTTGAAGATCTACCGCACATTCCGCGACGAGGACGGCAAGGAGTATGTCCGCTGCGAGACCGTGCGCAAGCCCGCCGTCATCGATGCGTACACGCGTATTCGCACCACGAAGGACGAGGAGTTCATGTGAGTGAAGTCTTTTTCTCATTGTGGCCCATTTTATTAGGGCATGGCCTTGATTCTCTTGTCTCATTCTCTCCCTCCCTCCCTTTCTATCTCTCTACTAGCAAATGGGGCCCCTCTTTTTGAGCTGGGGTTCCGCTTAAGGTTTCTTCCGGTTAAAAGTGAACAAACACGTTATCTTGTGTTTGCTCTTGCCATTGGGACATTGGGACCTTTGAATCGGCGTCTATTGTTAATGGCACTGTAGAAATCAATAAAATTGAGCTGAATTCAAATGAATTACACCACTGTGAAGTTGCCGGTGAGCCTCTCTCTCCCCTGACTGCTTATGGCTGTGTGTGTGTATGTCTGTGTGTTTGCAGTCGTAAGTTTGCGCTGTTCGACGAGCAGCACCGCGAGGAGATGCGGAAGGAGAGGAGACGCATCCAGGAGCAGCTGAGACGCCTCAAGCGCAACCAGGAGAAGGACAAGTTCAAGGGCCCGCCGGAGAAGAAGGCCAAGAAGGTCAAGGAGAGGCCCGACCTCAAGGTAACCGTGAGTGTATTTGTTTCAGTCCCTATACACACACAATGGCTTATTGGCTTTTACGGAGCCACTCACATATAGTATTTGGATCAACATGATCTGAAAGTAACTTGCATTGTGTGGACTGTTACGTCCCCCACTGGTCTTAACTTGAACCCCAGTGCCAGCAGGAGAGGCAGGTGTGCTACCAAGTTGGTTAAAACCCATGGGTGTTAGCATCTGTCGCTAGTATGACTTTTTAATCTGTCGGACAGTGTGGTTTACTCACTGCACAGCATCATGCTGTCTAGCTGTTCTGTTCATACCATATTGCCCCTTTTAGTTGGGCTTCAACACAGTTCCAATCCTCCAGGATTGTTTTTAATGAGTGCCCTGCCTATTATTATACCTGAAAATGCAGGCTGCCCCTGACATGATAAAGCGGCAGCCTGAATGAGCCAATGTGATTGGCTGCTCGTGACCTTTTGACCTTTCTTCTCTGTCCCTCCAGCTGAAGTGTGGCGCTTGCGGTGCCATTGGCCACATGAGGACCAATAAGTTCTGCCCGCTCTACTACCAGACCAACGCTCCGCCGTCCAACCCCGTCGCCATGACGGAGGAGCAGGAGGAGGAGCTGGAAAAGACGGTCATCCACAACGACAACGAGGAGCTCATTAAAGTGGAGGGCACCAAAATAGTCCTGGGAAAACAACTCATTGAGAGGTATTGTAAGCTAACCATCTGTGTAAACATGAATGACTGACCACTCCAGTCTGTTTGAGGCCTGAGTCATGATTGTTGTCCTCTGGTCCACAGCGCTGATGAGGTCCGCAGGAAGTCTCTGGTGCTGAAGTTCCCCAAGCAGCAACTTCCACCCAAGAAGAAGAGGCGCGTGGGGACTACTGTCCACTGCGATTATCTCAATGTAAGTGTGTGGGTGTGGGCGTGTGCGTGCGTCCGTGTGTGGAGAGAGAGAGAAAGTGAGAGAAAATCCCTTTTGTTTGCTGGAGCTCCATTCTTCACATTAGCATGTTGTCTTTCAGAGCAGAATCAGAAGTTCATTGAGTCTTTAACACCCCATTTTCTTCCCCTCTGCCAGCGGCCACACAAGTCCATCCATCGGCGCCGCACCGACCCCATGGTCACGCTGTCATCAGTCCTGGAGGGCATCATCAACGACATAAGGGATCTGCCCAACGTAAGGCCAACACCTCTCGTCCGGCTCTGTTGTAGTGGAGCTCGATGATGTGCTTGTGGGTCATTCAAGTTTCAGATTATGGGAAGGCAGGGTACGGGATGAGAAGCACTTTAGTGAAGAGCAAAAATCCGGCCATCACAAAACTTGCCTTACTCACCTTTAGGGTTGGGTATCGTTTGGGTTTTATCCGATACCGGTGCTAAATCGATACTTTTAAAACGGTGCCGGTGCCGAAACGGTGCCTGAACCGGTACTTTGTTTTTAAAATGTTTTACATTAAAATGGTCTAAAGCATGAATTGATTTATTGATAAGACAAATTTGAACATGAAATTGAACTGTTATATTCAATTTACTATCAATATCTCATTGCTCCTACGAATAATACATTTAAATGTTAAAACAGCTTGCCATGCATGCACGCACAATGGTAAGCTCTGTTTTCAAGTTTACCCAGTGTAGGCGGTTTGCCATAAGGTATGTTAAAACCGCTTGCCATTAAACTGCCAGGTCATGGACAATGGCATTTGCAAGCAAGCTAATCTAACAGGGACTCTACTTTCCAGTTAATTCAGTGTTCCCAAATGCTTCAAGAAATGTCTTAACCCATAACACGCAGTAGTTTTGAACATGTTAGGCTACATGTCGGTGTTGAAGTGTTTACATTCCCAGCGCTAGCCTAGTAGGTATTTTAATAGCAACTATGGCTATGCACTAACACCAGTCAGCTGAGTTTAATTAGCGATAACGGACGGAGATGGTTTTGTAGCCTCTTGTAGCCTCTTGACAGCTCAGTGACATCAGGTATGTACCTACATATTTATGTTTTTGCCAGCTAACTTTAACCATGATATTCATATTCATTGTGATGCTATGGGCCTCATGCACATGAAAGATTAATATCATGCCATTCACACCGTGAAATAAAGTTTTCCCCTTACAACTTTGCTGATAACATTTCAAATGTCAGTTAGCGCATTAGCAAGGATATTGTGTAACGTATAGGCTAGCCTACTGTTGATGTTGTTTCATAGCCTTTTGCTTGTGTGTAGTTAGGCCCACTGCTAGATTTTGACACAAGCTAGCGATATCGCTTTAAAGTAAGCTAGGCTACTTGGGCTCACGCAAGCTGTCAAACACTGTCCACTCGCCTATGTGGTGCACCCCCCTGGTTTATACATCCAGTGTTTATCATATGTTAGGTAACTGTATCTGGATGTGTTGCTATCAGAGCAAGACGTTAGAGATGGCGCATGACATGCAGTGATGCCTCATATACATTTAAAAAAAAAACGCTATTTAAGCACCGAAATGAGGCACCGAAATCCACATTGTTATTCGATGCAGTTACTACCGTTTGTGTTGGCACCGGTGCCATATTAGAACCATGTTTCGGTGCCCAACCCTACTCACCTTAGCGGTTACCAGCTTAGTGTTGCTGTCTCCAAGTCTGTCCATGAAGGCGGGCTGAGTAAATAATGGCAGCCTTCAGCTGTGTGAGTGTTTGATTTATGGCACATTGGTGTGTACATGAAAACACAAACACATAACAGTCTGCGTACACACTCCACACACTGTGTAAACACCGGATAAGCAGGCTTTTGTTTCTCTTGACAGACATACCCGTTCCACACTCCGGTGAATGCCAAGCTGGTGAAGGATTACTACAAGATCATCACGAGGCCCATGGACCTGCAGACGCTGCGGGAGAACGTCCGCAAGCGCATGTACCCCTCACGGGAGGAGTTCCGAGAGAGCGTGGAGCTCATCGTCAAGAACAGCTCCACCTACAACGGTACAGATGGACTCCCAACACACACACACACACACACACACACACACACACACACACACACACATTTGTTGTATTTAAGGAACTGTAAATTGAGGAATGTATTTTCAGATTGATGGTAATTTTGATACCATAGATTTAATAGAGACCCAGTCAGACCAATAGTATGAAAAATCAGGAACAGAGTTTATTTACAATGATGCGCATCAAGGGAGAGACAGCATGACTTCACCTAAAGATCCATCAGCTGCTCTAACTAGACAAGGAAATAGTTAGGGTTTAAGTATCCTTCCAGGCTGACGGGAGATGGCATTGGTCATCCCATCTCACGTGGACTACACTGAATCAGACTCTGATTAGTGGCAACCTGACAATCCGGAGCAGATAGCTACTGACGCAGCCATGCAGAACAGTGAAACACTGCAAAGTCATAATATTCCTGCTTATCTCTAAACACAGTCAACACCCAGATATACACAGGGACAGTACAGATATCATACAGTCATTACATAGAATCATACTTTTAGTATCAAAGTGACCCACTAATGAGAAATGCAGAACATTAAACCACATATTGGAATATTGGACATAATGCAGAACATTAAACCACATATTGGAATATTGGACATAATGCAGAACATTAAACCACATATTGGAATATTGGACATAATGTTCTATTCCACTTTCTCTCAAGATATACACAAGGAATGGTGTTCAATTCCTCGTGCTACAGATAGGGGATTTCCCACAGTGGGTTGTAAACAGCCTGTTTCTGCCTGGGCCAGTGTGTTTGTTTTCAGTGTCTAATTCTGGTTGTGCCGTTTGTATCTGTCCTCAGGAGTCAAGCACCCTCTCACCCAGGTGGCTCAGTCCATGTTGGACCTGTGTGAAGAGAAGATTAAAGAGGTAAAGTTGGACTGTTCTCATCTTCCCTTTCCCTCTCTGGCTCTGCTTCTCATGTTTAGACCCAACTTTATTTACTTGATTTTATTTGTTTGTTTTTGTTTATGCCACACACACCCCCCCCCCCCCCCCCTCTGTAGAAAGAGGATCGTCTGGTGCGACTGGAGAAGGCTATCAATCCACTGCTGGATGATGACGATCAAGTGGCGTTCTCCTTCATCCTCGACAACATCGTCACACAGAAGATGATGAACGTGCCTGACGTGAGTCTCCATTCTGCCCAAGAGTTAACATTGTTGTCCAGTATTGGTAGGAAAGGCCACTGCTTGTACATTTGTTTTGGTTTGTTTTGTGTGTTTTTTTTATGAGCTAGTGATCAAATGTTCTGTTTTCATCCACACCCATTTAAAAGCTTTCAGTCATCATTTCCATTGCTTTCTCCGGACGTCACTCTTGGTTATTTTTAAACACCCATGTCATAACTCGTATCAAATGTGTGATAAGATTCATAGTCATTGACAACATTGCAACTTACTGTTGTGAATAGTTGCCAAGCATTTTCAGAAGTTAGGAGAACCTTGGTGAAAGATGAACGATTCAGAATCGTCATAGTAGTCCCTATTTTTTGTCCCTGTCTTTCATTTGAAACATTTACACCAGTGTAAGTAGCCTTTCTGCCAATGTCAACATGTTTTGTCTCTATGTATTTTTCCAGTCTTGGCCATTTCAACACCCTGTTAATAAGAAGTTTGTTCCTGATTACTATAAAGTTATAGTCAGCCCTATGGATCTGGAAAACATTCGGAAGGTGAGGGGAGTTCTGCTTGTTTTCGCTAATTGTTTGACTGCTTATCTTATTCTCCATGGAAGTTTCTACATGTGGCATTGTGTTGGACTTGGGATTTACTCTTACAGTCTTGTCTGTGCGTAATTGTGTGTGTGCTGGGTGTGTGTGTGTGTTTCAGAACATTTCCAAGCATAAATACCAAAACCGGGACGTCTTCCTCTCTGACGTCAGCCTGGTCCACGCAAACAGTGTCAAGTACAATGGTGAGGCCTATGAAGGAATCTGCCGGTCACATGCGCTGACCCATTGTATTGGTCTGTTGTGAAGGGGTTTGTTTGAGCCCCTCTGTTTATGTCGTTATTTCTCAGGCCCCGACAGCCCATACACCAAGACTGCTCTTGAGATTGTCAATGTCTGCAAGCAGACCCTGGCAGAGGTGAGGGAACAGTCTCTCAGAGTGTGTGTGTGTGTGTGTGTGTGTGTGTGTGTGTGTGTGTGTGTGTGTGTGTGTGTGTGTGTGTGTGTGTGTGTGTGTGTGTGTGTGTGTGTGTGTGTGTGTGTGTGTGTGTGTGTGTGTGTGTGTGTGTGTGTGTGTGTGTGTGTGTGTGTGTGTGTGTGTGTGTGTGTGTGTGTGTGTGTGCGCGCGCGCGCGCGCGTATATGTTGGTGTCTTTGACTGCTGTGTGTCAGAAATCATTTAACGTGTGTGTTTATGTTTAGTATGATGAGCATCTCACCCAGTTGGAGAAGGACATCTCCACCGCTAAGGAGGCCGCCCTGGACGCTGCCGATCTGGAGTGTTTGGACCCCATGACCCCAGGACCATACACACCACAGGTAGAGAGACACACACACACACACACAATCACTCACACACGTAAGCTCCAGCAGAGAAGCCATCTTTAGCCCTCTGCTCTCTCAAGACTCGCCCAGCTGACTAGCAAGCGTGTAGATCAACCCTCCTTCCACCCCCTTACGACCTATACGGCTTTTTCTACACCCCTTGGCCCTTTCCGAAATTAATCCCTACCCACTCCTCAATTACCGAGTGAACTGGGGTGGGAAGCACCCTCGCAGCTAAATTAAGTTCCCTTGATTGCGAGTTGTAGGGTTGTAATACCGCACACAGCTTTGGGACGAACTTCACTTTCCCTAGCGAAAGCTGGTTATCACATAACCATGGATTTGTTTAGAGGCGTGGCCTACTCACACGGAACCAACATTTTGAAACGTCCTCCATGATGTGTTTTGCATTAATTTACACACCCCCTCGACAAGTGACCATCGGTTTTCACTAGGCGGTGGAGGGTTTATAACACACTACCACTTAACAGTTATTGGTTTCGGATGGGCCCCTAATATGGCGGACCCTCCGTGTGAGTGTGCAAACAAAGTGTAAGTGTCTAGAGAGAGGGTGAAGTAGCTAGTTTCGGAAAGGGCCCTTGTGTCTCGTAGCTTCCAGCTGTCTGTAACCCTGAACTTTGAACTTTAACCCTTTCACTTTAAACTGCTGTCTTTTGTTCTTTCTTCTGCCTGTGATTCCTCTGCACAGTATTTCATATCTGTATTTTGGCTTTGGATTAGATTAGAACAATGAGTTTGCCATTGTTTTACAGTTTCAGTTTTTTCACACTTAAAAACACAATATCCCATAAGGCCATTTTGAATTGGCAATTGTTTGGCAGCTTAATGTCATAGTTATCATGAGGGGATACAAGTAAATTTCTGTAAACAGAGGACCTGACATGAACAGTCTAGGAAAAGATGAATATTACACTCAGGAGTACAATATTTGGTAAGGGGGATATTTCAGCCCCACTGGCATCCCCATCACTGCACTTAAAGCTGCAGTTGGCAAGTCTGACAGATTAAGGGGACTTGGCCAAAATGTTGAATGTTTACAACTCTCATGGCCCTCCCCCACTACCACTGAGCACCCTCTCATCGAGTTCGTGCTCGTCAGTGCGCACCAGACTGTGATTGACAGTCAGATTTCACCAGTGTTGTGTGTAACGCGTTACAAAGTAACGAGTTACAGTAACGTAACTACTTTTTCGAGTAAAAAGTAGTGTAACGCGCTACTACTGAAAATTTGGTAACGTAACGTAGTTCCTTTTTCATATCGGCGCAACGTTACTTTCCCAGGGACAGATTTGACAGTGACGCTGCTTTCTCAGCTGCACGCTTGCGCAATAGGCACGAGCTCCACGCGGCAGCCTATGTGACAGAGGCTGGTAGCATGAAGTGCAATCATAGCTCCACATGGTACGTGACAGAGGCTGGTGGCAATGAAGAGCAATCACAGCAAGCGAGATGCAGCCAACGTTAACTTCTGAGGGATGGAAGTATTCACATTACTTCAAACTCGTTGAAACTAAGGGGAGGAATGTAAGTGTGAGTTGTAGCCTACACTGTGCCCTGATTTTGTCCACTGCCGTTAACTCAACTGCCAGCCTGTTGATACGATTTGCACTAGCATTGCACCAATTTCGGAGGAACGCCTGTTTAATGAAAGAGTATAAGGCTATAAAATAAGCCCTCATATATTTTGTGTTCACCTATATGCCCAAGATGTAGCGAGGCTATGTTATTTGATATTGTTTCATAGAGCTTTTGTGGTGGTGTTGAAGCCTATAAGCCCAATGTTTTCTTGTCATGTGCTCTGTTTGTGGCATTTTTTATAATAAAGAGCACAAAAGAAATACCTGTTATGTTCTCCATAGTAGAACTTTATGTAGGCCTACACATTTAGGAACAGATACTGGGTTCTGCCCAAAGTCGAGCAACATAAAAGTAACGTAAAAGTAACGAGTAACGTAAAAAGTTACTCTCCATAGAGGGTAACTAAGTAAAGAAGTAACGAGTAATGAGCAAACACTACTTTTTAAAAGTAACTTCCCCAACACTGGATCTCACACAGCCCTGCTCTGATTGGACCAAAAGAACCGGAGTTTTCTCCGGTAGGAGCATAGTGTCGGTTTCAGTGAATATGATCAAAAAAAATCTTACCAACTGCAGCTTTAAGGCATCAGATTGCATTTGAATGGGCCAGCTCTTTGTAACAGCTACTCTCTGAAATCATGTGCTTTTCAAGAGCAAAGAGTAACATACAGGTCAAGGACATCTTGTCAATTATCTTCTCCATGAAGCTCTCCTGGAATGCATAGATATGTTTTCAGGGCTACCAACTAAAGGGCTACTGTGTTGGTCTTGAGAGAAAGGGCCACTTAGAGAAATCGGATGGATGCCTCAGTTCTGTCCTGTCCTGTCCTGTCCTCTTCTGTGGAAGCTCTGCTTTTATAGTGTCAAACCTCTATGTTGTAGCTCCTCTCTGCAGTCTTATTGTTCTTTCTCTTTCTCCCCTCCTCCCTCTTTTCCTCTTCTCTTCATCCCCTGTGGTCCCTCCCTCCTCTCCCCTTCCTCCTCTTCCTCTTCCTCCTCCTCTTCGTCCTCCTCAGCCTGCTGAGTTGTTTGACAGCAGTACCTCTCTGAGTCTGCAGGGTGACGCTAGCCTCTTAGCCGAGGCTACGCTTCTCCCCACGCCAGAGAAAAGAGGGGTGCAGGTACACCTCCATCTCTCCTCCAGTCCCCACCTCCATTTGTGTCCGTAGCCACCATGCCATCCATCCATCCATCCATCCATCCATCCATCCATCCATCTGTTTTTAAATAACTTCATCCCAAACTCATTGTAGGATTCAAGGCTCCGTGTTCTAGGCTATAAAATCAGTTCTCTCTGAAAATAACAGTACTAGTCAATTTTATAGTCCAGGCGCTAAGTGTCGCTCGACAAAAAAACGAATTGCTGCATTGCTGCCGATAGATGTCGAAGAGCTGTAGGCTTTCATAGTCCAGCGCCAGCAACATATTGTTGAATAAATCGTCGACTAGTTTCTATAACAACTTGGACATTGTTACATGTCACCGTGAAATGAAAGTAAACAGACATACACAGTGACCACGGCAACGCACAATAGAACTCGAACTTCAGTTGATATCCAATCAGAGTGTGTGGCAACCTCTGTGGCATTTCAAATTTTTTTTGATGTACACAACACCCCAGCAGACAGAAATTGTGTCGCTTTTAAGTCATATTTTGTTGAGCGACACTTGTCACCTGGACCCTAGATTGGCCTTAAGCTTGTCATTTTCCATCAGCCATTTGTCCACCCCAGTCCAGTGCCCCTCTGCCTGCCTGCCTGCCTGCCTGTCTGTTAGTTAGGTCGTCCGTCTCACTGTCGTAACACAGCTGTGCTGTTTGTCAGGGTCGCCACGGCCGCAGGCTCGGAGAGGAAGAGTCTGATGTGGACATAGAAGGCTTTGAGGAAGAGGATGATGGCAAGCCCAAAACACCTGCCCCAGTACGTCATGACTTTTCCCGCGCCGTTGCCCACAACAGTGTGTGTGTGTGTGTGTGCGCGCGCGCACATGTGTGTGTGAGTGCGTACGTGTGAAGTGTATTTCTGTCTAACCCACCTGCTCCCTCTCAGGCCGAGGACGGAGAGGGCGATCTGGACGACGACGAGGAGGACGAGGACGAGATGCTGCTGCCGGGGCACCGCCGAGGCCACGAGGATGAGTACGAGGACGAAGATGAAGGCTCCAGCAGACCGCCGCAGGCCAGCGTGCTCTACCAGGACCTCCTCATGTCCGACGGAGAGGACGATGCCAGCGAGGAGGAGGGAGATAACCCTTTCTCCTGTGAGTAGGACAGAGAGTTGCGCGTGGAAGGGAATGCAGGGCTTAAAGTGTTCAGGCACTGTGCCTGAATTCAGGCATGGGTTGGGCTGTTTTAGAATTGAAAATGGGCAATATGCCTATATGACGTCTTGTTAACTTCAGGCACAGACATTTTCTTTGCTTTAAGCCCTGCAAATGTGTCTGTGTATAGTGTACGAGTGTGTGTGTGTGTGTGTGTGTGTGTGTGTGTGAGTGTATTGTAGAGACCCTTTCAACTGCATAAAATGTCATACATTTCCCTCAGGATGAATAAAGTATCTATCTATCTATCTATAGATCTAAACAAACATGTGTGTCTAAGGCATTTCCAGGGGCACAGAAAACCACATTGAGCTGATAGTAACTTGGGGACAAACACAAATAAAAAAAAAAACGTGTGTGTGTGAAATGGGAATTTGATGGTGTACCATTGGCTCTCTTTTCTCCTCTTTAATCTCAGCGATCCATCTGTCAGAGAGCGGCAGCGACTCGGACCGTGAGCCGCCGCCTGCGTCCAGGGTGCACCAGGAGAGCGCGCGCATGGGCATGGGTCTGGACCAGGAGGAGAGCATGATGTCCTACGAGGGAGAGGGCCCCGACGAGGAGACCCACATGGAGGACAGCAACGTCAGGTGAGAGGTGTACACACACACACACACACACACACACACACACACACACACATACACACTGGGTACAGTTGGTATAGTGCTGTGCAGTGAGTAGATCTTACTTCCATTCACCTTATGAGACGTGACGGATGCCATCACCCATGGGCTTTAGCATCTTTGCTAACATGACCATCTCATATACTGGCTCACAGGCTGGTATGGGACTGCACTTGCCTAGACAACACAGGTCACACACACACACTCACACACACACACACACACACACACACACACACACACACAGGAATCCTCACAGGGTTAATCACACCCTACAGGCTGCATATGCAATCTCAGACCCAATCTTAAATACAGTGAGATGTCAAATCAAATCTGGTTCATATTTGTGTAACTGTGTCATTGAGTCTCATTCACTGCAATGTGATTCACACGGCGCCGGTTGTGTTTGTGCCCCTCAGCTATGGCAGCTATGATGAGATGGAGGCGCAGCGACAGAGACAGAACTCCAGCCTGGGCAACGGAGAGGAGGACGGCGTTAGCGAAGAGGAGGAAGAGGAGGACGAGAGAGACGGCGGCCGGAGAGGGCCAAGTGTCCTCACTCAGGTCCAGCTCAGTGAGGACGAAGAGGACAGTGAGGAGTTCCGCTCCGTCGGAGGAGACAGTGACATGGACTCAGACAACTAGATTAAAGACCATGGACGCATTCGAGTACAACAATCAATTTTACTCAGTTCACACACGTGGAAGTGCATGTTGGCCCCGTCAACGTGCTTGGACTGTGCCGCCAGTCTTGTTTCCATGGGAGGATTTAGTTCCAGTTGTTGTGCTATATATATAATATTATGTAAATATTGTGTCTTTTTTTGTAAGAAAACAACTCTGCGAGCCTTTTAATAGTCGACAGGAACTATTATGCGATTTATGTTTTGATTTTAGCAGAATGTCATTCAGTGACGTCAATGGAGTCTATCCGAAACTGTTTAAATAGCATTGGGCAGTCGCTTGACGTGGAAACTAAAACAGAAATGTTTTTTTGAAAGGTGTTCATAAGCAGCATTTCAGTGTTGATATTTTGTCATAAGAATAAATTACTTTTGTTACATCGCAGGGAAGCTTTGTCATGTGATTTATTTTTTTTCTGAACCATAGATACCACTAAAGACAAAGAGTTGAATATGGTTTAAAGGAAAGTCCTTAAACATACAGTAACTGTAATTCAGAAGCAGTTTATAAAGAGCACATGAATACATTTATTGGACAGTCTGTTAGTTTTGACAGTATTCTGACGTTTTCAAGACTGTGTGGCTGATTAGGGGTGGTGTGGTTTTACTTCCTGCAGGCAAAAGTAATGATTACATAATATAACTATGATCTAACACAGTGTAAATTACATTGTGTTGGTTTCCTTGAATAATTTCATGCTTCATAAATGTACTTTATGCTATACTAACACTATCAAGCTTTTTTGTATCTAACTTCCTGGTTAACAATTATTACAGATTTGCTGGTCCTCAAAAACGGACCAGATTAGCCTCAACAGACTGATATCTGAACCACCAAAAGGATGTTTGCTGTAGAAACGGTCATTCAGGCAGTAAACTAGGGTTAAAGAACACGTGCTTGTGAAATGAGTAACTGCGATAGTGAGGACCATACATTTTAGAGGTTCACATTTACCTATTGTTTTTATCAATCAAAGTGTACTGGAACATTGAAGATGATTGGATATCTATTGAGATGTTTCCATTGCAAACATCTACATTCTGTACATTTTCATTTTCTGTCAAATGGCAGCAGTGTGTGTGAGAGAGTGTGTGTAGACGACCTGTCTGTAAAGGTGTGGCACACATAAAAACTGGACTCTTGTGGAATCACCTTGTCATAGGGTTCCATGTTCTGTGACAATGAAGTTCCTCCTGGTGTTGTGTTTCAGTACGCTGTTCATTTTGCTTGTTAATGGACAAGCTACAACAACACCACCAACTAACCGTAAGTATTGTTGTTGGTGATGACTTACCTGAAAATCTATTTAGGAACTGTAATCAACTAGATTAACTGTCAAGAGCAATACAACAGACACTGGAAGCTTCAATAATCAAACATTTATCGAGGCAGGGTGTGCCTAATGTAATGTAATGTAATGTAATGTAATGTAATGTAATCTTCCTAATGTTCTATCAATGACTATGGCATCCTCTTGAACACTGAATTTTGAATTTGGAGACCATTTATGTTGTCTGTAGTGACACCAGAATGTTCTTTTGCATGCTATTATGATTTCAGCACAATGTGTTGATGTGGAGGACTACCTTCCATGCAAATCTGTAAACAGTGATGATTTGAAGTGTAATGAAAACAGCAAATGTTCTTGTAAAGCCAAGAACCCGTATTGTAGGTAAGGACTTCTTCCACAGAAATAAACAAACAAACAAATAAATAAATACTCATTGCCATGATACCGACCTGTCCTATGTCCATTGTATACACATATTTCCTTATTTCCTCTCCATTTACAGATGCAATAATAATGCTGGTGAATGGTTCATTGGTGAGGACTGCACTCAGAAATGGACTACTGTCCAATTTGCCTTGGTGGCATCATTACCTGGAGTGGGCTTAGCCATTTTAGTGGGAGTCGTGGTCTACTGTACCAGGAAACCGTCGAAAGGCAAAAAGAACAAGTATGTGAGGGAGGGGAGGGGAGGGGAGGGGAGACTCAGAGGGTTGCTATGACATTATTTATTCTAATACAAGTTGTGATGATTTATGATGATTTGTTTGGGTATCCAAATACCTGTGTGGTTGTGGTTGTACTATATATAAAACAATTAAAGGAACACTTAGGTTTTCCACAATTGTTAAAACACATTTTTTGAAACTTTCCACCCTTTTCTCCATTCTCAAACTACATTCACAGAATGTCTGACAGTTCTTGCAGTTCTTGAGTACCGATTCAGTGTATGATTGAAGTGTTCCCTTAATTTTTTTGAGCAGTATAATATATGTGCTGTAAATATCAAACAGCAGAGAGGTGTGAACCCCATGCCACGACTGATTCTAAAATGTATGATGTTAATTATTATTTTAATTATAATGTTAATGTTATTATGTTCAAGGAAAGGAAAGACAAATGTGGCCTTTAACCAGGAGCTAGAAGACGACATGTTTAAGAACATAGTTTTTGCCTCTGACGTGCAGGTGAGAGTATCAATAGTGAAAAGTATGTGGATCGCACACCAACTGTTTTTTGGGGAGGTGCTAGCCACTGGTAAAAAAAAAAGTTCAAGTGGTAAAGAAGTGTCGCACACTCTGGCTCCATATGACAAGTCTGTACTATAAAAAAACGTATTTTGTTATATGGAGGCAGAGTTCTTTATCACTTGAGAGTATCAATAATTAAATGAATGGATTTGTATCATATACTACACAGAAAATGTTTTTTTTTTTTTTTTTAAACCAAAGGGCCTTTTTGAAACCATTCAACAGTTCTTATGGTTTTTGTTTGTGTGGTTAGCTATCATAAAAGTTAATGTTACCATAAACAGCACCCTTTGGTGGACAGCAATGTCACACAAAGGTGACTGACAATAAATTCCCACCCCTGAATGCAGTTTGTTGTGGTAAAACATTATGAAATAGACAGGGGAAAATATTACACACCCTTGTGAACCATATAATAACAAGAAACGCACACCTCTGACCCCCTCTTATGATAGGGGCGTCCAAACTCCAGGCCTCCACCAGAGAACATGAGACCGCCCAACGACACAGTCCCGATGGGAGCCATGCCCAACCGCGATTACAGGTGAGGTCACATCCCGTGAGGTGTAGCATACTCAACACTAGGAAGATGTGAGGTCTTTTCACTGGGTTCTGTTTTCACCTGCCCTTCATGTTCACATGCTGAAACAGCAGGATGCCTCCTCCTGCAGACAGGATGTCTACCAGCAGACCTTTCAACCAACCTTACAGGCATGTAGCTAGCAACTGTGCACCTCTTAATCACCTAACTACTGTTCTTAATCAATGACTTTATTTAATGCATTAATGAACAGATGCAGTAGTCCATAAAGCCACTTATCTCTGTGGCTATATCGCTTTATACTAAAACGTTTTGTTTTTCACAGTCAACAAAGAAGCATCTATCCACCACAAGATAAGCCATCTATGGGGGGACCTCCCCCACAACCCAACAGGCATGTACTCTTATATAGTCCAATTATGCAAGCCTAAAATTAGGGGCTCCTCACTCTCCTGCTACCTTAGTGGATCTCTTTAATGTGCTATGTGGAGTTATTTAATATATAAAAAAAACACTTTAAATGACCTAGAATTATCAACAGAATATGAAAAGCTACCGTTTTGACATAAAGTCAAGAGCATTCTGTGTCTGCTGCCTGGCATCACGGTGTGCCATGTGGGGTGGGGTGCTTTATCAAATACAGTGCAAGTGAAGTCATTAGAAGAGTGTCGTGTGGCTGCGTTCAAGTCAACTCAAAAGCATAGGAAGCTCCTTTGCTGGCACCTTTAAACTTATCACTTTTTGTCAGCATTTCCAGGACTCAGTCTTCAGTGAGCAGAAAAGTTATGTGCTATCTGTAATCTCCCCCCCGTCTGCAGTTATGGCTCTGGAATGGGGCAGGTGCTGAGTAACCCATACGCCAAGTCGTCTCCAGGGAGACCTCCGTACGAGGGCCAAGGTCCACCTCAAGACTACAGCTCAGATTACAACTACAGACCCAAACAGCCCCCTGTGAACGGCACGGTGAGTTCAGGAGAGCCAAATAACGTTTCAGTACATCCGTGCCCAGTCTTCTCACTAAACCACTACAAATACACACACCTCAGCGCTAATTTCTTCAGAGGGCAAGTGTGAAAAGTTGTAGGAGCCATTAAAAGGGTTGTTGTTTAAACTCACAAGATAGACAGTTCACTTGTTTAGACTTTCAGATGAAGAAGGCTACAAGATGAGTAATTTTTTTTTGCTTCCTTTAATCACATCCATTTAAATATACAAAATGGGACACAGCATGAGCGGAGTAGATTATGTTATTAAAACCATCGAGAATAAGTTATATTGCGCAGTGGGTATTGAAAACACAGCACAATTGACAGCAATTTAAACCAGGGAATTTACAAAATGGCCTCATTGAAAAACACCCAGTGGTAATGGAGTATGGGTACTGTGTAAGCATGATTTTGATATTGGCATTTTCTTTTTGTATCTTGAAGTTTTGCAATGACAAATACATGAGCTAAAATATTTCAAACCCGTGGCTGACACCATGGATGGACTTGTCTTCAGCAATGACTACATATGTGTTTATGTGTTCCCATATCAGAGGGTGATGGCAGCGGATTTCCCACACTCCTCTCCATCCCAGCCACCCTTTCCCCAGCCTGACTACAGCGCCCCTCAGCTCCAGAGATCCGTGATGAACGGGAGGTATTGAGGACTTGCAGTAGACTTGAGATGATGATATGAGTTTATGGGAGAAGAGTTCTTTTTCAATACTTGTACATAATTATTTGATTGTGTAATTATTTAAAACACACGTGTCAAGGCCAATTTTGAGAGGAGTCTAGTAAGTCTTTGTAAGCTATCCTACATTCTCAGAAAAAAAATGTTAAGAGCAATACCTTTCCTGTCCATTTGGAATCCTGACATGGATCATCTTGACATTGTTTACATACCTTCCCTACATCTCTTAACTACATGTTATTGACCTCACAAATTCATCGCTACGTGTACTGTTCTGTTCTATCCATGGGGTCTTTTGGCAAAACAAAGACCAGAGAAAAGTAGAATATGATGCTTCCTTTAATTTTACAGGGTGACAATAAAGTCACTGAACATGGCACAACACACAATCCCAGCTACAAGCAGATTCAAATAAATATGAATCACGATTTGTGCATCTGTCAGCTTCACAGCAGAACACCCAAGCTAATGTATAAAACTCCATGAGTCCTTGTGAAATAAAAACAAATACCGTTTGAGCCACTGTGTGTTAAATAAATTCACAGAGATCTCTGATTATAACGGCATTGTTTTTTTCCTTATTACAACATATTGTTTTTAACCCACTGTCAGTATATTTAGCATTACCCCTCCACAATCATGGGCTGATAGTGTGGCCTGGGTGCTTGATAAATAAGTAGGCTATCGTCACTGGACGTGAAACCATGCACGGCATAACCAAACCCACTTCTTTGGATTGCTGCCAAACCCCAAACATCAGAGGGGCAGAGGGTTTGAAGCATTAGCTACATTAGCAACCGCAGTATGCAGTGGAGAAAAGTTGGATCCGTACAGCTGTACAACAACCACCTATTAACAGTGTTCCACCACACACACAAGCATTCTGCACCGTCAATGTTCCTGCTTCCAAAGTACCCAAGGTTGCTCCCGAAATTCTTCAAAAACAATCTCAAATATCTGCAAAGGCCAAGCTTGGGGTACCGCCACTAAGACACTGAGATTGAGAGCCAGACACAAATGAAACTAGAATAGAAAAAACTAACATAACAAAGACAAAATGTCTCGAATAAATCAGTAAATGTCAGAGTGCTTTTGAGCGGTCATCTGAAATAGGTCAAATACTTGTCGGGGAGGGAAATAAATTCCACTGAATATCCCCAGCTTTGGCTATTGGCATAATTTTCCAACTGAGCAAAACCAAGAGGGCTTGGTGTGGGATCGGTTTCAAACCAAACACCACTGGTTCCCGGGACAGAGTGGCCAGAGAAGGCGGTTCCCCTTCAGATGCCCTTCAGTATTAAGGAGCAGAACTCAAGGCTGCAGGATATCGCAGCGTGTCTCATACACAAAGGCAGCCTAGACTGTCCACTTTTATTTCCGAATAAAAAAAACAAATCAGACAGAAAGAGAGATTTTTTTTTTGTGTGGTTGGCATGGTGTGTGTGTGTGTGTGTGTGTGTGTGTGTGTGTGTGTGTGTGTGTGTGTGTGTGGGCACGTGGCGTGGCGTGTAGACAATGTGTGCGTGGGGGCCCCTTCAGCCCATGTTCTGGCGATTGCCGTAGCCTCGCCGATGAGTGTCCTTCCAGTTGTCCCAGTCCCTTGCTTTCTGCAGTGCCTCCTCGTCGTCGTTCTCCTCCTGTTTCTCCTTCTCCTCTTTCTCTCGCTCCTCAGCGTCATAGTCAGCTGGCGAAGAGGACACAACAGAAAAATGTCACAGAGGACTTTAACTTATTGAATGCCAAGCTGTTTTCGGGAGCTTTGTCCTAGAGTGCCAGCAATCTAGACCATTGTTGATGATTTTTGTACAGCCACAGCATATTCTGTGTTATAACTATGAACACATACAATGGCTTGTTTAAAAGGTGAGACTTTAAGCTCTCAGTGGGTGCAAACCGTGTATTTCTACATGCCTCTGTTCCTGAGAAACCCCAAGCTAAACAGTGGCTAGTTTTCATTAAAATCGCTGTTTTTTTCCAGAAATGGAGATATAACGTCTTTCATGAAATATGAAGTGTTGCCTGTAAACTTTCCGGGAAGTGATCAGCGAGACCTGGCAAGACTGCCACCTAGTGATAGACCCACGAAAATGGCCTGGTTTTGAGCAGACGTGCATGTGTCACTGATTCGACCCAAAGCGGCAACCGAGTTATGATATGTCCAGATTTCATGAGTTTTCAATCGTCATATAATTCATTTCCATTCATCACAGAGTTCCCAAAATCACATATAAGGTGTGTTAGAGTGTCTAGTTTCGTAATTTAAAAAAAAAGCTAAAAACGTAATATTACGTTTTTGGCATTCAACGCATGGAAGGAAAAACGTAATATTACGTTTTTGGCACTCAATGAGTTAAAGGTAGTTTTCACATTTACACCCACATTCATTCATTTAGCAGCAGCTTCTATCCCACCATTTTTACTGATGATATTTTAATACCTTTCTAAGACATTTCAAAGACCTTTCACAGCCTACACAAGTACACAAAATTGCATACTTAACTTCTCAGGTTGGGCCTGTTTGTTGAAGATTATTGAAGATTAAGATTTTTTTGCATTTTTTCATTCTAATAGGCCAGTTAGTGAATTCAAAACTATCATACTGCAGAAATCCACACAGCAAAACATTATCCACGGAAGAGTAAAATTACATAATTAGCCTAACTGGACCTACATACGATACAATCAATTCATGACTTTCCATGATAACCTTGGTGTTTAATCAATCAAAGCCACTGTTTCATGCAGCAGTGTTTCAGCTGGATGGCTGAGAGTGACCAGTGCTTACCAGAGCTGCTGGGGCCGCGTGGGATGCCTTGGTCAGGCAGGCAACCCTGCCTCCTGTGCTGGTCATACCACTCATCCACCGTCATAGTCGCCAAGCTGGGGTAACCAGCCCCAAACACCCTGGGAACATTTAAAGCTTACATTAGCGCCACTCACTCTACTGCTCCTGTTTTATCATGACACCTTCTGCTTACTTATGAAAAAGCCCACCAGGTATGAACATAGAACTGGTGGGTTAATAGAGACAAGTTTGAGATGTTAGGAGGAACCTAACAACTGAAGACCCACAAGATCCCTCAGATGTAACGCTAATATGAAGACAATGTGTACAGTACTTTGTGTCAACAAACACAAGTTTTGATTAATAGGATAGGGAAATCCACAAACATCACACAAAACACAAACACTGTAAAAGCTAAACACAGTAACGTTACAATATGAGATTAGTACACTAGGGGGCATAAGTATCACAGGGCAATGCAATTAGTAGACATACTTTGCCTGCACAGCATCTTTAGTGAGGATGAATGGCTTCATGGGGGGCCTTTTTGGCTGAGATGACTGTGCTGAACTCTGAAACAGAGTCAGAAAACAAAATGTGATCACCAAGTCACAGCTTGCATGTAAAACTGGAGGAGAGTAAAAGCCCATCTGCCACACCTGCTTGAGAACATCCATCCTCTTGAGAATCTCTACTTCTTGATCGATACTCTCGATTTCCTCCAGGGCAATAGTGATCCACCTACGGATGTTGAGGAGGTAGAAATCCCGCACAACCTCATCATCTGCCTGTCCACTCTCTACTGCTGCTTTGATCTCTGAGAGTTTTGCCTCTGTGTCTTTTTTCTGATTATACCTGAATATGTAGAGAACGATATTATAGCATCATTATGGTGTGTGGGCAGCTCTAACACATATTCACAGTATATATATATATATATATATATATATATATATCAGTTTACAGACAGATAAAACAAACCTTTCAATTTTAGCCTGTCTTTGTGTAGCCATGGTGATGAGGTCTGCTTGTTGCAGAGGGCGTGGAGGCCGACTATCATCCTCCTCAGAAGTGTCATCTGAAGTCTCGCTGGATTTAGGCAGCTCAAATTTGCTAATGTTGTACTCCTTGCATCTCTTCAAGAAATCCAGAAAATACACACGGGCCATTTGAACTTGCTCCAACCGCTTGGACAAATTCACCTGTTTCATGGTCAACGCGCCAAGTAGAGCAGGAAGTAATAGATACTTTAAGTCTGTAGTAGCAATCTCCTCCAATTCTTCATTCCGACTGAAAGGCAAACATGGGGGTTGTTTAACTTCCCAAGATGTATTATTTGGCTGGCTTACTTCAAAGAAGCAGAGACAAATGACAAAGACATGGGCATGTTGCCTAGCAATTTGTAGGCAATACATTGTTGGTCTACAACTTACTAACTAAGATAGCTCACCAATGACTGATTCCATTAGAATGACAGCCTCATCACCTCAAGAAGAATAAATTCAATTTCAATGAAATGGCATGTTATTTATATTACGTTACCATTTAGCAGCTGGCTGGCTATTATGGATTGACTCACTGTTGCAGATGGTCACTAGTAGCTATTGAGCTAAAGTTAGCTAACGTTAACGTTAACCTTACCCCAAATTTAGTAATGTTAAATATCAAACTCCTTGTGTTGTGAACTCTAAACTTCTAGAGAGAAAATATATTTTGCTTTAATGGATCAGCTGCACAATTAGACCATAACCACAATGTTATGTAAACTTGATAGGTGCCATTAAATTGATGAGCAAACGTCAACATTAGCTAGCTGGCGTTAGCGGTCTTGGCTTGGCTGGCTCACCTGAATAACTCGAGTTGGGCGACCATCCGCGTTGCCTCTTCCAGTTGCATAATTCCGCGCTTAACTTTCACTTGAATTGGATTAGATCCTGTAGGCTCATTTGTAGTATCTACTTCTTCATAAAATTTCCATCCACGATCTAATAAATCGGAAAGTTTAGGAGCCTCTGACTCTGAGTTTTGTGTATGGTTGACATCTTCTGCTGACGCCATTTTCTCGAAAGTGAAAAACAACGATTACGCATACAATTCGGCCTCCGTACTTTCCAGTTTCAACACTTAAGACATCATCCAATAGATGGCAGTGTTGCCAAACTAGCTCATTTACTGTCTATGGGCACCCTCCTCCAGAAACCTGTTTTTGTAAACAATACATTTTTGGGGACCCGCCATCCATCCAGTTTAGTAGCATTATTCATGGGGGGGGGGCAAACAAACAAAAAAACATGTAGGCTAAAACACAGCTACCACTTCACGTGAAACAAGGTGCATTTATTTTTCTTGTCTCTGTTTTCACAGCTTCAGGCGGACAGGTCAGAGGTCCCTCTCCTAGTTATGGCAGAATGCAAAAAGTATAGCCTTGTAGTAGGCTATGGTATAGTTTATTTTATGTGTCACATATTGAACAATGTCCTTGACATAATGTTGTTCAGGTGGAGAGACATTTTTTACAGAACCCAGAGGACACTGTGTGTGTGTGTGTGTGTGTAAAAATATGATCTTTTTCGGTGTTGTAAAAAGGTGTAGTCTAATCGTGAGGTTTAGTAATATTAAAAAGGGCTTCTTTCAACTAGTCATTAGAGGCAAGTGAACTTGCACTTGAGAAATCTCTGATGTGTTGTCCATTTGTTGGGTGTTAGTGATGAGAACTGTTAATCATGGTGTGTGAGTGTGTGCAACTGTGTGCTTCATTGAACTCTGTGTTCTTACACATTGTAACATCACATTTATGTATCTAAATGAGCACTTACGATGCTATATTGGGTACATTTCATTTACATCACAGTTTGATGAGTGTGTTGAATTTATAAGTGCAGTGCAATAAGTGCAGAGGTAAAAGAAATCTGACAACAATGTGACATTTACTTTGTGTCCCTCATAATATATAGCCTGCATAATGCATTTTAGCAAGATCTGCTTCCATAATCATGACCACAAGAATTTTTCATCACAGCATTCCTGCTTTTAATACTGGCCACATGAACAGCACAAGAAAATGGTTCATTTATTTTCATATTTGTAAAGTGAACAAAGCGTGTGGCCTTTTTAGCCACACAGGACTAAAAGCAAACACTTAATCATTCAGACAAGCACGCGCCTTTGTTAGATTCTCTAGATGCCAGGGGGTGAGGGGGACACCACAATCCTCATCAGTTCTAACAGATGGCTGGAGCAGAATTGAAGGAATGACCTTGGGTAAAATTCACTGTCGTGTCCTGCTTTCAAACGTGATTTCAAGTGTCTTGTTCTCACTATCTATGTACTTGTGCTTGAATTACCAACCTTTTTATTAACACCTACTTTGTCCTTCCACTCTCTTCCAATGCCTTTTTGTGGAGCTGCTCTGTTTATTACAATTACATTCCAAATTAGCTCAGACCAAAAACAACTTGCTGGAGGAATTTGGAAGCTGTATCTAAGAATTTCTCCACCTGTCCCTGTGGTAGTTTACCCCCCAGGCTGGGATAACCCCAGGAATGTGAGGGGGAGATTAGCCCTTGCTGTAAACGTCTATCTCTGCATCTGTATTTAAGTGCCACACTGCCCTGGCCTGCCATCAATCATTACACCAACACTCGCTACTACAGACACAATGCCGTCCGTTTCATAGTAAATCATCGCCTACTGTTCCTACCATATTGAATCTTTTTGGTCATTTGCATATTGCTTGATTCCCAAGGACACTGTAAAAGTGTCTGAGTTGAACTTATTTTGTGTTTAGTTTAATTCCTGAGGACCTCCACACACATCAAAGCTATTTGATCTGGTCAACTTCTGCTGAATTCATTTAATGAATGGGTGTATGAAATATGGGTTCATGCTGTTTATTTAAAAACAGAAGTCCTGTTAACACACGGCTGGCCCGGGATGAAGAGGGCATGGCATTCCTGACATATTCACATCAGCTGTAGAGTCAACAGTGCGGCTCTTTGCTGTGTGGTAGCACCCTTTTACCAGTCTCAGTGTCCAGGGTCCAGTCTGTGTCCAGGGACAGAGCCTGGGAGCACACACTTAATAGTTATCTGTTCAGTTGATAATAGGTGTCTACTAAAGTCTACATGCACTAATTACTGTTTCTTGGTCTGTTTAATGCAATGGCACCAGTAAATACTAAAAAGTGAATTAAAGTATTTTACTTGTACACTACTGCAAAAACTGCTTATTTACCAAGTTTCCACATTAAGATCAAAGAATCCAGTTGGTATTGTTTTTAGTATAAAGAGGCTTACCTTCTCATAAAAATCATTTGACTTAATTTAATAGGAGTTTGACTTATTTTAAGATATCTTGTCAAGAAAACAAGCAAATTTGCAAAAGTAATTTGGCAAATGTGGCTGCCTTAAAATAAGTCAATCTCTTAAATCAAAATGACCTCATGAGAGAGCGCTAGGTACGTCTCTTTATACTAAAAAACTGTTTTGCAGTGAGTCAAAACCAGATTCTGACACAATACAGATAATTTTCAAAATGCTAATGGCCTGGTTATGTTTGCTTTACCATAGTTATCTTGTAACATACCTAGAGGGTTGCAGGGAAAACATGAAGTCTGTGCATAAATTACTAGGCTCAGTTTATGTTCCTACTTAGGCAAGATGTCTGCAACCTCACCTATTTGTGTAAATGTAACAAGGTTCAAGGTTGTGGCAATATTCTACCCCTAAATAGCACAAGGCGATAAAGCACCTACTGCTAAAAACATGTCAAATTAGTCACTCAAGTTTTTATTTAAAATTTAGGACAGTGTGTGTATTTCACTATTGCAGGCTTTTCCTTTAACTATGAACAAGACTTACATCATCATTCAGACTAAATGATGTCTACATAAAGCCTGCAGCATGGACTACATGAACTAGAATATCATGCTTTACCTTAAATGACCTTTTTGTAAGTGCATTTCATTTTCATTGTGTGGTAGACACTGTACTGTCTAACAATGAAACTCAGATCAATGTAAAAGATGTATGGGTGTGTTCATACATGCTATGATAATTCATACTGATGAATCCTTCCTGATAAATCCTTACAGTTAAGTAGGCCTATGCAAAAAGCAATAAATACAAGTAATCACACATAAAAACTTTGTTCTAAATAGATCATTTTGATTTGGGTTAAACAGTGAGCAAGTTAACCATGGATTGTTTGCTTGCCTTGCACCACATCCACAAATGCCCCTTCTCACCGTGAGTCATCTCTTTGCTCAGCAAAGGAGTTAATGAGTAAGGATCAGTCTGTTCAGAGCTGTCACTCAGGCCATATCTGTCTGTGCCTTTTCTGAAAAGTCTTTTATTTGGTGTCCATCCCAATTGTCTTTTTTCTCTCTCCAAAGAGCGTTGTCCATTCAGAGGGAACCTCTGGGACACCCGTCCATCACCTGCACGTAAACAGAATCTGGGTCTTGTCAGAGCTCCGCTGTTGTCTGTAAACCATCACTATGGTTTCTGCCAGGTGTCGCCATGGTCACACACGCAGCCACAAAAGGCATGTCTTTCGCCTTGGAGAAAAGAGCCTGCCGTGGTGGTGGACCCAGCACTTTGTTCGGGTCCAGTTCATAACCCTCTCCCTTTGTCCATTTGTTGCTCCTTGTTGTCTTTTTTTCCCCTCTTCTCCTTCTTCTGACTCCAGGGTTCACTTGCAGACATACCTTTCCACTGTGCGCTCACAGTGTTTGCAGGTGACGTAGCAGCACCAGTGGTACTTGCAGTGGCAGCGTTCCACCACTTGCTCTGTGTACACGTTGTAGCCTCGACCGCAGCACATCAGACCGCAGCTGTCACTGCCACTCGCTGTCTTATTACACTCCCTGGAGACAGATTAAACAGTGTATTAGTCAATGGGGTTAACTGCACCACGTGGCTGAGATAGGGAATGAGAGGAGGCCTATTGATTGGGTGGACGTTTTGGCCCATTTAGAGAGGTGAAAAGTTCAGCTTTCAAATTAAGATACTGGATGTTTCCATTACCTGTCTTGTGTGCCAAGGGACCCATGTTTTGCGTCAGTCTTACAATAGTCAGGTGAGCTGACAAGGTAAACAAGTTCACCCTCTCGGACAGGTCGCACATCCAGCTCTTTGGGAACTAGTTGCCTGCGTGTGCCAACAAGGCGATGGATCACTTTTGTAGCTGAAAGGTACTTGGTCTTTAGATCCTCTGCAATGTGGCCGATGTCATGCAACCCCTTCCAGCATGTTTTAACAGAACATGACCCAGACACGCCATGACACTTGCACTTTGTCTCCACAGCATCTACCAAGACCTGCAAATTAGCAAAATGATATTTTTACTGCAAACAATGTGTACTTAGATCAGCTGAATACACAACAATAGGATAACTAAACCCAGAGAGAAATATTGCCATGTAATGGCGAAACCCCTAACGTGATGCGTACCTGTCTGCCCACCGCATTGTTGTGTAGATGCATAAGCCTGAACGCTTGAGGGCCAGACCTACGGTTTTTCATGGGCGCGTCGGAGAACGCGGAGCCCATCTGAAGCCCGTAGCGAATGTTGTCTCCGCAGCCTCCCCATCGGAAATCAGGAGCGGCTTGCTCCGCTGGGGCAGGACCGCACGTGCAACTCGGCAGCTCTCCGGAGGCGCAAGCCTTTGCAATGGAGTGACTCACAACAGCGGCAGCAAGGGCAAACGCAAACGCCGACTCTCTGGTACCTGTAAAACACATTCCGACAGTAAGTGCATGTACTCCTTCTGAGAAAGGATGTCTAATTTCTGAAAAGGGTATATGGTTTGACTAAATCAACCAACACGTGTTTATTTTCACATGTATAAAGGTTCCTACCTTTTGCCAAGTCTGGTGTGAAATGAGGCGCACTCTCAATTGACGAGCAGTTCCATCGCATATCTTTCAAAGTGTTCTGGCAGGCGTTCTTTGTCAGTTTGGCAGCATGCACGATACTGTGCATGAGCTCCAGGTTGCGACGACATAGCTGGAGCTGGTCTGGAGCCAACCCGTCAAGGAGTTTACAGTGGTGCGTCTGATTCCAACCCACTGAACTACCATTCACCGTGAGACCTCTGAAAAATAACATATACGCAAAATTGTTCATTAACATTTATTTATATACATGTTTTTAAATAAATAAGGATACATGGGTCCAGCAGGAACTAACACCACACATTTACTGCATAGCGCTGTTTCAAGGTTCATTCGAAAGCAATTACCAAAACTTGACACTTACAGCCAGTAGATACCCGCGCTACAGTGAACTTCCAGAAGGACCATCAGTATGAGTACAGAGACGTTCCTGTGATATTGCATATTGTCCATCAATCGATTGTTGCTCTTAAATGTCTTGTCCTCTAATGCCAAACAGTTGCCAAATGCAGCAGTGACTGACAGTAGGCCTATCTAAAAAAATCCAAAACAGTTGTTTCGCACAGACGGTCTTGGGATGATGGTGTCAAAAGAGCTCCTAATGCAGACAACACAGTGGTTTGTTTAAACAGCGTCTTTTTATCTGACCAGTCTCTGTGTAACCACGCCCAACTAATTCGACGAATAAACTTCAGGTAGGTCCATTCTGACCTCTATGGTTAGTATGGCAATAGTACAGCTGCAAAATTCTAGTTATGATAACTAGGGTGCATACAAAACATTTGTAAAGCCAAGGCTATGAAATATTGTAATTCTATAGGCTAACATTTCTGTTGAATATAGCCTAATATCGTAAAATGTGTTTAGGCTTAGCCTACAGACTGTAATTTAAGCAACGACAAACATTGTAGCCTAAACATTTTCTGAGTAAATGATTTCACATGGAGGATCAATCACTTTGTCATACCTAAAACAAGACTGTAGATTGTCAGCCTTTGTCCATAGATCGATACAGGGGCCCTGCTGTGAACAGAGACGTAACTCTGCTCGAGGCTAAATTTTAAACATATAGGCCTACCTACTTGTAGCCTAACTATTTTGAGGCTAAGAATTATGCCGTAGACCTAAATTCTCGGAATGACTCTAACTTGTTTCGCATTTCGTCCTGATTAGTTTTGAACGTTTCTTGTGGGCTAATCACTTCAGACACTGAGCCATTCAATGTTCAGACGGGTTGGTCGGTAAGTTGCCCTCTGTGTGAAGCAATTAGCGGGCCTTAGGCCTAAGTCTTTTGAAGATTTCTTTTGAGGCGGATCTCTACAACATGAAACATTTACATCACAACGGATTTAGTTAGTTCTCTAGTTATAGGGCTTATTCGCAAACACCGCCGCGGCCATATTGTTGATATGACATTCCAGTTCTATAGGCTATATTCTATGTGACAATCGCCTGTAGCGCGTAGATTTGAGCTGAGCAGAGCACAGTAGCCTAACGGCTTCATCTCGTCAATATAAGTAAATAAACGTATGGACCCATATCTAATAGCATTAAGTAAAGATCCGTCATTATTGTCAACTGTAAATTACCCCGATATTTATTTTTAGCCTAACTGTCTTGTTCATACATCGGCACACGTCGCAGCTGAAGGGGACAAGCGTTCAAGTCGCCTGAGTCAAGGTCGGCGAACTTATATTTGTTCCACCAACGACATCGTCTAACATTGCCATGATCGCAGAGAATAAAGTTGCATCTCATTGGACTGCAATTGTATCTTGCGTTTGCCTGTTGCTCACAACCTGCAGCCAAGGACTTTGCTAAAGTAGTTTAAAGTGGGTTAGCCAGTGATCGTTTTTGTCTGATAACTTCTACAGGAGGATCTATGATGCAACTACATGTCTGGCAGAAAGGGCTAACATATTCTCTGTAACATTTCCAAAATCCAAGTGAACAAAACACTATACAAATCAGAAGTATCTACTGATATCTTTCTCCGCTGAGTTTGTTCCTACTATTTGCCACTTGCCGTGCCACTAAGACAAGCTGAAAAGGGCGCATCATGAATAAATATATTAGCCTTTAGGCTACTGTAAACGTTGGCTAACATTGCCTACCTAGCAATGCTATGCAAATGCAATTATGTCCAAAGGTAATCTATGGTAGGCGACTACATCAGGCTACTGCTGATGTCTCCGCATTGCATAGGGGCAGCTGTCTGCGCTGTCTAAAACGTATTTAACTTAAGCCCACAGAGGACAATATAATATAGTATTAATAATACAAATATAATAATGGCGATGTGAGGAGTTGGCTGTAAGTTTAGCCTAGGCTATTTATCATATGTAGCCACAAGTCTCTCCTGCGCTGACTACTTCTCAGTCTCATTCTCTTCTCGTTTTCTGACCATGTCAACATTGAGCAACGAAAATAAGGGAGATTTTCCGGGTTACTCACCCAAAATACAGGGGAATTTCAACATTCGTCTTTCTGTTGCTATCCCTCTGCTGAGAGCAAGAAGTCGTAGGACTACAAAACTGCTGCACTAATTAAACGAGGTGTGAAGCTAAGCTAGGTCTAATGAGATTGTCATCAAATCGTGCTCTCTCCCACACTGTTCGGATCACTCTCAAGCAAAACGATGCTTTAAAAACATATTTTCGCTGCAAGGGCAGGGGGTACAGGACAACAGTAAAGAGACGGCCAAGTCCGATGGGGCTAATGTTATGAAAGTAATAAAATATGGGATATTTTACGGGAAAATATTAAAACAGGAAGACACCTGGAAAAAAGTTGACAGGTAGGCTATGTTTCTGACAGTGGGTGAATCTAGGGCTATTTGCTGTTAGAACGGCCTGTATTGCTGTTGTTATAACGGCCTGCACTGTAGCCTAGGCCTATTGCACAACATAGGCCTACCATCACGTTAAATTTTGTACAAATAAATAAATAGCCTACAGCGATCATACCGGTGCTGTCGCGCTTGTCAATTGACAGCTGCATTAAATAGACCCACCTATGCATTTTCTATATCAACAAAATGGCCGCTGCGAACGTTATTACCTGATTATTACGTAGATCGAATAAGCCTAATAGCCTAATCCTGGAATCGTCATTCTTTTCATAAGGACACAAAGTATCCCCAAGTGACGCATCTTCACAGGCGCAAGCAGGCTCCAATAAGAACTCCACGGCAACAATAAGAATAGTTCCCACATTCCAGCAAGAAAAGTGTCATAAGGGCCTACCCTTGGTGGTGATACAAAGTTGCAGTCTACGCATTGCTGATAGCCTACACAAAGTCGCAGCCTGGGGATTGTTGAAATAATAAGTTGATACAAAGTCGCAGCCCTTGGTTTTATAAAGGCTAGAAATTACACCCTGCACCCTAGCCTAAACAATTGTAATAATTTAATGGTCAAAACAGATTTTTTAAAATTATTTAAGATCAGTAGCCTACAGTCAGAACTCATTTCCAGAAAAGCAACAGATAACATCAATTAAAATGAAGAGTTGGTCATCAAAATTGAAAATGACTTTGCGCCAGATGCAATCGGACGAATTTTCTAGTCTAATTTTAACAACTTAGGCTATTCCTAGTTCACGTTTGCCTGTTCATTGTGCATTCTGCCACGAACACAATTGTTCGGATTTTGAAACTTGTTTTGCTTGACGCTTAAAAAGGTAACGGGTCTAAAATTGAGACCTATTCGATGTTATGTCTGGAGAAATCTGCACGCTTAGATGTAGCACTATGTAACCGGAACAACGTCATGTCAACATCTAGCTAGGCTACAGGTTTTTGTGGCATGGTCAAGAAATATTTATTAACGATAATGCGCAATGGATTGTGGTTGCAACATGCCTTGAAAATTCACCGCGATAACAATAAATCACGAAACAGTAGCCTATAAAGTTCTGATATCTAGTATGTTGCATTTTACCTGTATGCACGCGGCTCGTTGGTCTAGGGGTATGATTCTCGCTTAGGGTGCGAGAGGTCCCGGGTTCAAATCCCGGACGAGCCCTGTTTTTTGTAAGTGTTCTGGATTTAAATAACCACCAACCTAAGAAAGATCAAGGTTTACATAATGTAGGCCTATGCTATATCGAAACATATTCAGTGAAAGAGTTTACATTCGGCATGCGTGTTGTCACTTGGCACCAATGTGCCTACCGTGTAGCAAGTAGCCTAGCCTAATCCAAGGCATATCCTATCACAACACATGCTCTGTTTATAGGAATGTAGGCAGCCTATAACGCTCCATATGGTTGTCTCCCGGGGGTATTCAGTCTCTTAGGCCTACATGTGAATATCACAACAATTAAAAGCCTAAAGCAAAACAATTAGGGTGATTGACGTGCGGTCAGTTTTGGTGCCTATGGCCACAAAACAAACCCTTTAAAGTTTGTTTTACAAATACAAACGGATTTATCTTAATCCTTTCATCACCCGTCTTTAAATTGTAAAAACAATACAATTGTGCTTTCATCATGGTCATAGACTCAGGTAGCCTACATATGGACCTTGGAAGTTGTTAAACTATAAACAAAATGATCAAATATGGGACCTCATGAGTGAGTGAAAGACAGAGGAAGGGGGAGGGCAAGCAGGCTAGTTAGAGGATCTTAAATGCATAATCTGTATGTGGTCTGAAAGCAGGATTAGCTGTTGAAAGGTTTCCAGGGGATATGTCATAAAAGGGATTACTACACTTAATCAGACTCATTCACACATATGGGAGATTGAGAGAATGCATGTTTACTTAACTTCTGCTGAACCCCTTTTATGTTGACAGTGAATACTCTGCTCAAGGAGTGTGGGGTTATCTCTAGAGATACCTCTTTTACTCTCAATGGCAGCTGTCCAGGTGGTATAGAAACTGTTGAATGGCGAAGGCCTTTGAGATGGCATTTGTGATTGGTTCATCCTGGTATTTGAATGTACAATGCAATTGGAGAAAGCAACATTTGGATGGTGTAGTCTAATTAGAAATGAAGCAGAACTGAACAACATACCCCCCACAGGTTGTCATGAAGAAAATATACATTCCACATGGCATTTATGGTAATGATTTGATAAACAATTGGACAAGGCAAGGAGTTGTTTAGTGTGCTTGGTTTCACTTGTTTCAGAAGTACATACATTTGTGGCCTATGCAAGGTTCAAGGTCATCTTTATTGTCCTCCATGAAAGCAAATATTCTTGGAAATAAGACATCACACACAGGCAGGCATTCATTTGAACTAATACATATACATGCCTGAGACAGCTAATGAAATGTGAATAGGATGTGTCTGCGAGACTGAATTTCCTGCTTGCCTTCACCAACTGTTTTACATGCAACAGAAACTAGTCTCAAAGGAAGTGGATTCGTCCCCCTCCTATCACTCTACCATTCAATCTTTTTTTTTGCCTTTTCCTTTTTGATTGTGAAATGTTCGTGTCCTGAGGACACTGCTGGGCGTTATTGTGTGTATGCTTCGTGAGGAGTGTGTGAGGGAGTAAGGTGAGATGAGATTCATGTATATGAAAGGCCAGCAGTTGAGGAGCGAGGGGATGCAGAGGCCAGTTCTTCCTGTTGGATCCAACAACCCCCCCCCCCCCCACACACACACACACACTCAAGTTCACACTCACTCTTGCAAACACACACACACAAACACACATACATTAAACTTCAGGAAATTATGAAAATGCAGGACAAATCAGGTAACTATAGGAAAGAAGATGCACAGATAAACAAGCCATTTGGGGTTCAAAGACTGATCCATTTTAGGTGGTGCCCATTTTGTTAGGTGAAACACCCCCAACAACTCAATATACATTCAGACCATTGTGTATTGGATGTTTAGAGGCCAGACAGTCGAATACAGTCATCAAAGCTCTCGGCTTTGAGATGCGCAAGACTTGTACTGGCAAAGGTGATACTGCAGTCAATGGCCTTTCCTACCCCACATTGATCCCACATTATCAAACAGGTTAAACTACTAAGCTAATGCCTTTTAACGTTTCAAATGTGTAAGAAATGCAGGGGACTGACTACAGTATCAGTGACTTCATGGGGATTTTTTCTGTTGGTTTAAGTTATTTTCTACCTGAAACTGAGAAAGCTTTGGTGAAGGCAATCATTACATTTTTCATATTCCAGTCTCATCCTCCTCTTTGATAGCTTGTTGACAAATTGTTTTGAAACCTCAGAGAAAGTGGGTAGACAGTGTTAGTTTTTGTGATGTACTCACATACAAAATAAAAATGTAAATCATTTTAAAGAATGTACTTAAACTGTTAAATTCAATCTAAAATCATGGATTACACAATTGACCTTGTGCCAGCTGTAGGTTCACCGTACTATATTTGACAGTGAAATCTTTCAACGTTCTAAAGCTCTGAAAGCAGGTGACATTACATTGTTGCTCTTCATTATGTCGAACTGGCAGACAGACGAATAGTAAAAAATCTGCATTCAGATTTAACAAACGCCACTAAAGGCATAGCTGCAGTTGTCCACTTAGAGGCGCTGTTGCTATTCACTTATGAATAACTACATGAAACAGTCAAAAAGCACACTCAATTTAAAATCACTAACAAATGCAGATGGTCTCTAACTGCATGGTATTCTAACCTCAGAGATACAAAGGGAATTGTATAACACAACATTCTTCAACTACGTAGCAAAAGCTATGCATAAACAACCCAGATTACAGAAACTTTGAGAGTGAGGAAGAAACTATTTAATATTATAAAAAATCAGATCCATTTACAAAACCAACCAAACAGAATTCTATTTATATACATATTTACACCCACAATACAGTTTACAAATGTACATTATTTTCAGCAAAACAGGATAACAAATATACCATATTTACCTACAATATCACTCAAACACATTCAAAATATTACTATGTAAGAAGATTCAATAGAAAAATAGCAGAGATTAAGAGGCCTACAAGGAAGTAGGCATTTAGACTGACGCCATACTGAATCAATGTTCATGTTCACATTCAAAGTATCCAAACAATGCTTTTAATTAATGTTCTGACCTTCCCTTAATTGAGGCAAAGGTTAATACAGCGTCAAGCAAATATACTTCTTACAATGACTCCTCATAGATTCTTCTTTCGCCAGAATCGTCTGGGAGGTTTCCACATCTGATAACAGCTCCTCACAAAAGAAATATAAAAAAGTCCATGTGAAATCATCAATAGGGTAATAGGCCAGAGAGACTGCAAGTGTTACCTGGGTGTCTTCCCCAAAACAGGGATCATGTCTCTTTATCAAACATCTCATATCGCTCCGTTAAACCACCCACTGGGATTCCATGTCGTCTGTGATTTCCCTTCCAGATGTGAACTGACATCAGTATACACAACTGGACCCTTTTTGGCATGTACAGCCTTGCGGAAGTTAGTGTGGATGTTGACTAGTAGTTAATCTGATTGATGTGGGACCTCTTTGCAATATTCATTCAAGACTAGTTACAATGTTGGGTTATATGACTGTGTTGAGTTACATGACCACTTCTTTGAATATACAGCATTGTCTTCAGGTACATAGGTACATGGCTTAGTGGTTGGTTATATGGCAGAGTATGTGGCTATATGGTTGCATTTCGAGCTAAAATGTTGTAATATGAACTACAGGGCCATAGGCATGGTTACATGCTAACTTCACAGGGGCTTTATCAATTCTTGTTGACCAGTGTCCATGATCATCTTGTTTACTGGTGTCCATCATCATTCTCAGAGATAGCTTATGAGTCTACATGAGCAAACTATTTGTAGACAATTTTTAGACTTATAGAATCCTACATGTGTATCTCAATTTACACCATTTCCTTTTTTTTTTTATCTTCTGGTGTCTCCAATGCAACTGTTACATGACATACTGTTGCCTTATCTGGCGAGCTATTGCATGCATGCGTCTCGATTACGTCAGTTGGCACCAGCACTTTATGATTACTGTCAAGGATTCCCAAAGAGTTCGTCATGGTGCCCTAGGAGTATGGAATCCCTCCTTGCTTCCAGGGCGTGGATTAGTCTGGGTGTGCGGCAGATGGGGTGAGGGGAGAGGAGGTGCTGGCCCAGGGCCTGAGGGTGGAGGTGAGAGAGGGGAAATGGCAGAAGGAGGTGGATGGGGGTGTCTTTTACTTTGTCTCCATACCGAGTAGTGATAAACTGACTTTTTCGGTTTCCTAGGATCATCCCCTACAGGCAGAGACGAAGGTTTGGGAGTCTGGATAAAGGGGTGCGGTTTTGCGGTCGGAAAAGGTGTGTGTGTGGGTGGAAATGGTGGGTGCCCTTCATTAAATTTAAGCGTGCCCGCCAGATGGAGCCTCCCCCAGGCGGATGCTGCCCAGGAAGGTGGTGTGGTTGGTCATGCTGATTGAGGTGTCCTCGTACACCATGCGGATGGAGATCTTCTGGCGGGCGCGGAGCAGGCACACCCCGGCCGTGTAGCACGTGTTGAACTTGCGCTGGCCCGTCTCGATGCTGCGAGTGCAGCGCAGGAACGGCGTCTTATCCACCATCACCTCGTAACTCGCGATGTCTGTGAAGTTCAGGTAATATACCTGGCAGGGCACGCATACATACACATACACACACACACACACACACACACACAGACCAGAAATAAACATTGAAGAAAGAGTTCTGAAGACCTTAAACAACAATATTGCATTAGCTGATACTAAAGTGCATGCATATGGTATTGGGAACATAACAGCAACTATCATTAGTAATGTCTTAAAATTACTAATATTACTTATACTTCTAAAATATAAGCTTTTAGACTCCCCTTGACTTAAAAAGTGCAAAATAAATACTGAAATCCCCTGGCCGTGTATTAGTGCGCACACTGGTCCTAACGCAGGAACCCAATTGAAACAGCCACAGACTTTAGGCTGCAGCTGTGAAAACTCCTCACCTTAGTCAAACTAATCCCACATATCAGAGACGACATACATTTGTGGTTTGCAGACACAGATGTGGCCAGATTTTATGTTTGGAGGGAGATGAGCGGGGGGAGGGGGTGTCTTAAGATCAAAGCTATGTTCATATAGTCTGTCAAAATACTATGCCTTTTCCAGACACTTGTTTGGTTTCTTTAAGGTCACAACTTGTCAATGACTGCAATATAAGATTCTGAATCGAATGCATCAAACAGCTCTGATCCCACTATGACCAACTCCAAATGTTTGCTGTCTGTTGAGGTTGGGATGGAATGCTAAACTGATGTCCCTTTAGGAGAAGAAGGTGCATAATTCCACTGTACAACTGGAGATGGTTCTGGTATTGAAAAACACGGCTGGGTTCATTTGAACAAGTAATAAGCCCTCATCCTTTATTCTTATGTCAAATGAAGGGTTCACTGGCAAATCTACAACCACTGTCTCCGTTTAGATATAAAAGTATACAGCCTACTAATTTATTCCCGACGTGAAAAAAAAAATAGTTGTGCTACATGCCAGTTGAGGGAACAGATCCACACTACCAATTTGTCACTGCATCATTTCTGTGTAAGCCAAGGGGGAGTCCAGTGACATGCAGGGCAGGCGGGAGTAGGAGTTAGGTCAAGGACCGTACTCACTTCTACCTGACTATAGATGAAGTAGGTGCCATCCACCAGCACCTCCAGTTCGCCCGAGTGGGAGTGCATCTTAAACACCTTGTGATGCATGGAGATCATTTTCCAGTTTCTGAGTACGCCTTCTGAAAGATCTCAGTGTGAGAAAAATGCAGTCACTCAACATCCGTAATAAGAATTAAGACACACAGACACACAGACACACACATACACACAAACAAACATAAATTCACACGCACGCCCGCCTGCCCGTGCACACACACACACACACACACACACACACACACACACACACACACACACACACACACACACACACACACACACACACACACACACACACACACACACACACACACACACACACACACACACACACACACACACACACTTCCGTGGTCTCTCCCATGATTTAAAACACTGTCTGGCTGTCATTGACATGTCATTAACTTGAAACTTAACCATACTACACAATAAAATCACAAAACACACAATAACTTGGCCAACTGGGAAACATTTTAAATAACGCTGTTGGGTAACACTGTCAGCAGGACCCAGCGGAGTGGAAAAAACACGAAAGCAGAGAAGGCCTTGAATTTGTACAGAACACCTAAAAAGCCTTCGATACAATATCAACTCAAGTGTTCAGATAAAGGTTTTTGTTCTCCCAATGTTGCTCATCAGTGTTACCCAAAGAGTTCCCCTGTGTGTCATAAGCAAAAGAGAGAAGTTGTTGCGTAATTGAAGAGGTTTCTAAAAGTTAACTCTTACCTTCCTTCACCTGTATCGTGGTCTCTTGCCCCTGAAGATGAACCACGGCTGGCTGTGGGGCACAAAGCAAATAAAGGTCTTTAAGAGACCACCACCTAGTGGCCACTGTTGGAACTTTGTGATACAAATGAACATAGGTAAAAGCATGCAAAGGTACTAGAACAGAGAAAAAGACTTTCATTTGTTCACACTAACATTCTCTCACAGCTTATTGTAACATAACTTTTCGGCAAGTTCATGAATTTACCAAGTCAAATATACCTGAAAGTCTTTCTGCCGGCCCTTGTCATTTCCCCCTGGAGGCAAACAACATGAGGTACAATAAGATCCATGCAACAGTCAGTTATACATTTACCCTGTTCATTAGTACAGGAGATGGTAAGGGGAAATATTCACCACTTCTGTAAGAGGAGGATGTGGAGTTTGTGGAGTCAGTGGCGAGCTTGGAGCGTGATCGTTTCGTACCTGACGAACCTTGGGGCCCGGGCGGACCCTGTGGCCCTGGGGGGCCGGCCGGCCCTGGGGGACCCGGTGGTCCAGAGGGTCCCATGGCATTGGTGCCGGGGATGCCTGGTATGCCAGGGATACCCGGGGGCCCTTGAGGCCCAGGAGGGCCTGGTGGACCAGGGGCACCTGGGGGCCCTTTCTTGCCTATCGGGGGACGACAATGGAAACAGGTTACACGGTGGTAGAACCCAAGAAAAAAACCCAAGAAGTTTTGAGATAGCTGTAAATTCATTTCTTGTGATCTTAAACTCAAACAAAATAAACCGACAAAATGCTGCACAAATCTGGGTTAAATGTACAATGTATATGCCTTCCTAAACACACACAAACTGTCTGTACAAATGTGGTACAATGCTGTTTCTGAAGCTAAATATGGTGTCTTTTTATAAACCGACAAAATGCTGCACAAATCTGGGTTAAATGTATAATGTATGCCTTCCTAAACACACACAAACTGTCTGTACAAATGTGGTACAATGCTGTTTCTTAAGCTAAATATGGTGTCTTTTTATGGGCTGTGGGAGCTGTACCTTTTTTCTTTCTTTTTCCATTGCCACCATTTGGATCTGAGAAGAGAGAAGGAGAATATCAGTGTTTCAAAAGTTAGCTTCAATTTCATGACCTATAAAAACACCACACTGTTGTACGGACACCCCTGAGTGTCAGAATCTAGCCTTATGTGCTATGTGCATGTCTGTGCCTGGAAATAAATTTAGATAGGCTGAAGTTTGTGATGGCATCACTCCAACGCTTGAGGATGATTAACGATAACATCTTACGACACAAGGCCAGCGTGTTGTTTTTTTATGCCTTAGAGATAAATAAACAGATTTTCATCAGTGGGTCTGTTTAATGAGGAAAGCTGGCTGAAATCTGGTCCACGTTAGAGGAGGAACGACGGATACCCTTTCTCTTTCTCTCTCTCTGCATCTCTCTCTCTGAAGAGAAAAGAGGAGGTAGTGGTGGGCCTGTAGTCTGGGAGTAATTAGCATTTAGAGACTGTGGAATTTTACTGAATTAAAATAAAAATGGTCTCACAAGGTAGGTCTCACTAATGCTCAGACACACAGGAACTCGAGGAAAGCCACAGCCTCTGTGGCAGGAGGGAGAGAGAGAGAGCAAGAGCGAGGGGAAACCTGGAAAGATTTCACAGATATTAATTTGCCAGGTATTTTAATATTCTGTGCCAAGCACATGTTGAGCCCTTAAAAAGTTGAAGGGCCGTAGGGAGAGAGGAAGAAGAATTGTTCTGAAGGAGACTCAAATGAAACATTTCCCAGAATGATCTGGGACTTTTTCTCTGAAATCAGGATCCAGAAATGTGGCACTCAGTGCGAGCAGTAAAGTCTGGTTCCTCTGATGGTTTTGTGGCTCAGTCTTGAAGCATTTTAGCAACAAAAAAAGATGTTTGATCACTGTAACACCATGGAGCCACCATCCAGAAACGTCCACTCCCATCCAATATTATCTGGCAGCACTAAAAACGTTTATTGTGTATGTCTTTAAAATAAATCAATTGTTACCATGATTATGTCTTATTAGTTACTTAATTGTTAACTTTGAAGCAACAAAACATGACTACACCGCAATGCAATATGACAGACGCACAAGCACAAAGAAAATGGAGCCACCTTGGCAACAGGATGTCCTACAGGATTCCTACTGTGTATTGAATTTTGCTTTGTGTTTTACCACAAATAGTTTTTACTAGACGCACACACTCACTTTCAGTCAGCAAACAATATCAAGTTGAAACTTGTAAGAAATATTTTGAAATCTAAAAGTTTGCCTGTTCTCAAATCTTAGAGCCATTGAGACCTCCCTAATATCATTTTTTTTCCTTACAGGTATACTGCTCATGACTATGTTAGTTGACATTAGTGTCAAACTAATTTAATGAGCTCATATTGACAGATCTGTGTGCCCTAAAATTAGTAGAATCAGCAAGGAGAGGGAATGTGGTAGGTCTGATTACAAAAATAATAATAAATAAATAATAATGAATAAAATAATAATAAATAAAAATAAATCACAGTACTTTTACTTGATTTTACTTGACTTACTAGATAATGAAGTACATTTGAAGGCAAGTCATTTTGTTCTTTAAAGGTACAGTTAGCGATCACACACTTGTCATTGTCACATTAAGCAATCATCTCCTCACAATCTGCTAGCTGCCCATTCCGTGAGTACACTGTCAAAAAACCTGGTAGGCAGCCCAGGCTCCAAAAACTGGAAACAAACAAAGTGGGGGCAGCCTTTCCCCCAAACTAAAACAAAACCCTGTGTGGAGTTTCTCTGAGAATACTGGAGGGAGGGGTGATCTACCTCTCTGGCATGTTTTGTTTGGTCATTGGTTAAAATATAATGTATGTTGTTTTGGACAAAAGTGTCTGCTACTCATTTTAAATATAAACGTAAACATAAAAAAACACAACTTCCTGCGCAATTCCAGACTGCGCCTTTAACACAAGTGGAAATTTAGATGTTTTACAGGAGTAATATTTCCCCAAGAATGTCTGCTTTCACTCAAGGAGAGGATTTGTGTACTTTGCTCACCACTGCAATTTACCCAACAACATGCACGCGTCTGCGTCAGCTCGACATGACTAATGATGAGTATTGGTTTTATTACTACGTTTGAAGATGACACACAATATAAATGACATATAAGCAGACCCTTCTCTGGGTACCAGAAAGGTAAACGATTTTAAAAGACTCTAAACAGTGGTGCTGAACCAAAAGAGGGCTGTTCCATGGAGGGTTTACCACAGACCTACAGTACGAGTCAATGAAACGAGCATCTTACCCACACCATGAGCTTGTTTAAACTGGATGGTGAGTTGTTTTTCACCCCCATAAGACATAATTTTGCTTTTCTTAATTCAAGTTGTTTCTGTGCGTCGCATATGCGCGCTTCTCACGCAATATCTCTTTTTCTCAAAACACCAGAGATCAAAAGTAAGACGAACAATTTGCTAAAGACGCTCCCTTCAAATTCTGTATTCGTTCCAGATGCCTTTAGTTTGCCGCACGTTCAGCACATTCTTTGATGTGAAAGTAAACACGGATTGCATGGCGTCCAGTCGATCGACACAGAGCAGGATGCACTGCACCAGTGGACAGGCAGGAGACAGGATGAGAGAGGCCAAGAGGAAAGGAAATAAAAGAACTGTGTCCAGCTATTGGCCTTCTTGCTTGCTGCCTCTCACATACTAATCATGTTGCTTTCGGTAGTCCCTCAGGTACCGTTCATTATCACCGAGGACCAAGAACACACACACACACACACACACACACACACACACACACACACACACACACACACACACACACACACACACACACACACACACACACACACACACACACACACACACACACACACACACACACACACACTTTCTGCTACAGTTAATGGTTTTAAAAGATCAACAAACCAATATATGAGATTGCTATTGAGGAAGCAAACCCGGAAAAATGTTTATCTGCTTGCATGACAGAACAAGTCAGGTAGCTAGCCATCTGCTTCCTCTGATGCCATCAGTTTGCGGTGCCAAGAACAATCAGACTGTAAGATTTAACCCTTTGAGGAGTGAGTTGTTCTGCAAGTCATTCGAAAATGATGTCAAACGGATCTAAAAAATGTGCTTCAAAAATTTGCTCATTATCACATCATCAAATGGAACCTTCACTTCAATTTCAATTTTCAATTTATTGTGCTTATAGAGTGCAAAAACATTACACATGTATCATGGCGCTTTACAGAATGTAGGCAGAGAGAGAAGAAAGGAAGAAAAGAAAAGAAAGAGAGGCCCATGGGTAACAGGGGCGAGGAAAAACTCCCTAGAATTGGAGATACATATAGGAAGAAACCTCGAGCAGATCCACGACTCAAGGGCCTGACCCATCTGCCTAGGGTCAGTACAGGACAGTAAGGTCTGTATACATGACAAATGCTTATGATAGTCAGGTGTAGAGAATAAGACATGGTGTTAAAAGCACTTGAGCTGAAAGTTACAAGAGGTGGGATGATTACGTATCTGGTATGATAATTCATTAATCCTGATTTAGTGACAGAAAGTTCAAATAGTCCAGTGTTGGAATTGTCCAGGGGAAGGGAGTTGTCAAGGGGCATGTGGTGGGTCAGCAGACGGGCCAGAAATCCGGGCAGAGTTGTCATAGGCAGGTGATGGGTTGCTAGGCTGTACGGGCCAGGAATCCAGATAGGGGGACACTTGCCAACGGCATCATCATATATTTGTTATTATATTCCATAATCAACAGAGAATTCACAGAAGTTCCCTGCTTTGTTTTACGTGTAAAGGTACACGGTGTTTCTGGTTTCTATTGAAGTCGATCACACTCTCTCTCTTGACTGATGGGGGTAAACACTTGTCCAATTCAGTTACCATGACATACACAATGTGTCTCACAGAGTGAGATTTATGTGTGGGAATGGCTTCAGCCCCAGCTTCACTTTGGTTTGCTTACTGTCCACAAAATCAGGACCATATCTGCCCGGAGGGCAAAGACCCTGGCCCCGCAGGAATGCCACTCCTCAACCACGCTTAGTTCCTGCACGATGTTGCAGAACCGCACGCTCAGTAACTCTGTACTTTGACTGTAGCAGCAAGTGTAAAGGGGTTGCTGAGGTTTGATAGCATGGCACTATTCAGGAACATATGCGGTTGGTTGATGGAACTATGTTTGGCTTGAGTTCCAGTTAAGGAACTAGAGCATATACAGCATGAGCCTCAAAGCCACATCAGTGCTGGCTATATGGACAATGGGACAATATAACCAATGGATACTATGGCCTGGCTTTAAACTAACCAGTTTGACAAGATAGTTCAGTGAGCAGAAGAGATTTTGTATCATATGCAAGGTAGTATTTACTACTACACTAATGTTTTGTTTTGTATGCAAGTCACTTTGGGCAAAAGCTTCAACTAAAGGATAGATAGATAGTATCTATCTATCTATCTATCTATCTATCTATCTACATGCATCCGTGTGCGTACAAATATTCCCTGAATGGTATAGCTGCATGTATACGCACACTCACACATACGCTGCACTGACAGATTATTACTCATGCATGCAAACATTCCCTGAATGGCATAACTGTTTGTGCATACGCACAAACACACACACACACACACAGAGGCAGACACACTTAGTGCACTGACAGATTATTTACTCATGCGTGCAAACATTCCTTGAACGGTATAGCTGTCCAATTCTTCATATGCACAAGCACACACTCACACTCACACTCACACACAGACAAACACACACTTAGTGCACTGGCAGCCCATTACTCAGCTGTTTGTGCTAGCAGGTGTCGCCACTTAAACATGACCTCAGCTTAAGTCTCCCTTCACTTTAATGAGCAATAAATACTCATCAGCGAGGACATGGATACAAACAACAAAGTCTGTCCCATCTTGTTCTCCATCTCTCCCCAAACCTCACTCACTCACTCCATCTATGTGTGTGTGTGTGTGTATGTATGTATACACATACAAATAGGCCTACACACGTACACACTTACGAAGTCCTTAGTGCCTCAACCCCCTTGAGATTTCACTTCACAGAAGAGTCCCCCCCATTGACTCTGTAAACAGATTGTGACTTGGGGGGAAAAAATAGAAGTGGTAAAACGCTTTAATGAATGGAACAAATTAGCATCAAAGAGGGCCAGCATTAGAACCACATTTTCACAACACGTACTGCAAAAACACATCTGCCACGGGACGCAGAGCCAAGCAAACGGCATACTTAAGGCAAAGTGCAGCAACATAAAAGAGAGCTGATTATTTTAGAAAGGGGTGCTGTGCCAGCTCAGGGTGAGCCATAGGACGAGGGCATGTGGATGTTGGTGTGTGTGTGTGTGTGTGTGTGTGTGTGTGTGTGTTTGGGGTTCTCTCTCTCTCTCTCTGTGTGTAGGGTTGTCGGTCTCTATCTGTGTGTGTGTGTGTGTGTGTGTGTGTGTTTGGGGTTCTCTCTCTCTCTCTGTGTGTAGGGTTGTCGGTCTCTATCTGTGTGTGTGTGTATGTGTGTGTCTACTGGGCCCCTCCTTCCCTCTTTCTCACTACTGGTGTTGGAGAGATAGCCATGAACAACACCAGTGAGCACTGTTATCTGTGTCACTATAGATGACAGGAAATCAGTGTGTCTGAAGAATTGGTTCGGAGAATATCCAAACCACTCTGAAGCTTCCAGCCACATCCTCGTACAAAAGTTCATGATGCATGTGAAATCAAAACTGTTCTAACTAGCTCACTCAAACACTTATGTACTGATGTTATGCAAAAGTAAGCTAACAATTCCCCTTGGCCCAGTAATATTTATTGTCTTTGTGATTACCCTTGGCCCAGCAATATTTATTGTCTTTGTGATGCACTGTGAGTCTTTTAACCCTTACGTCACTCTGTCTCAATCACATGCACACCCTAATTCACATCATCACAGAGTCATTATAGAATCATTTCTCAACAACTTGAAATACAATGGACCTCACAAGCATCTACGGCTTCAGTAAAACCATTATTTTACTACCAGATAGCACACAGGAGTACATGTTTACTACCACACTCAGATTTAGACAAGAGGATAAGGGGCCTAAAATGCAAGAGGAAATACATTAACCCCCGAGGATTAAAATCATCGTAAATTTGACATAAATTGGGGGCGCTGAGGCACAACTGGTAACAGCGCGCGCCCATACCACGGGTCCATGGGGACTGGGTTCGAGTCTCTCTCTCCCACTCACTTCCTGTCACTCTCTCCACTATCCTGTCAGATTAAAAGCATACAATATATACAGTATACTAAATTAGCAAATTATCAGATTGATGTTAAAGGAGTGTGTGTGTGTGTGTGTGTGTGTGTGTGTTTACATTGTGTATGTGGGTTTGTGAGAGAACAAGAGGGAGAAACATTCTGTAAATCACATTTCACAAGGAGTATTCCTGTAGCCTGGAGATTGCAGACCCTGGTAATCTAGAAAGATTAAGGGTCTGGCCACGAATAATGTAATGGCCCAACTCGAGGGGCGGCACCAAGCACGCATTTGAAAATCTCACTGCACGCAATTGGATAAGACTATACGACCAATGTTTACTGACTGATTCCGGACTTCGACGCAATTGGATAACACTACGACGGTCATCTGTTTAGCTCGCCTTTGGCCCCCCAATATCAGATACACCGATGTGATTGGCTCCTGGCGATACAAGTGGCCAAAGTAACGTGCATCATTACTCATTGCCAGAGTGTCTCGCAGAGACAATTCAAATGGATTTTCCAGGGTAGTATTCCTGCACATCTACGGAACATTAATAAGAGCTCAACAACAGTGGGCAAACCCTATTTACCACAGCAGAATGCTAAACATGAGCTGGGGCTATCCATCAGTGCGTCTGAATGAGACAGGAGTGATGGGATCAAAGCTGGGCTTTATAATAAAAGAAGAGGCTGCAGACGCCTGGCCTGGCCTGATTTATCTGTCCTGCTTTGATTTAAGAACTCCTCAATCTCTATTCTGTTACAATGAGCCTGTTAAAGGTTAGGAGTCTGGGAAACACCTGTGTGTGTGTGTGTGTGTGTGTGTGTGTGTGTGTGTGTGTGTGTGTGTGTGTGTGTGTGTGTGTGTGTGTGTGTGTGTGTGTGTGTGTGTGTGTGTGTGTGTGTGTGTGTGCGTGCACGCAACTTTCTGATCATTTGTGTGTGTATATATATCTGTTGTACAGTTGAACTAGACATCTTTTATGATCCCTGTTTACAATTATGGGTTTGAAACTTTTATGGAATAGAAATGAACGCATAAGCAGCCGTAAATTCAGTTCAGATAAAACAGAATCTTAGCACTCAGCTGACTGATGGACACTTTCAACTGGAGGTTCTTGACGCAAGTCTCCAGTCTGCGCTCATTCTGCCCCTCCAGTCCTCTCCTCTCTCACATCTAGGCCTTGGGGGCTTTAAGACCGCCCTCAGAGCGACATGGCAGCATGCACAGACTGACCGGGTTCAGCCATGTCTAATATGTGATGACTTAACTGCATCTGTTTAAACAAACATGCTAATGACACAATTGTATACAAAAACACAGAGATGGAGTACGCATTAGCGGTAGGCTAACAGTAAACAGTAGAGCTTCGTACACACAGCCAGCGGCTGGCTCGTCACCCATTGCCTTATTTCGACTTTGAAGTGTGATGTCTCACGTTGCCAATGGTTATTTCACCTGTAATCAATGGTGGTTACTCATTGCTAATTCTTTCATGTCTGGATACGGCTTAATCGTGGGTGCCCTATCTGCACAGCCACTGACAGAGGACTGGGGTCAGCCACAGACAGTGCAGAGAGCATCGCTGCATATGCACCACCACTCAACCAACCAGTTTTGAGCAGACTTAGCTCTCAGACTTAGCCCTCTTTTTTAAGATTGCAATGGCCCAGGCATTCCAAATGCCACTAACACGGCTGATTTTTTTAGCCTGACTCATTCCAGCCCTACAAATACAGAACGGACCTTTGGAACACTTTGGAACAGGAACAGTTTGGAACACTTGGCCTCCAGCAGAGTTGAAAGGCTATACCACTACCACCGCAAGACATTTTTGCCTTCATGTCTTTAAATTGTCCATGCAAGGCTCTTTCTAGAGGCCATCACAGGACATCTTGTCTTTATACAATAAAACACTTGCTATCTCCCCCATTGTGGAAATGCCCCATTCCATCAGTCCCACTGCGTCCCAAACAGAATGATGTAGATGCAGTCTTAAATGGTGCATAGATGAACTTCGGCTCATCCTGACCGGGGCAATTTGGGTGAAAAGGACGGTGAATGCGCGTCAGAATGTCAACCTCCCCATTCAAAACACACTTGTCCCTTTTCAACAACAGAGCTAAGGATGTTTGTAATGGTTCATTGGCCCATGGTAATGTCTTAAAATTACTTGTTTACGATGTCCTTTTCCAGTTGTAGGTTTATACAAAATTACATCCAAGATTCAAAGAGAAACAGACAACTTGGAACCATGAAAAGAATGAGGTCCTAAAACGGACAACTTATCACAATTTTAACTTTATGCAGATGTCCAAAATATATATTAAAAATTATTTGTGCAAATGTACACCCCAAATCAGAAAAGTTGGGACGTTGTGTAAATATAGATAGATAGATACTTTATTGATCCCCAGGGGAAATTCAAGAAATTAAAGTGCAAATAAACACAGAATGATATAATATACAAGTCTCGTAAACCCATATTTAGCAGCAAAAAGGACATAGACAACATATCAAATGTTGAAAATGAAAAAATTTTGAAAGTGATGCCAGCCACATGTTTATAAAAAAAGTTGGGACAGGAATATGTTTACCACTGTGCTGCTTCACCTCTTCAAAATTCTGTAAACGTTTAGGAACTGAGGAGACCAGTAGCTAGAGTTTTGAGAATGACATTTTATCCCATTCCTGCCCGATACAGGATTTCAGTTGCTCAACAGTATGGGGTATTCTTAATCATGTTTTTCATTCCACGATGCACCTAATTTGACAGGTCTGGACTGCAGACAGGCCATTTTAGCACCTGGACTCTTCCTCTATGGATAATGTAAAATATGTGCAGAATTCATGGCATTGTTTTCCTGAAATATTCAAGGTCTTCTATTGAAAAGACATTGCCTGGATGGCAGTATATGTTGCTCCAAACTGTATACATCATTCAGAATTCCACACCGTCATAAATGTTGGGTTTCGAACTGAGCACTAAAATAAGCTGGATGTTGAATACTTTGATAGGCCCTCTCCTCTTTAGTCCAGATGAGTCCATGATTTCCAAAAAGAATTGCAAATTTTGATTGGTCTACCACAGGACCTTTTTCCACTTTACCTCAGTCCGTTTTAAACAAGATCAGGCCCAGATAAGACTGTGGTATTTCTGTAGCATTACAGAACTAGCATTTCTGAATTGAGCATCAAACTGTGCTAATAGACAATGGTTCAGATCAGAAGTTTTCCTGAGCCCATAAAAACAGGTCTGGTTTTAATGCAGTGCCATCTGAGGTCCAAAAGACCACAGCCCTCCAATATTGTTTTTCAGCTCTATCCCTTGTTTGCAAATATGTCTCTGGATTCTCTAAATATGTTAATGATATTATGTACTATAGATACATATAGAACTCCCCAAATTCTCCATAATTTCATGTTAACAAGTATTAAAATTACATTGTTTCATCATTTGTCCACACAGGTTTACACAGAGTGATGAATACCCCTACATCTTTACTTCTAAGAGACTCTGCCTCTTTGGGATGCTCTTTTTCATACCCAATCATGTTGCCAGTTTCCTTAATGTGTTGTGAAATATTCCTCCTTTTGTTTTCTTTATTATTACACAACTTTTCCAGCATTTTGTTGCCCCAGTCATAACTCTTTTTGAAACATGTTGCTAGTATCAAATTCAAAATAAACATACATTTTCCATGAAATAGTCAAATTTGTCATTTTCAACATCTGATATGTTGCCTGTGTCCTTTTTGCAGCTAAATATGAGTTTATGAGATTTGAGGATTATTACATTTTGTTTTTATTCGCATTTTACACAATGTCCCAACTTTTTCTGATTTGTATTACATTCTTAACAAAGTTATACAACAATATCATTAAATTATATTTCCGGCAGTTATTATATAATCAGCTTGGTATCAAAGCTTATAATGGCACAATGACACAAATGCCCCACACCCCATCATCAGAGAGGAACCTAGGTTTAAGAGATCTAGAATAATTATAACTTTTTGTTTCAAGGGGTGAAACAAAAATAGCTTAATAAAACACCTTCAAATATAACAACTAATGCAACAAAGTAATATTCAGCAACTGTTTCAATATAACTTAAATTCCAAGGTATGATCTCATAGTTCTAATCTCCATTCTGTATAAGGACCCAGCTCCAAGGGCCCATTTTAGTGTTGTGTTGTAGAATTGTATTGTTCCTCAGTCAGGCACATGTCCAGTGGTGTAATTATGTAGGCCCCTATGCTTTTCCCTTTCATGTTGCTAGGGAAACAGGCGTAGCAACCAAAGTAGGCTAACTGCTACAAAATGATGTCTGCAAGATTGGCTGTCAAGCTGAGCTAATGTTAAGTTGAAATATGAGGACATGAAACTCCATCAAAAACTAAAATATAGGCCTCCCTCTCTCAAACACACACATGCACAGATGATGCATACGACCAACAGAGAGAGAGAGAGAGAGAAAGAAAGAAAGAAAGAGAAAGGCACAAAGAGTTGCACAATTAGACATACAAACTGAGCTTTTTTGAAATGCTCAGAGCGATTATAATGTAAGTTCTGTAAATCAGTGGAACCAAATTCTTAGTTATTAGTAATGGTTCCAATTATCCTTCGCTTTTAAGGCTTGTTTGTTGTGGGTTCATCTTTTCATGCCAATCACATATTTTCCCTTTCCCTCTTTTTGTCCGGATATATGCTTCACAATGGTTTTGGGCATGTTAGGATGCGGAGGCCAAACAGCCATCTTGTTGGCAGCCACACGCTTGGCATCTTTCTCTGCCAAGTCTGCCAAGATTTCCTGGCATTCATCAACCTCTGACAAATACACTGGCACACCTCGGTTCCCTCCTCTACGGTGGGTGTACAGAGACAGAGAGAAGGGGGGGGGTAGAGAGAGGGGAAGAGAGAGAGAGAGAAAGAGAGAGGGGGGAGAGAGAGACAGAGGGAGAGGGAGAAAGAGGGAGAGAGAGAACACAACAAAGAGGAGTAGAACATAAGCATGTGTAAACACTGTAAACAGATTTCTTCTTTTAAAGGAGGGGTTCACATTGTCATTCAGTTAAGCCGCTGCAACATGCCCTCAGCTGTCATATGTACATAAATTCTTCTTCTACCCATTTCTATCCATCAAAAACAAAAAAAGCGATGAGCTGACTAAATGATTAGTCAACTCTGCCGTTTGTCTGTGGCTTACCCTCACCTAGCCAGGCATGAATCTGGGCACATCATCCCAAGCGTCTCCCTGAATCACTGTTTTGATTGGCAAGCCAACAAGCATCTGCTGCCTCCCACCCACAGCACCAGAGAGGAAAGGGGATCCTGCACAAATCAAATCACCGGCAGCGAAACGGGACACTCACAAGAGCCTCGCGCCACCTGCTCGTCACCGCTCATCTGACTGCTTCTTGGACCGCGCCAGTGGGCAGGAATGCCTCTTGTGTAACACGAGAGCAAGCGGGACGAAGAGGTGTGCTAAGACTATGGGACATATGAGCATATAAAATATGTATACACACCTGGGGGGGGGGGCACTGGGGGTTCTTGACATTCCCTGACACTCAGTATAATGACAGAAGCCAAACATCTGACTGCTGCAGTTCTCATATACCCACATCTCAGCCTGTTCACAGGGGCCGGCATTCTCCACCTCCACAACAAACGGGCCCGCATTCTCCACCACCACCACCACCGCCACCACCACCACTGACGGCAGATACCACTGGATTCTGCTTTGTGTATGTCACAGCCGCAGACATATGCACACGAGAGATATGGGCTCAAGAGGCCATCAACATTCTACTCCACCCCCACCCCATCGCTCTGTCTTCTGAAAAATATGCAATGTTGACCACATGCGACAAATTCATGCAATTCTTCTCTGTGTTGTCAGACTTTGTTAACACCTTTAAATCCTGCCACATTCTCCAAGCCCCACCGCTCCCCCGTACACACACACACACACACACAGACACACACACAGACACACAGACACACACACACACACACACACAAAGTCGGACCCAGTAGAGGAAAAACAGACACAATGACAGTTTAAGCAACATCTGACGACACACATTCAACAGTTCTCCCTTACGGCGCTGTTTACAGTCATGTTCCGTGGGAGGCCTGAGTGCTACATTAAACATTTCATTTTGACTGATGATGTGGGAAGAGGCTTAGAGTCTCCGAGGCTGTGGGATACCTTGGTCTTTTTTGCCGTTCTGGCTTCTCTTGATGCGATGGACGACACTCTCGGCGGTGAGATGAGAATCCCTCAGGCTGCTCCGCCGATGGACACTCCCACTCTGGAGGGACAATGACAAGGGACAAGGGGGGGGGGGGGTTGGACAGACAGTTAGCCTCCAATTCACATTTATTTAGGCAATATACAGACAATGACTTAGGCTGATCTGACGGCGATTTTTTTTTTTCGCCCTGCAGCTTAGGCTGGAGACCAGTGCATCTTTTTCTGCTGCTTCCGTTACATTTTTGCCGGGACCAATCACAAGCTGGCTTATCCACCTGGCGCGCTATTGGCAGGTTTAAAACGATAAACAGGCTAAAGCGCCCGTACCCTACGGGGACCCAGGTTCGAATCCGACCTGCGGTCACGTCCTGATCCCACCCCATCTCTCTCTCTCCCACTCACTTCCTGTCTATCTTCACTATCCTGTCGGAATAAAGGCAAAGAGCCCAAAAAATATACTTAAAAAAAAAAACCCGATGACGATAGAGGGAGAGCCTTGCTCTGCAAACGTCACCCGGTTCATTGGTCAGATTGGTGAATGATTATCCAATTGCGTACAAAGTCATTTGAACTATGCCCGTTGATCATGCCTCTTGTGCAGTAGAAAATACATACTGGACTCCCCAGACCAATGTTCAATCTTAAAAGATTGAGCTTGGTCTGGTGAAAGCCAGACTAGACAATAACGACAAACACGGACAAAAAAAGGTAAAAGTTAAAGGTCGCCGATATTTAGCAGAAGCTTTTAACCAAAGCAACACAGACATGGACAAGGTTGGGGAATGAAACCCTGACCCATCGATGGTCAGCTGCCGGCGAGGCTGCCACTGGTCCACCACTAATCCCACGTACTGGTTGTTTCTGGACACAAAGAGCGGGTATGGCCAGTGTTGGCAAAGCCACTCCAAAGTAATACATTAGAAATTACTTCTTGCGTCATTGAGATATCAGTTGGATTACTTCACCCACTCCAAGAAGGCTGTGTTCCTAGCTAAGCCATTACAATTAGGAAGTGAAAAGCAAATGGACCTGGCATCTCTTTACTGCCATCTGTTGCTGTGTCCTTTTTTGTCTTTTTAGAAGAGTGTTTTGATTTCTGTGATGTGTTACACAATCAGCTCAAGGTTTCTGAACAATAAGGACAAACAGACAATGATCACATCACAATGACTTGAAATGTTAAGTAACTCTTTACATACACAGAGGAAAGTGCAGTTACTTCAGCCAGCATGTTCAAAAATGTGTGTGTGAACAAGAGATGGACTGTTTCTATGAGCAACAGGAAATAAGGTCTGGGAGTGGGAGTGTGTGTGTGTGTGTGTGTGTGTGTGTGTGCTAATACATGCCCGTGTGTGTGTGTATGAGCGTATCTGTGTGAGTTCCAGGGAGCCCCACTGATTTACAGCACCTAAGCATTCCTATGGGATGATCTTCCACTTCCACTACACATTACTTTCTCTGTCTATTCCTTTCTCTCTCTCTCTCTCTCCCTCTCTCTCTCTCTCTCTCTCTCACACACACACATCAAATTATCATGGGACAAGATCGTTTTTAGGATAAACACAGTGTGACCGTGTGAATGAGTAATTCCCAAGGCCACTTCACAGCACAAACACAGGTGGCCGGCAGGATAGAGAGCCGTGGGATTGTCCAACTCCATGGACCCTGAACCTCTCTCTCTTGATCAAATTGACCTAATAGCTTCTCCCCCATCCACAGCCAAACCCCCCCTCTGTTATCATGCATGGGCTGGGCTGACGGAGGGACGCGCTGCCCTGCCAGTAACAGTGCTGAACTCCCTGATCCAGTTCAGCGCTTTATTCTCGTGCCTGCTGCTAATGTTAGCCAGGTGCTGAAGAATGCTCTGAGCCAGGTTTGCGTGCGCTCTCTCTCTCTCACACACACACACACACACACACACAAAATGTACCCAGGCTGGTCAACTTCCAGCTGAGCCGACAGACTCGTACATGTTCCACCTTTATGATGAGTAAGCATGTCTGCAACATTAACCTTTTAACACAGTCTACTGAGACAGGGATTGGGGGGGCTGCATCAGAGAGTGAGCATGTGTGTGAGAGAGAAAGCATGTCAAAGCTTATAACAATTAAGGGAGCCCTGCTAGCCAGAACAAACTGTCCACTCATTTTCATTCCGAAACTCCCTCACTCATTCCTAGAACGAGGGGGCCCATGATGCTTGTGAACTTTGACCTCAGCCACTCAACCCCTTAAACTCACAAGACGGCTTCCCATAACCCCCCTCTTCCCTTCTCCGCCCCCCCCCCCCCCCCCTCTGATGACCTCAGTCTTGTCCAGCAGCGTCCGCCTGTGGCCCCGGGTACGGTGAACCACTGGCCCTCGGCCCTGCTGCCAGACCCCCCTAATGCCCCCCACCCCAACCCGGCAGCAGCCCAGGCAAGGAAGCTTGACTCAGACCCCCCCCCACCACCACCACCACCACCACCTCCACCTCCACCTCCATCACACATCCCACAGGAGGTGTACACTCACAGCCCCCCTCCAGGAGCGGAATGATCCTTAATGACTTCAATGCTCGTGGAATGAAGCCACTCATGATCTTCTTAAAACAAAACCACACAAAAAAACACAAAAAAAAAACGACCGAAAAGAAACGATCCAACGTGGTAATGGCTTCGTTTTTTCGCTCCCCCCAGCTTTCAGCCACTTGTAAAGAACACCTCAGACACCCGCTTTCAGAAGACTTGGCCTGGACCACTGTACATCATGTTCAACACGATTCATTAAAAAAAGGAGGAAAAAGAGAGAGAGAGAGAGAGAGAGAGAGACAGAGAGAGAGAGAGAGGGAGGGAGAGCGAAAGGAATTCATCCCATATCTTAAGTCCTTAGCCTACATCGGCTTGTCAAGGTGTAGGGTGTCACACTTAGTGGATTAGGGGATGAAATTGGGAGAGTTTGACAGGAGCTTGTGTTCGCCGCACAGGTGTAGTTTTTCAGAGGGGGAAAAGCTAAACTAACAAATCTTTCCCCCTTAGATAAACTGTCTAAGGAGCGCCGTGATTTATGACAAGTGTCAAGGGATTGGCTTTCATATCCCTGTTGAGAGGGAACAAAGCTCAGGAGCACGTGCCCCTGTGTGTGTGTGTGTGTGTGTGTGTGTGTGTGTGTGTGTGTGTGTGTGTGTGTGTGTGTGTGTGTGTTTGGCGAGCTTGTAAACGTCTTGAGAATGGAACACTCTTTTAACTCGGCCCATCAGTCAGAGTGGCCCACAGGGCAAACACGAGTGTTGTACATCAACAACAAGCCGTTTATAATTCAGTCCCATGGAAGAGACTCAACCCCCTCACAGCCCCCGTCCAAAAAACACATGCACACATTTACAAACATTCAGAGGAATGCTGAAAGTGGCCACAAAGCACGGATTAGGTTGCTGAGGTTTCGGGTTTAGACAGGTACGCGCGCAAAACCTGATCCAGTGGGCAAGAGCGGATGGCAAGGCCAGGTGGGAACGTGATCAGAGGTGAGGAAGGTGTCAGGGTAGGAACAGTGTCAACCAATTCAACACTTCCATAAGTTTTTTCCAGAAACAAATAAGATTAATGCAGCTTCTGATGAATGTTAGTGAAGAAGCAGAGAAAAAAAGTGTTTTTTTCAGTGGATGTGTGTGCATGAAGACTCTCACTTTCCAAAAATATGCACACAGCACTCAGGACATGTGTAAAGTTCTACACATGTCAAATATGCACATACAAGCACGCTTGAATTCCCAATTGACATTTAGCATTGTACAGTATATTGTGTATTAATATGAGAATGTGAGTACTTAAAAACAGCCTTTATGAGACTTCAGTGAAAACTCTGAAAAACAGAGGATGAAAGGACAAAGAGACCTGGTGGATGATGGAGAAGGTAGAAGTAGGGGTGGAAGAGGAGGTGGTGGAGGAGGAGACTAAGATGGGAGTTGGTTTGACTGGGGTACTGACCTGCCAAATGCTAACCTAATGCCACACTGTCCTGAAAAGGCTCAGAGACGAGCTGTCTAGACTCTGCAACATGACCCTAGCGTGGGACTCGCTGGGCGTGAAGGCCCGCTGTACTGTGAGGTTCACATTCCACCCTTTATCCCCACCGAGTGACTATACCTGCTGGAGAAGATGAGATTGGAGCTATACACACACACACACACACACACACACACACACAAACACAAACACCTTACACAAACACCTTACATAAACAAACACAAAGATTTACCACACACATAGACACAACGCACGAAGATGGAATCAACTGTAATTAAAGACTATAAAAGTGGTAATGTGCTGTTAAAAAGATACAAAAGATTTATGTAACTTAAGTCACAACCACTATAGCGTGGTATGTGCTGGTATTGGCAATTGCAAGCCTGACTTTGCAATTGCCAATACCAGCACCTTTGTGTGTACTTGTGTGTCTGCTTGGCGTGGGTGAGTCACTTGCTCCGACTTGTGTATCTGATAGGATGCCTGTGTTGAGTGACAAAGCACACCCATAGGCCTCCACTTCAAACCAATTCGATATGACCCATGAGAAGCCCCCCCTCCCACACACACACACCCCCCAAAAAAAACTACAGAACTACATGGACCACCCAAAGAAATGCCGGCATTTCCGAAGTCCCCGACCAGATGCATTACACAGAAATAGTGCTTTTCTAGGAACCAGATTCCTTTCAAACCCGAAGCTTCACTGACCTCCTCACAATTCTAAGGCTTTCTTCAGCCATTCCGAGGACAAATACATCTATAATAATATAATAATAATACGTTTATTTTATACAGCGCCTTTCTCAAATCCAAGGTCGCTTTACATAGTAGAGGGAAAACACAACAACAGACAGCCAGTAACAATAAAATAACAATAACAATAACAATAACAATACAACAAAGACAAGCTATGTGTTTAGAGCTATGTGTTAGGTGTGTGGAAGAGAAGTGATTATTAAACAAAAAGGTCTTGAGATGTGCTTTGAAGAAAGGAAGAGAAGGACAGGCACGAAGAGGTTGGGGGAGGGAGTTCCAGAGTTTGGGGGCCAAGGCACTGACGGACCTGCCACCCAGGGTGGAGAGTCTGGAGCGGGGGATAGCCAAGAGGTTTTGGTCAGAGGATCTGAGTGAGACTAAGAGATCTTACTATAGACTTATCCATATGGAAAGCCGAAGTAGGCTAAAAACATCTAGCACACTGAAAGTGAAACACACACACATGTATGCACGCTTGCCCACACCTATTCTCCTGAGCTGCATTATCGCTGCTGGCATTGTTAAATATTGTAATGCCACTCATGCAGCGACTTGTTGTGCATTTTTGGCAGGGCCCTGGAGTGCTATCACTTTTGGGAATGCTTTTGGGAAAGCAGATCTGCCGCTCCAGGCTACCGTTTTATTGATTTATTTTCAATGGGATCTGCGAGTGCGTGCCACGCCAGCAACGGGCCTCACCGTTGGCAGCTATCAGGTTCAGCTCATCTGGTGCCCGCTCGCTCGCTCGCCCACCTGCCGCGTGTCACCTTCGCTGCCGCCGCCGTTCATCTATTAAACATGGAAACCAAAGCCAGTAGGGGGTGGCTCGCCAACTCCTGGCAGCGACCGAAGCAGGACCCCCACCACCTCAAGGCTCTAAACTTACTGCAGTTGGATGCACATCACAAACATGCCAGCCCCGACGCAGGTGTGCCGTGAAAAGCACTGAAACTCTGCACGGCAGACTACCGGGCACGGGCAGCCGCTCCTGAAGAGCCGGCCTGCCCGCCCGCCCAGCCCCTGAAAGCACGCGGCACAAAGGGATTCCGTGCCACACCTGACTCGCGTTGCGATAACATCTACAAGCTGTAAATTCATTTAAGAGCACAAAACCTGAGGTGTATTCTGTCTGAGGAAGAAGAACAGAACAGATCTTTCTCTAATAATGACTGTTGAAAGCACAGAAGTTAAAGACGAAGGAGGAGGGATGAAGTGCAAACGATTGAGAGAGTGCAGGAGACAAATGGAGAGAGGACAGAGAGAGAGTGCGGAAGACACAGAACAGAAGTGTGTGTATGCAGTTGAGAGTCCGCAGTAGTCTCTATAGCCACAGTATTTATTTGAACATGTCTCTCAAACGTAAGCGCATGTGTTGGACATGTTTGCCTACAGAGAAAGCAATCTGCAGGAACTAACTGCAGGAAGTAATCATCTTCTGTCCAACACTAAAGCACCCACATTGTTTCAGAAGATTTCAAACAGGGAGTAACTCGACAAATAAACAGCCACACTACTGTTTACAGATTCCATTGCTCTGTGTAGACTATAGATACTGTTTATGTGAAACTATGGAAACGCTCTTCCAGGAAGGAGGGGAAGATGGGGAGAAGACCTCCAAAAGAGGCCCACTACACTCCTTTGAGTTGCCCTCACAAGAAAACCAACCTCTACAAGGTGTAATGTGCAGTGCTGATTTCTAAAGATAAAAGTGTTTTCTAGGCCTGCCAGAGTGGTTTGATTCTGAAAGAACACAGAAACAGTAGTGGCTGCCTAGTGTCTCTGTGCGTTGAGAGTCTTGGTTTCAGATGATTTTCATGCATTCTTTTACATTTTTTATTGTCAGGAACAACTAAAATGGAATGATGTCTGAAATGGAATGCACAAATTTTGAATATTTTTCACTTTGTATTCAGAATGAAATAACTGTTGCAAGTCTAGCATTGTTTCAAGCCCTCACACCATGGTCCAACTGGCAACATCAAGAGCTCAAGCCAGAATCCCACAGACTAGCCTTTGCATTGCAGGACCAGCCATAACATGACGGGACCTCACCTCGAGCTGTTTGGGTTTCATTAGAGTGAGTGAGCATCCCTCTGATTGAACCGCCTGATGACAGAGCAGTCAAGACAGAGCTGGAGAGCATCCACATCACATAAATAAAAGGTCCATTCAGCAGACTTGGCTCCTAATCCATCAACATCTTGACCATCTGAGCTGCGCAAATCATAATAATGAAGCTTTTTCTTTTGCTTTGGTCGAGCCCTTATTGTCAGTGACACGCTTGTCTGATCGCCTCCCAGAAGAGCTTCTCGGAGCCGGACAGGGGGATGGACGAGGCGACGGGTGCCATTGGCCCCGAGGAGATGCTTAGCACAGGGACAGTGGAACAGGCCACACGAGAGACAGACGTCTTAAAAAGGGCCAACGAGAGCCAATGAGTGCCTCATCTTCCTTCAACACCGCAGTGGGCAGACGATAAATCGGCAATAGCGTCTCCATTTTTTGAAAGACAAGGGCACAGACAGCGTGAGTGAAAGAAAAGCAGGCAACTGCTGGTACAGTTGAGCTGGTCCCAACACAAGCACAGAGTCCATTCCACTCCACATCCACTTCCAATGACAAGGCAAATGACGGTATAATTTACTCCTCATTTATAATAACTGACTGAAGCTTTCTGGGACACCATTCAAACTTCACTTCCATTGATGAGATTTAAAAAAATTAAAAATTACTACAGGCCTGGAATTGTTTTGCTAAACACAAGCATTAAAAAAATTGTTTATGTAGCAAAGGGTGTGTCCAGCTCCTCTGATGCTGGTTCCCCAACACGCTTAGGCACGGGCAAAGAGTCCATCAGCACTCGAGCTGACACGGATCGCCAATTTTACAGTAAGTGAGTCCAGAGAAGAAACGATAGGCGGAGACTCCCTTCAGGGAGGTTAAGAATACTCACATGAAAAAAATGTGCTGCAAACAACTTGACAGAAGCATGGTCCAGAGCATTTTGAAGGCCTGTAGCCTTGAACTATTATCGGGTGCCATGTACAATGAATCAACCAAAGAGACTTTAACGATTTTAGTCATGGGAGCTGTGATGCTAGTGGCAGGATCCCCAGCACATAGTGCCCACAGGGGCCCGGGTGAGATTCTGACCTCCACTGATTCCCTGATTCTACTCCCATCCATCTCTCCCACTCATTTCCTGTCAATATATACTGTCCTATCTGAATAATAGGCAAAAAGCCCATTATTCATAGAAATATTTACAGCAGAGGTGGAAAAGTCTGGCTTTAGAAAGTAAAAGTGCTACCACGTATGTATTCCAACTATCCACTCCAACCAGCTGATTCTAATTAGCACAACTCTTTAGCCAGGTAGATCAGCTAATAAATACATGGGCAGAGCCGAATATATGATACTCTCTGAAGCTGGGCTTTTCCACTTCTGGTTTACAGCCATAAAGAGATTACTGACCATTAGTGGGAAAGAAATTATGCTGCAAAAAGGGAGTTTGTAACTAACTCAATTTGAAGTAAATTGAGTAAATATTTCAGGATAAACCAGCTCTGGCTTTGGCATTCCTGATGGGCCTGAAGTCACCTCTCAGATTCACATACATGGCCCAGAGGAGGCTTTTAAACCTGGAGTCTTACTCTAAGTGTTCCGAGAACATGTCACACCATCTGTGTGCTTGTAAACCTATCTCAGGTCAGGGCCACGGAGATCCATTATAGATATGAAAAACTGAGGACAACAACGAGGGAATTACGAGACAAAACTCCAGTCAAGGCCAGTGATGTCAGCGCCTCGGAGGAGCTCTCTGGTTTCCGTGGAAATCTGATTATTTTGCTGCTTGTTTTGGCTAAAGAGCAAAAAACGGGACCGAAATTAAATGTTCCCTGGCAAGTGGAATATTTTAATAACACAGAGAATGGGGACGTACTCCCTCATCTTTGAAAAATCTAATTTTGTATCATTTCCACACCGACCCTGAACCACAGACATTTCACAAGCACTTCTTTTGCCATCTCACCAATGCCTGAATTTAGAAGTATTCAGAATTGAGCTGCTCCACGTTAATTACTCATAGGCTTACATCCATTAAATTATAATTAAGTTCATTTACCTTCTTAACTAACTAACCATCGAGACAGTCCCCTGGAGCAACTTCCGCTGTTCCATCTGAAAGCCCAGATCTCTAACCACTAGACCACCACCACCTCATCTCCATTTGTTAATACTAGGTTTAAATCTCCTCTGAGGTTTGAGGTCACACAAGCACTGCATATGTGAGCGCACATGAATTCACATAACTGACAGCAAGAGCCACCAATCACATCCACCAAGATCTTGTGCGGGAGGCCATTTTAACATTCAACGGCGGTTCAGTGTTGAAGTGATCAATGGCTTGGGGAATCCGCAGCATCAGGTGCACTGCTCTTTAGTTGATGTGGTTGGAAGAGAATGACCACTCTATAAAAGGACAGCATTGTGGTTGGAGAGAATCCAGTAGGTGGTCTGATACTGGCACATCCCCTCATTCTAGGTGTCACCTAGCAACTGGATGTTCCAGCAAGAAGAAACCAAAGTGCCATTCAGCTGTAATCAGAGTGGCCTAATGGAAAGAGGGCCAAGGGATGCCATGACCACTACAATCACCAGATTGTAATCCCATTAAAGAAAGTCCACTGGGAGATCAGTGAGGGCAGGAATCCCCATGTTGTAGGTTGCATGCTCTCTTGAGTTGGTGTATCAGTATTGATGGTGACTATTGATTGATGATTCTGTTAAACTCTGTATCAACAACAGCAAGGGGCACTTCTTATCGATTCCTTGCAAATATGTGAAATTAGGCCATGTCAAGTGAGCAGGAGAACATCTACACATTACAAGAGGACTAAAAATACAAACAATGCACCAAGCAACAGCTAGATGTGTGTTTTCTGTGGTTACGTCTCCTGCTTTTATGAATCAGTGCTCATTAAAAAACACAGAACTGTGTCCTCGACCACCAATCAACAGTCCAGTGGGGATAGACACAACAGAAACCCAGACACCATACAGTGTGTCAGAGGCTAAACAGAGGCTGAAAAAGCAAAGATGCAGACGTATACTGTAGGTGAGAAATCAGACGAGCACAGGGATGCGCAGCCCACCAAAAGCCAGCGGCCACAGGCCTCGTTTGGGACCAGACGCTGCCTGTTCTCACCTCATAAGCCCGAGAGTTTCCCCTCACAGCGGCCGGTACGACACAACGCCTCCATCGGCCACTGAAGCCCAGATGCGGCTGCGGTCTGCTGCTCCGAAACAGCTGGGGCACAGCTGGTGCGCCGAGCACCGGACCGCCAGACACACACACACACATGCACGCACAGACACATAGACACAGACACATGCATAGACACTCACACATGCACACACACACACACACACACACACACACACACACTGGCCTTCTAACTCACACACTGCCGATTGTGTGATAAACCTTGGCCAACCCACACTGATGTTAAGCGGGGATTTTTAGCAGCTGTGGGTCCTCATCCAGACTTCAGCTTAATTAAGGGTTTCCCACAAAATGTTTCAATCCCTGGCCTAACCACAGGCTTACCAGTGAGTGCAAGACTATATTTGACCCCTGCAACGACATTGGATTTCGAGCAGAAACACGTCATCTGTGGTATTTTCAAGCTGCACATAAGTGGCTTCAAAAAAACGATCAAACCTGGCCAAAGAAAAACAGCCTTTCTGTTATGTATACATGCACGTTAGTGCACTTAATTTTTACACTTGCATGAATCTAGACATAGACCCCATTGAGTGGGCAGATCCACCTAAAGATCCTAATCAGTGTTGTTTAACATAACCAACTGTGCCCAATCACAGGCCACAGCTAAACAAATACAGCTGCTTTCAAGCCTGCATTAACACTATTACCATCTGGGCTATGTACTATCTCCACCATCAAACCCACATAGCGCATGCACACACACACACACACACACACACACACACACACACACACACACACACACACACACAAACAAACAAACAGAAAAGCAACCATAAGACACATACATACAAAGAAAAGCAACCATAAGGGTGTATGGGTATGGGTGTGCGTCTATGTGCTATGTGTGCATGCGCATGTGCATGCGCATGCATAGATGTAATTTCCATCTAGTAAGAGCTTTAGATTCTACACGAGCAGAGAGAGGACCATAATCATTTTATGATGCTTTGAGGGCCCAGCATAATAAGAGTTTGTTTTCAGGGAAGCCCCACATGTCTGATGTCGAGAGAAGCAACATGGAAGGGTAAAAAAAAAAAACACTTGACGATTGATTGAGGGGAAAAATTGATGACAAAAGTGAACGGAATGGGCTTCAGATCAGTCACGTTCCTCCCCATCCTACCCGGTCCAAAATAATGGCCAATAAACACATCTCTGTCTTCGAGACAGAGCATGTGTTTGATCAAAGACACTTCGTTCTAATCAGCGGAGACTGGAACAATGTCAGATCCAGGAGTGCCGTAATCAGTTCTGAGTGGGAGATGTCAGGGAGAAGCTGGCAGAGAACGCAGATAAACAGTCTGGCGTCCGCCTCAGCAGAGCACTGTAACTCTGGACGGCAAATGTGGGTACAGCATGGTCTTTCAGTCAGACAGACAGATGGTGGATGGTCTGGATGAAGATGTTGGACTTGACAGGTAAAAACTATGGCCCACTCAAGTGACCCACTTTAAACTTACTGCCCATACCCAGGGCAGAAGTAGGAAAACCTGTGACACCCATCAGCAGATATGAAGGAGACCAGGGTCTCATGCGCACACATGTTGTAAGGAGTCAAACATTTGTCCGTTCCCTTACAAATCCCGAAGCAGAATGGGCATCCGGGAGGAACTGGTCAATCAGTCATAATGAGATTATCCTTATCAGCCAGCGGTATGAAGTTAAGATATGATGTAGTTGAACTATTCACACCATTTGGCAGCAAGAGTCGTTTTATCCAATGTCATGCAAATGACTGTAATTATATAAGCACATCATTGAAGGTAGAATTGGTAGAATTTGTCAGAGGGCGTTCTCAATCCTACTTACACCTCACACTTGCTGACATTAATTTTGGAGAGGAGTGGAGTGTGGTCCCTGCACATATGCGCTCAATTTCTCATTGATCAGAATATACAGGGAAAAGGTGCTCTATGAGTTCTAAACAAAGCTTTGTACATGTGGCCACAGGTATATAAATGTATTGAAACATTGTTTCCTCAGATAATATGGAGAGTTTTATGTGTAATTCAGCATTTGAAAGCATGTGAACATATAAAGTACTTGGCAAAAATTATTGATAAGGTCACATTCTGAATTCTGGCCAGTTAAAACTTGGCTTTAGTAGTCAACTTTTATTATCATTGCTAGTTGCATAGCTGAAAAGCAACAACCTGTAAACAAGTGGTCAAAAACTATCAGCTACGAAAACAGGAAACACCCCAGTCTCATTGCTGTGGTAAACATCATCTGTGAGCATGTGAGCGTGTAGCTTGTTGGCGTTGAGTTTTTCTCTGTTTACATTCAACGGGACAGTTACATTTCATAAACACAATTTTGTGTTCTGCCCTGGTGGTGCCACATCGAAGGGTGAAAAACGAGATGTTTTCTTTTCGGGATTGAGAAATTACACAGGACCTGATGAGAAGCATGTGGGCCACGCTGAGGCAGAACAGCTGTGTAAACGCTAAAACCAACATCATTAGTTTTATAGAAGAGTATTAAAAAGGCACTGCTTCAGCCATACATACTGTAGGCAGATCGATAACAAGACGGTTAGCATTCGCAATTAGTGGAAAAACTTGTGAGCACAATCCAGCAGTCTGTCAACGCGGCATCATCCTCACGCCACAACTGTGTAAGACTACACTAGGAATGATAACAAGTCTGGGTAACAATTAGTAGAAGAGGTGGGCCCCCCACCCCCCACAACCAAACCCGTTTGGGAGTCGAAACAGATCTAGACGCATTAAAAGCCTCTTTCGTAATTTCTCTTTGGACAGCTCCGGCTTGATGAGGTTTTCACAGTCAATTGGAAGTATTCAGCAGATGATTTGAATTGTCGTCCGTCAGGGCTGCGTGTTGATGACAGGGCTATCTTCACTGTTATGCTTTCTGCTGAGGGAGAGAGGGGAAGCGGTGAGCGTGAGAGTTCCTGACAGGCGGCGAACGTGTGAGGCGGTGGCCTGGCATCCCTCTCAGAAAACAATCCAGACATCTCCAAATATGCATCCAAAATATTTGCTCGCACAACTCGCGGCTGTAAAAATTGAGACGAATGGAAAGACAGAGGTGAGGGTGTGTGTGTGTGTGTGTGTGTGTGTGTGTGTGTGTGTGTGTGTGTGCCTGTGCTTGTGTGTGTGCCTATGCGTGTGGTGTGAGTAGGCCCTACTTGCCGGGTGTACACGACAGCACAACATCAAACACAAAAACAGCTTTTTTTTTTAAAGATGATGAAGATGAAATGATCTGGATGATTAAGTCCTCTCATGTCTCGCCATTTGTTCTCTCTCACCATCCCTTTGTCTGTCTATCCTCCTCTTTCCTCCTCAATCCTCCTCTCCTCGGCTCAGCGCACAACAAACAGCATACCCGATTGCTTTTAACAAAAGCCAAAGCATGCCTGTCATATGACTCATGGAGCTCTCTTTTCAAACTATGGAAATTAATATTGAAAAAATATTATTAGAGCGGATCCCAAAAGCGGTGACACACGTAGGCCACGGCCCATAATTCCCTGTCTGTCTGCGGAGGCCAGCGATCCCCGGTCTGATGGAGATAGCGGCCTTGATAAGAGACCATCTGCTGGTTTTCATGGGAGACTCAAGAGCACCATCATCTCACTCCTTTTATTTTACGGGCTATTCCCCACTCCCACCCCCCCCCCCCCTCTCTCTCACACACACACACACTCACACACACCCAGGGGAGCACTCTGGTCAAATATTAGACCTTAATCTGGATCTATAGCTAATCTAATCAGATTGACACGCAACACTCCAGTGATGTACTGTATTTACAGGGAACATGTGAAATCAAATAAAAATTAGCACAGAAAGCCAGTAATAACAATGGGGGATTTGGAGTGACTCGGGGTGTTTATATATTGGGGGGGGGGGGGGGGGGGGGACTCCACACATTCATGCAATATGAACACATACACTCCTCTCTCTCTCTCTCTCGCTCACACACACACACACACACACATACACACACATGCATATGCTTGCTCTCTCATTTACAAACACACACACACCCTGTCTCTCGCTGACACACACACACACACACACACACACACACACTCTCGCTCATACATACACGCAGACACACACACACACACACACTTTCTAAATCAAAGTCTGTCTTAATGTCACAAAAAAGATGTAGAAAGAGAAACAATATGAGAAGGGGACACAGAGAGACAGACACAGACAGACATACAAGAGACAGAGTTTTTATTGCACTATGAAATTGGCCCAAAATGACAAAAAAGAATGGGGGGGTATAAAGAGGATGCGGTGTCTGAGACATCTGTCATCCAATGAGATTTGCACTTATTCATGAGTCAGACAAACATCAAATGCTTCAGAAATCCCAAACTACCCGCACGCAAATGCAACAAAACACACACTCACACACAAATCAACCACTGAGCTAACTGCCACTCACACACCCACCCACACCCACACACACCAGAAACGCCATGATAGACTTGGAGACACCCATAATCACAACCACGCTAAGCATCAGAGGGAAGACATCAGAACACACAGTGTGTACACACGAGGGCAAACACTCAATACATTAAAGGCCTACATCCTTTGGGTTGGGGGTTCCTTTGTTTCTTCCCTTAATGGGTCTGCCAAGAACCTCCCAGGGCGAGAAGAACAGTTCTGAGTAGAACATTTAATGGTTCTTCTGAGAGGTCAAACAAAGACGAACACAGAGGAACAGCCAGTAACTGGAACAACCACTCATGTGGTCCCCAGCTCAGCCTATCTTTTCTCCCTGGACGCCGAGCAAGTTCCCCTGGACAGCATGATGATGACAGTATCTCTGTGTGCCGGGGTAAACAGCACAAACCCCCCTCTGGAGAGTGTGAGGACACCAAGAACTTCACACTACCTCAGAGATACGCAGATGCATTGCCATGGAGACACACACTGCTATGTTGTTCCACAGATACGGACCGGGTAGAGAATCAGGTTTATTTATGAGGCCTGACTTCAATGAGGACCCAGGGGTGCCATGCCTCGTCAGAAAGCCCTAACCCTTGCAATATGGCAGGAGCTGTGCGCTGTATTGTGAAATGTGCTGATGAGGTCTCCAATTAATTCAACCCCCGCTCCTCCACCTCCCCCAGATAGTGGGGTGACCCAACATGCTGTTAATCATTCTGAGGGTTGGGACTGAACCCCCCCCCCCCCCCACCCCCACCACGGCTCTGTGCCAACTGGTTCTTTCAAAGCAGACGCAGGGGAATGATCTCAACATCTTTAGTCCAGAAATCATGGCTCTCTCTTTCTGCTGCTCCACCTTACTCTCTTAGATTTTACTTTTAACGCAAGATTTAAAGGGTTCATTAAAAATGCTTTTGTTCCCCACAGCCGAGCCCATTACCTTAGTGAAGGAAAAAAAAGGAAAGAAATCCCTCTTTTGAAGGAACAGCCTTTCGGCAGACGGGGGTTGGTGTGAAGGAGCCTGGAGGACATTACCTTCATAAACTTTAAAAGTATGTATTAAAATATTTTTTCATTACATCACCCTTTAAACTGCATATAGGGATGCCTGTAAGGTAGAGACGCATGCTTCACTTTTACAGGACAGGACTCTCGCTGCCATCAGGAAGCACCAACCTGCTTCAGACCACAGGGGCTAAGGTGCCCCTTTCCCCTAATGATTGGATGTCATTGCCGTTGGCTCCACAGGAGGTTGAAACAAAAGAAAAGTTGCCCCCTAAAAAAACTCACACACACTCACACACGTTCCTGTGTCAGTGAGCAAGTAGCCATCGCGGCCACATCTTGCTTGCGGTGGGCACCCTGCCAACGTCAGGCTGGCTGCCCCGATCCCCACACGGAGCTTTCCATTTGAACCTTCAGACTGGGGCTGGGCGGCACCTGTCAGCAATTTGGCAAATATGTTTTTCCACCTGCTACCTCCTTCGCTCTCTAACAACCACCCCCCCCCATGCCCCCTCTCCCCACCCCACTACCACACCACGCCCTCCTTCCCTCGCTCGCTCCCTTTGTTCCTCTCTCGAGTGCTCGCCCGTCCCCTCTCCCTTGGCTGGTTGCTGGGTCTGTGTGTTGTGGCTTCAGAACAATTCCAATTTGGGACGCGCTGGAAACCACATGAAACGCGTTGTGTGAAGGCGGCCGCACATCTGCTGCGCAGCGAGAGTGACAACCCGCTTTCGCCGCTCGCGATCAATCACCATGGCCAGAGTGCTACCCACAGACCGACAGACAGACAGAGCGAGGGTGAGAGAGGAGGGAGAGAGAGAGAGAGAGAGAGAGAGAGAGAGAACGTGTCAGTGGATATATGTAAATCTAGTTCACAAGAGAGACAAAGTGAGAAAACAGTGACAGAACAGGACGTTTCAGTCTAAAATGATGTGTTTGTAGAGCCAAACCACTGATTATTAGTCACTAATCCTTTCCACAGAATCACATTGGTGCGGGAGGTTGACTAACTGACTGAGTGAGAGAGGTGGTTGAGAAGTCATTCACTGAGTCGGTCAGTTCAGTCGGTCATTCAGTCACACTCAGCTTCATTTCTCATGACTCTCTAAACGCCAAATGCCACATCACTCAGTGGCTTTCACTGAAACTAATAAATCTTTGTTTAAAAGATATCGGTGCCAAAAAGAACGGCCCATGGCATATGCCATCCATATGTTGCATATAGGCAGATCAACATAACTTCTTTAGTTACTGCAAATCTGTTTTAATTTCCGCCGTCTAGTCAAGAATATGACATGGAACTGTACCGAGTCCAGAAAAGAATGGGAAAAGAGGCCCACAGTTCAATCAATAATTCCATAAGATATTAAGGGGAAAATGCTATTAATTTTGCTTTATGATGTTCCATACATCAGGATGGAGTACACAAAAGATGAAAAACAGATCAAAGATGTAAGAAAAAGAAAACTAATAACGAACCAGTGTGTTTCAACAGCTACAAAACAAGCTCACTGTCTAAGATCTCATCTTATAGGAATATACGGAACAGCTGGAGGCCTGACAACAACAGCTGGAAGCCTGACAATGAACGACAACAACCACGGAATGAACAGACAACACCTCCCCAAATGCCAGGGTATGGCTATCCATATGCCATATTATTTATCATGTCAGACAATTTGGCTCAGTTCAACTGCATTTCAATAGTAACCATCAATGAAGGATCAACGAATGCGGAGAAAGTTGTCAATGTCAATTTCCATTAAACTCTCACGGGTCAACCCAGACGTCTTAGCCACGGCACGCTCTAACCGGGAGACGTGGGCTGACCCCGTATTGTGGCGCGGCACGGCTCGTCCCCTCAGTTCTTGGCGAGACACTGAGACAGTCTTCACAAGGCCTCCAGACACATGCGAGTTCAACTCTGTGACTGTGCAAACAACGGACAAAAAAAATGCGTCACACTGTCAACAAACGTAGGATGAAAGGGACCCCAGCATAGCTGCACATCTGAAGGAGGAAGAATCATATAATAGTGAGTGGGGCTGATGATTTCTTTTTCTCTTTTATGAGAGGATAATGAGTCCAACTTTGCGATCACAATCGGGCAGGAAAGGCAAAAGGTAGATTACTCGAAACCAGCTGAGGACATACTGGCAGTGTGGTCAAACCTCAGTGTGGGGCTGCCTGAACAGAAGAGGTACCTCGGCACAACTGGGGCTGAAAAGAACCGCATGCATCATAAAAGGAGATAACAGCAGGAAATATGCTGACGTGGGATCCTGAAATTAATCACATATTCTTGATGGTCTTCTGAGAATGATATCAAATTTGTTTTGTGCATAATTGCCTCCATATGCCTGCAAAGCGATGCGCATGATTGTTTGCCTGCTCACATCCGCGAGCGAGCGAGTGGTGCAGACAGAGTCGGCCCAAGTGTACGGCTTCCAGTGATCAAATGTGAGCTCATGGCAAAGCCTCCAATTGGTACAAAAAGACCAATCACATGTGTGTGTACACACAAACACACACATAAACACACACCAAGATTGCGGCCACAATTGCGAAAGACGATCCTCTAAGGACACTAATTTCCTTAGAAGAATAAGTAAAAAAAAACAACGACAACTAGAGGAACTCATGCCATCCTTTTGATGGGTACCACTTAGAATGTCAGCAATCATGATGTAGGTGAAGACTCTGCCTGGGTCCAACTCAAATACGAGGCATGACATTATAAATGGGAGGGTAATCACCGGCTGTGGTGGATTCTCCACTGCCACTGATTTATGGCATGCACAACTCGGATCCTGCCACGGTGCCGAAGATGGATCGCGAGGAGTCATCCTCGGGCCCTAGCCAGCCAGCCAGCCGGCTGATTTAGCCTCGGAGAGCTGTTAAAACTCGGGCTGGCAGCTCAGCCCAGTGGAGAGCATCTAATTCCTCCCTGCCTGCCTGCTTGCTTGCCTGCCGAACCCAACAGTCATAAAGCATTGTGGTCAGGCCTTAGGAGGACACAAAAGACAACAGTTTCACGAGAATTCCTTTCCCAAGTAATTGCACTAAACAGATCTAGGGTGAGTGGGAGGGATGGAAGATTATAGGAGGGTGGTGGTGGAGGGGTGTTGGCAGTGGTTGAGGGTGTGGGGTTGAACGTCTGGGGCTTACCCATGCAAATTGAACTTCAGAGGGGCAATATTATGAAAACAGCCGTGCACAGGCTGAAAGTGCAAGTGTGAAAAATATAAGGGTGTGCTGTGGCTTCCAGCAAAAAGCCACTAAAATAACAATACATCTTTTCAATTACTCGCACGGAATAAACACTAAAGCCATTGATACAGGAAAACACTTGTGTGAAGTGGTTACGTAAAAACTGGCGGTATACAATAGGAACCACAGGCAAGGCTCAGTCCAATGTAAATCCCTTCAAAGTGCATTAGAGCACACAACCGGACATGATTTCTACAGAGCACAGCCAAGGATAGGACTACACACACACACACACACACACGCACACACACACACACACGCACACACACATACGCACGCACACATACGCACGCATGCACACATACGCAGGCACACACACACACACACATACAAATGCACACACACATACACACACACACGCAGGCACACACATATGCACATATACATACGCACGCACACACACACATACAATGCACACGCACATGCACATACGCACACATACGCACACACACACACACTTCATCTTGTCTACAATCCTCACATAAACCAATTCCCAGAAACGGATTGGTCAATTTTCTTTCCCTAATCTAAAACGGCTTTCGGTGTTGACACGTTGCACCTGAGGAATTCTAAAGTTTGTGTTCGATGACCGTGCGGTCAAACACTGGACTGGATGAAAAAGCAGCGCTCCCACATCGGATCCTGCTGTTGCCGTGGCGTTAGCCCTTCTGACGGAGCTTGTGTGGCCAGGCTGTCCATCCTCTGTGTAAACTTGTGACCCGGGAGACTAAATGTTGACAGATTGTCATCTAGTTGCAGATGCCGACCCCATGGATTCCAGGCTCCTTTTGAAAAAAAAAAAAAAAACGTCTGTCTCTGAACCTCAAACCAAACATGTTTTGGCTTTTGGACAAAGAAGGGAAACTTCATTTACCAATAACAGTGGTGGAGAAACATAAAACACAATAGTCTGTGATTTCTGAGCTCGTCTTTGAAATGAAACCACCCCTAAGTGCTTAGGGTCAACAACTGAGGGGAGTGGCATTCTTTTCAAAGGACATCTAAAGACAGGATAATGGGTGGCATTATACACACATACATGAGAGATGACTGGACGAATTATAAAAGATCACATTTTATACACGTAAATATAGGCTACAAGATGCAGCAAGGTTGCCTCAGGACAGTGGTTTGGCAAAACACAGCCAACTGGCCAAATCAGTCCAGAATAGAAATCATACGACAGAAATGTTCTTTGGGCAGAGACTTTAGATTTGGTTGTAACAAAACAAACCAAAGGAAAAATGAATAAATAAATAAATATCACAGCTTGCTGTGTCGGGGGGTTAAGGTCAGGTTTGTGCCCCCACAGTTCAGGCCGTCTGGGGGAAAGAAAGGACAGGAGTGCAAGTTCACACCAAAAGCAGGTCAGCTACACAGACAAGAAACGCTGAGGGAAGAAAAACACATTCAAGAGCTTATTATTTCCAAAAACTTCCTGAAAGACTTTCCACAGAGGAGAGAGGTCTTGAGGCCTTTGGAGATTTTAAGACTGTCATCTACAGGAGGTTCACAAGTCAACAGAAAGGATTTAACAGTGGAGAGGTTTCCATAAGACAAATTATGGAGTTTTTGTCTGTAATGTAATTCAAATATATCTCTTTGCCCTCTGCCCCTCTACCAATTACCCTGAAATGGAACAAACAATTGCCTAAGCAAAACAGGGCAAGAAAAAAAGAACATGTCACTTTATTCCACTGCTTGGTTGACTTCCCCATTGTCCTGCGTAATTTAGAACACATAGAACTATATTAACCGTATGTTATTTGCACACCTATGAAGTAGAGCCAATTTGTTGGCCGTATCACACTTGTATATTAATTCGCCGAATTTGTTGTTAAGTTTAAATGAACTGTCACGTTGCATCCAAGTTGTAAAATACAGATGTTCAGAACATAGTAACATTGTATCATATGACGGATGTGGACATGTAGGCTAAGTAAAATAGTGATGTTTCAAAGCTAAGGTTCATCAGAATCCTGCGATGTGCCTGCTTGACAATGGAAGAGATGGAACTAACGACTGGCCTTTGGCCATAGCAACCATCCATTTAGAACTAGTAACGTCAGTTTGTGCGACATTGTTGATTGTTGACTGATGGTTGAGTGAGACACCTTTAGAAAGTATTGTCAATTTCACTTGTACACACACATGCATTCAGAGCAGTACAGTTTTCTGGAGGTCAACTGTGAACTCTTTGTGAACCTTTTGCACAGGCACATTCAGCCTAATGGTGCACAGCTTGGTAACCCCCAACTATTTGCACCCCTCCCCCCCCCCCTTTTAATGGCTATTAGTTTCTATAAATAAGCATATGCATCTCATAAGATCTGTCTTTAAGACATGTACACATTCGTTCTTGATTCAAAACAAATCCAATAATAGCTCAGACACCTGTCCTTTGTAGAATATGGCCCAGAGCTACAGGCTTACTCCAAGGTAAGACTCATCTGTGCACTACAGATGTACAAATTCTAAAGTCAACAAGGTTGAGCTAAATAAAAACGACAGAATAACTAATGGAAAAGATGCCCTGGCTTAAATAAGGCGTTGCCTTGACATCTTCTGTGTGACCCAGCAGAGAGGCATTTCTATTACATTTCTCACATAATAAAAGTGCTTATGAATCAACAGGCTAGTGTGTTCGGGGATGAATGTCTATCATTTCTTCATTTGTGAGATTATTCAGGAAGGGTTATTGGATTTCAAAAGCAACATGTCAGGGGTTGCCAAGTATCCGGTTTCTTTTTGTTGGGTTCTTGGCACTGCATTTCAGTCAAATGTAGCCAGCCAACAGCTGAACCCCTCTTTATTCACATTTTTCCACACAGGTAAGAGTTTTTACTGTTGATGCCATTCCTGTTACCCTATTTGCAGAGGCCATCATTATTTAATCAGTTCCAATCACACGTCTTACAGAGTCCTGATCCGTTTAGGACGAGGTAAGCAGATAATAAACACATCCTCGGGTAGTGTTGTGGGAGTCTATGGGGACAATTCCTCTGACATAGTAAGAAAATCTGTTGAAATTTTAACGCACAATTTGTAAACGACTGTAAGACCATTTGTACACAATGTGTACTAACAGCAGGAATAGATATTACAGGTAGTAGAATTGAGAACTGCAGTGCAGCAAACAGATACCCATGCCATAGTTATGAAGACAAATCATAAGCCAGGTTCATGCAGCAGTGTTGCAGTAATTGGAAAGGACTAATTAGTAAAAATGGCCTTAAGGTTAATATGCTGTTGATGAGGGAGCCGTCCCTGCAGTAGGGCAAGTTGTGGTCTTTAATCAAAGGGGTAGGTACCAGATGGGTGAACAAGTTTGTGTGTGTGTTGTGTGTGTGTGTGTGTGTGTGTGTGTGTGTGTGTGTGTGTGTGTGTGTGTCTGTGTTTTGTATGCATGTGAATGTGTGTGTGTGTGTGTAAGAATTTCACACAGAGCTCTGGCCACACGCCCACAATGCCTAAGGAGGCTCCGAGACAGAGAGAGAGAGAGAGTCAAAGAAGAAAAGAACAAGAGAGAAAGGAAGAGAAGAATAGCAAGCCAGCAGGAGGCCAACCTGCAGCAATTCATTCATGTAGACTTTTCCCAAGGTTCACTTTGAAGACACAGTTTTCCATGTGAATAGTTTAGCACAGTTAGTACCAAGCAATTGCTCCAGGAGCCCCATGAAACAACCCTGTTAGAGGAGCAAACACTGTTTGTTTGGCCACTGTGTCAACAAGTCTATATTTCCAACACTGTAGACACGCAAAATCCTCATCCTGACAAGCGTGTCTTCAAAGAGAAGAATTACATGCATGTCCTTTTACATTTTGTTTGATCAAAGTTTTTGGACGCAGCCTGACAGGATTTAGAGGTTTTAAAGTGGAAAGCAATTGTTCCTTCTCTACCATTTTATATGTTGCGATTGCTTCAGTTACCAGTTGCGAGGGACAGAACTGCTTTTGCCAGACCACCAACGACTGACACTGATTTAGTAATTAGATGATTCTCTTCATATAAAAACTGAACTTCTAAAGCACTTCCACACAAAAAATAATTATTGCTGTTGTCAATTTTGCTATTTGTCAAGTTATTCTTCACAGGGTTTATAGTCACATAAAAGTCACTGAGAAAGGATTTCATTAGTGAACAATGTGATATCATGCCACTGACTGCTATTGGAAGAGATTTCTATTTGTCTGTGCTTATGCATATTTGTATAAAAATTGAGGGAGTCAAAGACAAACAAAAAACTCTATGCGCAGGAGTGGAGAGGCCTTTACAGTGTGCCAAGAAAGTAAAAGATACAAGTGGCATATTAACAGCCTACATGGCAAGATGGGAAGCCTGTTTGTGCCACATGCAAATGGCTTGCAGCACTGTCGACATGTCAGGCCCGTTCTGACACGTAGCGTGAGGTCACTCACACCCCTCACAGTGAACAGCATTCCTGCAAAGATGCACGCACGCACGCGCGCCTGTGTGTGTGTGTGTGTGTGTGTGTGTGTGTGTGTGTGAGAGAGAGAGAGCACTCTCTCTCTCTCTCTCTCTCTCTCTCTCTCTCTCTCTCTCTCTCTCTCTCTCTCTCTCTCTCTCTCTCTCTCTCTCTCTCTCTCTCTCTCTCTCTCTCTCTCTCTCTCTCTCACTCTCACACACACACACACACACACACACACACACACACACACACACACACACACGCACACACACACACACACACACACAGCCTAATCATGCCAGAAGCCAAGGAAACCAATGCAGTGGTTACACTAGTAGTTGTGTGTTGCCGTGTGTCCCCAGGCTACAGCACATACGCACAGGTACACATGCACAGGTACACATGCACACACACACAGACAGAGAGAGAGAGGGGGGGGGGGGGGGGGGGGGGACAGCGAGAAGTGAGAGACAGGATGGAATTAATTTTCATAAATATGATGCAGCAATGTCTGCATGTTATATGCCCTAACAAGTCTGCTCTTTGAAACCGATCGATTGGTCATACCAGGTGAGCCGAGCGCTCAACATCAGTCGTGACCACAGGTAACCTGCCTGCTCAGAACAGGGATTTGCTTCACATGCACAAGAGAAGAAGCCCAAGGGCTTAAGTGGGATGAAGCAGCATATTAAGAGATGACTATTCTACTTCAGACACGGACACATTTCGACATACAGACGGCTCATGCTTTACGTGTGTGTGCTCTGTCAGAGTTAAGCCGGCGCTGTCAAGCATGCAGCTGCCTCCCTGAAGCCAAGTGTGTGGGGGGGCATTCCATTCATCTTAAAATGTCATTCATTATTTTAAATAGCCTAAGCTATTTTTTTATGTTTTCTGTGAAAATTAAAAATGCTTGCTAATGGATGTAGTCGCAGAGATGCTGCTGCTGCATTGCTGCACCATGGTCATATGGAAAGTGCATTACTTTTCATGCATACTGAAAAGCACATCGACTTGAAACATCCACTGATATTAGGCTGTTCACTCTAAGTGCGTCCAAGTAGAAGAGGAATACGCTACTCATGCTTTTTTCCCCAATAACTAGAGTGAATATAGAGAGAAAATAAATTAATTTCTACTTTCCTAGGGCAATGTCCTTGCGCATATTGATAGGCCAGGCAACAAACACATCAGGCGGGATGTCACATTTCAATATTCATCTCACTGCATAGGCAACTACAAATTTGACCTAGTTCACGTCAAAGATGAAGATGTCATGACAACGCAACATCACTGGACATCCATGATCGTTTGTCAGCAATGGTAGTATCTGTACGTTTGTAGCCTATTCGTAGAGGAATCTAGGAACATGGTTATTTTTCAAAACAATGTTTATGAGATACAAGCCTGGATGAGAGTGCCTTAAACAAGCGGCAGCGCAGCTAATGCACAAAGCCATGGACGAACAATGGGGACAAAACACACATCCCATGCCTTCCAAACAGGCATTTTGCCTTTAAGTGTAATGACATTTATTTACTGTGATACAGCTATACCGTAAATTCACCCATTAGTGACTGAAGCAGCAGTCTGTGAATAGAGCAGGTTAAAAAAAAACTTAAGCGGTGTTACAAATGTCATGTTATCTTTACCTGCATGTCTATTGTTGAGTAGCTCATGTCCAAGAGCTGCAGTTCAGGGGGGAGTAGTACATGAGGCTCGGCAGATCCCACGGGAATAACATCATCTCTGTTCTTCTGAAGAATCTCCCGTTGCACCTCAGACCTCAAGTCCAAATAACAAAACAGCGTGACGAGGTGCAACGACAGAGAGAGGACGAAGAAACCGAGAAAAATCTTGCAGTTGTTGCATTGTCTTCTGCAAACACATGTGGAGTGTTTAACATCTCTGTCCTCTAAGTTTGAAAACTTTTCTGAAAAAGACTTAGGTGCCATGGTTGGTTGCGGGCGAAACTGACGCTACTTAGACATAATCGAATATTGTCTTATCTGGTCAGCTCCAGATATGATCGTCTCGATGAGGGCGAATTACTAGTTTAACCCGGCTTCATCTGTTCAGAAGCCGCAAAGGACAAGCTGATTTGATAACCTACTGGCGCCCCTGTAGTAAGACCCGCCTCTGGTCGCCGATAGGTTGTAACCTACCAGACGTCATTTCATTGAAAACCCTCCCGCGGAAAGATTGAGCACCGAGGATGATTGAATGGAACATAAAAACCCATGTTTTTGAATCTTCCCTCAGTCGAAGAAATGCGTGTTTGAACAAAACAGGCCTGCCTATTCAGATATTACTTTATCTTAAATTATCCTACAACAATTTATCTAAAAGACACATTTGGAAGCTCCAGTCATAACTGGCGTATAAGGTGAGCCCTCCAGTGTTGATAGGATTACCAAGGCATCCCTAATCAGATAATGTAGCCAAGGCTATGGATCCAGCTTTCCAAAACATTTGGCTTGCAAATAATATGGGTTGTTTTGGTAGTGCCACAAATATGGTAATTGCTTACTGGTCTGAGCCAAAAGAAAAGAGAATCATTTAAAATGCTTCACAATATTTGTCATTGCCTTTGAGAAAACTGATATGACACAGGCACCTAAAAACATCACAGGAATGTAATTGCAGTGGAAGATGCACACTACTTACATATGTGGTTAAGGAGCTGTGGGCCGACTGCTCTTTGGGTAGATACCCCCTCCCCCTCCCCCACCCACCTACACACACGCATACACACACCACCCTTCACCACCACAAGCCATCTGCTGCCAAGCTTCACATCTTTAAAGTGTTAATATAAAGGCATTATAGCGTAATACTAACACATGTTGAGTCCTATATTCTCATCACCGTAGATTCTCTGCCTTGACACTTAAAAGCAGCTCACTGGTGCGAGTCATATGTCGGCTAACCCACAGTAACATACACACAATCCCGTTGCATTTAGCGTGCCATAATTTTCAGCTCTGACCTCGGTGTGACTGATGGTCATCACACACACATTCACAGCTGGGGTGTGTGTGTTTGTGTGTGCGCACGTGTGTGTGTGTGTGCACGTGTGTGTGTGTGTGTGTGTGTGTGTCATCATGAGAACAGCTTCATGTTTTATGACTGGGAACATGCACATAATCACAATTATTTGAGGCCAGTCCAGAAACACACATGTGCACACAAGACACAGAACCAGAGAGCATGAGTGAAGAAGTAAGGGCATGTAAGTCAAACATAAGAGAGAGAGGGAGGGAGGGAGAGAGAGAGGGAGGGAGGGTGGGAGGGAGAGAGGGAGAAAGGGAAAGATCCTTGAAATCCTTTGGGTTTCCATTACAAACACTACTGAATCACTTTGAGATATTTCCAACTATGACATTATGATTTGTATTAAATCATATTGTGTACCTTTTACATTGGCAGTAGAAGCCTTTAAAGGCCAATAGAAATATCATTAAGTCTGCGGTCTTGTTCTGGAGTTAATGGTAATTCTTGAGGGCCTGTCCTACTGGTTGTGTGGGCAATTTGATGGTCTTAATGGTTCCTCTAGACAAAGAGTGATGTCGGAAATAAGCTTGCCAGTCCTTGGCAAGCACTAAGTGACAAAACACACACGACTCTTTGTTCATTCTTTTTATGCAGATGATGTCTTATCGTGATTGCTCTGTGATTACACTATTTGTGTATAGAGGCTGTCATTTCAAATAAGGCTCAGCGACGAGGAAGGACATGTGTTTCATCAATACAGTACTACATTCATGCTCTTGACCATGATGGCTGCTCTCGTGTTCCATGCAGTGGCACACTCACATTCATGTGTGGGTTGAGAGGAATGATTTGCACGTGTGCAGTATTTATGGAGTTTTTATTCGGTTTTGTGTTCGTTGAACTGTGACATACGAACTTGCATAGCGCAAATACGCATGGGCAGACAAAGGACTTCAGTGTCACTTGATCACTATGTAAAGAAATAATATAATGGAGCTTTTAGTTTGCTTTCTTGTTCTTCCATAGAGCTTTACATGCGTGACTTCATTTGATCTGCTGTGTATGAGGTTATGGCAAACTCATCTGTATAGATGAGACTCAGAGTTAAGACATGAGCATTTCTAATAGAACAGGGATGGGCAAAAATACATCAAAATGTATTTTAAAATGATCCTCTGCCTACGACACATACCATAAATCTGCAAACAGCCAAAAGATCAACTGTGCTGACCTGCCAGTTACATCTCATAGCCTCACGAATCAGAGATGTACAAACTTACAAAAAAGTCACAACTAAACTTGTCAAGTGGTACAAATGAACCAGTCAACCCATTGAGCCACAGAATGTGGACTTAAAGCAAACCAATGCAGTTCTATTACCTTAAAATAACGCCTTCAAAAACATGGGATACTGACATATAATACAAAGTCTCTGACATTGTCAGTGCATGCCCAGAATGCTAGATATTGCACTGTGTAAAACAACTGAAGATCAGGTAAGATCATGACCCTTTTAGTTGGTTTTTAACTAACTGGGTAGCGAGTATAAGCGCTAAATGGGGTCATATTGACACCAAGCCGCATAAATATGGATTTTTCATTGTGTTGCTTTAGGTGATACATGAGGCAACTTCTTGAGCAATGTTGCAGGGGAATCACATAACCTGTTCCATGTGTTCCGATGATTAAAGTTCTTAATTGATTATTAAATTCCTCAACAACTTGAAGTTGGTCAGAGAGAGGGGGTGTATTGTGTGTGTGAGCAACCAACACGTTATTCATCTTGCACTAGATCATCTTCCTCTTAATATTCTGATCACTTCTGGGCAAATGACATAGTCAGCACCAGTCAGAGGCTACATTCGATTTTTTGCACTTTTATGATGTCATCACATCACCAAAAGTATAGGTTTTACCAAAAATATTTGGCAGTATTTTTAAACTACAAACACACCTATAAAGTATTTTTATACAAAATAAGAAGCCATTTTCTTCAACTCAATAAAATACAAATTACAAAATACTATTTAGTATTTGAAATACATATTTTAAATACATGTATCATAAGTACTGCCCATCCCTGGTTTCTAAGGTCTATAATGGCCCTAATCACCCCTCCTTCACAGGGCAAATAAATAAAAATGTCCCTTTGGTTGTTCTAATGCAGACTATGGTAGTTAGCATTCATATAAAAAAAAGTTCATTTAACATTCTTGATCATCTGTGCATTTTATGATTCCCATGACAATAGTTGTAATGGATCACACACACATATGGCAAAGGGAAATATATGATGAGTCATGAAAGATGTTTGTCACATAAATATATCATATGAAATTACTCTGAAACCTTAGCCCAAAAATGTGTGCCTGCTGCATGAATAGATGAGCAGACTTGTCCTGTCCCCCTCTCTCTGGGAACAGCACACGCATCCTAAAGGCATTCCTGTGTACAGCCACATTAGGCGCTGCAGTCAAGCCGCCATTCCAAAGCCAATGAAACCCTGGGTAGCACAAGTATGCTTTTAATCCTTCTCCAGCTGAGGGCTCTGGATCTGACTCCGCTATTATATGATTCCGATATTAATGACAGTGGGAATCAAAAGATACAAGCCAACTTCCCCAAGTGGGGAAGCGTCTTTATAGCCTCAAATGAAATATGCTTTCTGCCTCATTATGTTTGATAGCTGGGAAGAGACTGAGCATCCTGTCATTCATTGTTGAGTACACAAAGATATCAAAATGAGAGGGGTGTTATATCTTTAAAAACAACAATAATACTTGTGGGTCATATTATGACCACATGAAACACATGTCACATTATCTACAAACACTCTATAATTTTAAACACCTTTTGATGCAGATATTAATGACTACTTCAAAGAAATACTATTATTTCTGGTCTTGGGGAAGCGGATAAGGTTTCATTTTCACTGGCATTCCATAATGTAATAAAATTGAGATAAACAGAATAATAAATTCAGATTTAAACGAAAATACAAACATAATAGCACTCTCTACTGGTGAAACACTGACATAGTGGTGACATTGATACTGATGAGTCACTTTGATGTGCTTACCTTCCTGGTCAGTGTTCATATGGAGCTCGCAATGGAAGTCTCTACCCAGGAACAGATACTCACTGTTGTCCAAGAGCCCAAGGGCTTCATTGGAGGTTTATACAATAAACTAGGACAGTAAAGTGGTGTTTGCTGTACCTAATGCTGTTCAACCTCTTCCCTGGGTAATCTTTCATTTTAATTTAAAGTAAGGATATACGGAACATGGTGATTTGGCATCTGTGTGCTAAAGCTGACAGATATCACATATGTAAATGTTCAGATCAGAAAAATGTAAAACAAATGTGCTCAGAGTCAGGTACCATTAGAAACATATGCTATGCCTATGTTGAAGTACAACTTAAGTAAGTAAGTATAAGTATATACTCTTTTGATCCCGTGAGGGAAATTTGGTCTCTGCATTTATCCCAATCTGTGAATTAGTGAAACACACACAGCACACAGTGTACACACAGTGAGGTGAAGCACACACTAACCCGGAGCAGTGAGCTGCCAGCTAGAGCGGCGAGGGGTTAGGTGCCTTGCTCAAGGGAACTTCGGCCGTGGATGTGGGCATGGGAGAGCAGTGCTTCCTACTGGGTCGGGGATCGAACCGGCAACCTCTCGGTTACAAGCCCAAATCCCTAACCAGTAGGCCACGGCTGCCCTACTTGAATTTACTTGAGAAAGATCCAGAACATGCATCATGTTCTACATAGTCATACAGTCATTTCTGTGGAATTAAAATGAGCAACAATGAATGCATACTCCATGCTGGCAATCCATGTCCAGATTTGGATTCCTTTATTAGTTTTATCAGTTGGCAGATTCAGCCTCTGCCCAAAATACAAGAGGAACAGATACAGGTGGACTAGAAACACTGATATGGGATAATATTCCTTCAGCACAGTTTTTCAAAAGAAATAAAAATAACGACATGTCGTAGAACTAGTGCAAAAAAGTCCTATCCATAGAAGCACAGTGTATAAAATGCCATAAGAAGTGTTCCCCTCATGGCGAGAGGAAGGAGCAGGAGAGGCTTCCCCTCTGAGACTCTTAGAAAACAAGGTGCTATCTAGAACCTTTCAAAGGGCTCTTTGACTTGTCCTTACAGAAGAAGCAATGGTTCCAAGGTTCTACAAAAGAAAATGGTTCAAGGTTCTACTTAGACCTTATGCATGCTATTTGCAACGAAGGCTTAAAAGTTCCATAGAGCAATGTTTTTGGTTCTATGTGGAACCTTTACATGTCCTTTGTAGGATCTCTGGAGGGTTCTCCTGTGAGGACAAACTAAAGAACCCTTTTTCTAAGAATGTCATGGTGTGTCTACATGTCACCAGTCACAACACACACAAGCTACAAAAGAGTACAAGTGGCCTTATGGAGATGGTCTGTGTGGCAGACAGAGTGATGTGTACTTAAATGAAAGAACATTTTTATACATTTTGAAAGCACATGAAACATTCAAAGATCACAAGGCCTATAACTGACAAAACAGCAAAGAAACTTAAGACATCATCTTCAGAGACATAATAATGTGATAAAAACATTACGGTATCAAATAAAGCGAGTAAAACCTGTGAAATGTTTTAAAAGGGGTTTGTGACAAAACATTCCTCATTCTTGGAAATATGATATGTCACAACCGCCTTTTATCTTCTGCATGTCAAAAAGAGAGAAAATATTTCTTTATTTCATTAAAATCTGTCTCCCAAGTCATTAACGTATTGTTTAGAAAGGCCCCATGGCAGGTAGTCACTGATTGAACTCTGTGCAATAGTATTTTTGTGGATTTGTTGGTGATGGTTCCTACTGAAGACCCTGAAAACAAGCAAAGCTTTTATGTTCACCAAATGTCTTACTTAATCAAAAGTACATTTTCATATGTGGTGAAACATACTCCCAAATAATGCCATAAAAGGATGATAAACTGTGCTATGACCATGGATAATATTGTGCAGTGTCATTTCAAATGTTCCAAGTTAATCATGCAGAGCTGTAAAATGACCATGGGAATGATTTTGTTCACTGCACTATCTTTTGGTTTTACAGAGAACTTAGCAGCCCTAATGTTTCACGTGATATGATTGATCTGGCACTTCTTAACATGAACATGAATACTATAGTTTCACTGTGAAAGATGATGCCCAATAACTACAGAATGGATGTGTCATTAGTCATTATATATTATATATTATACTCTATATATATATAATATTATGTATATATAGTAGTAATAGATAATAGCTGAAAACAAAATGAAAAGCAAATGTTTGAGGCTGAGACAGCAGCAGTAACATGGACACAGAAGTTCCGAAAACGAGCCTGTTGAACGGAATCAGTGTAAATAGGCCACTTGTACTCATACCCTGCACTGTGACATCACACCGCTATTGGGCAGGGGAACCAATCACCATCTGATTTTGGAGGGGGAAGAGGTGGGACTTTCTCAGGTCAAGTGGGCTGTCCGTCCCATGTCTCAGAATCTCTCAGCAAGAGGCTGGGGGGGGGGGGGATCTCTACCACGCCTACGGAGAGAGGGGTCAGTTGGATTTGTCCAGGAAGGAGAGGCAGGAAAAGAAAGGATGTGGCTGGCAGATGAGATTGGAGCACGCAGAGGATTGGCGTGGTGCTGCTTGTTAAGGTCACTCCTCCCTGACCGGACTCTCCTCCAGGGTCACCATGGCGTCCAGGCCTGCGTTGCCGCCGGCAACAGTCGTGATGGAGACAACAGTGTGCAGTAGGATGAGGACGAGCATGCACAGCTTCAGTCTGCCACTGCAGAGGCGCGAGGCACATGACACTGCCTGCCACGACCTCGGCTGCCATGGCGACGACCCCTGGAGCTGGGTCAAAGCGCACGCTGCCCCCATGGATGGGTCGCATCCGCTCCATCTGACGTCACAACACTCTGGTCCCCCACTGCTGTCCAGATCTTCCAACAGCCCTGCAGTACACAGAGAGGAGAGCCTCACACAAAGAGCCAAGGAGCAATGTTATGTCCTTGTCACAAAAATCTGATTTTTTTTTTCTGGGGTAGTCTATTTGGCTTTCCTTTCATTTCATTGTCTTGAGATAAATAACATATAAAGAATATGCAGTGTCTTTCAAAGAACAAGAACAGAAACATATAATTTCACAATGGATTGTCTTGGTGAACAACGCCCCCTGCAGGAGTACCTGAAAACATCATCATATTTTTGGTCACTACCGCAAACAAGCCACAGATAAAGGCAGGTGCAGTAATTGGATAGCAGTGTATTCTGTGTGGTGCAGTGGGTAGTATTATCTATAAACAACTCTGTTGAATAATTCTACAGGGTGCTGTTTTTGTGTGGTACACCAAGACAATTCACAGGCGAACGATATGGCAGGAAGAAACATTCTGCAGAGACATCACCAAATTAAACACGCTCTTACCTATCATCCTATCCTACCAGCATATCAAACCAAAGGAGCTAGATGGTAGATTTTCATGTTTAGTTATTAGATTGTACTGTGATGGTATAGCTAGTTAATAGATTGCATTGTGATCTGTTATCTCACATTAGTCTCTTTCGCATCAGAGGGATTTTTGCAGTTCCAAGAACATAACATTCCTAGAACCCTTTTTTCTTGTGTTCGGACAGGACAGATTTGGGTTCCTATAACTCTTTCAGCTCCTACCTCAGGGCAGGGTCTTTTCCCTTTGCATAGGAACCCTTAGTGACAGTCTATGTGATACAAGGATACAAGGATACAAGGAAGTTTATTGTCACATGCATATAGTTACTGGATGTAAGAAATGCAGTGAAATTATGTCTGGTGTCAGCCTATTTGTGCATTTATGGGGATGTGTGTTGGAGAAGCTTTCTGATGAAATAATGTGCTGTGTATGTAGGGGAGAGGGGGGGGGGGCAGTGTACTTCAAGTATAGTGATTGGTCCAACTCTAAAATAATTAGTGAACGGTTTTGTTCAAAGCTGAAAATGCAACTGTATTTGCATATGTAAGGACAGATGTAGGTTGTTAGTGACAAAATATTAGCTTTCAGTATGGTACGATCTCTTTGTAAATTATGTTTGATAAAAAAAGTCTTTGAACTGTCATGGCTCTCCCCTACTTGGTGGCCCCTCCACCACTGCTCAGGAAAATTGGAGACCTGGCCCTGGTTGTGGATGGCTGCTCCATTTCCCCATCTCCTGAGGTGCGCAACCTGGGTGTTATCCTGGACTCCACTCTCTCCTTCCGGTCCCACATCAACAACGTCATCAAAAAGCCCGCCTTTTACCACCTCAGAAACATCTCATGACTCCGGCCTTCACTCACACATTCAGTAACTGAGACACTCATCCATGCCTTCATCACCTCCCGTCTGGACTACTGCAATGGTGTCCTGTCTGGACTGCCCACCAAGGCCCTTAGCAGACTCCAGTATGTCCAGAACTCAGCTGCCAGGGTTCTAACCCACACAAAGCCCTGGCAGCATATCACTCCCATCCTCCAACAGCTCAATTGGTTGCCAGTCAAGTCAAGATCCTCCTGCTCACCTACAAATCTCTCCATGGACTCTCACCACAATACATCACAGATCTCCTCCACCCCTACACTCAGTCGCGTTCCCTGCGGTCCTCTGAAAAGGACTTGCTGGCCACCCCCCGCACCAGGTTGCAGACTTTTGGGGACAGGGCTTTCTCTTTCAATGCTCCTCCCACACTCTGTAACAGTCTACCACTCCATGTCCGCTCTGCCCCGTCCCTGCCCATGTTCAAAAAGCACCTCAAAACATTCCTTTTCACTAAGTCCTTTGACCCCTAACCCCCCCCCACACACACACACACAATTTGTGAAGCAACCTTGGGTACCATGAAAGGCGGTATAGTCCAAGTTATTATTATTATTATTATTATTATTATTATTATTACTTTAAGTTAGTCCCTCGTTTCTTACGTTAAGTAGTTTCTTCCTCAACTCTGCTTATTGTCGACTGCAGTAGCCTAATACAAATCATAACGTCCGAAAAATGCGTAACCAATGGGATATAGCCTACGCGAAGAATCCCCCAAAATATCAGATGTAATTGCACACACTTTAGGACAACTGGACAGGACAGTTTAGCCCCTCATTTCTCCAATTTAGTGCAATAGGCTACTGCTAGTCAGAATGCTTAGATGACACCATATTCTTAACCTGTAACTTAACCTAGTATGACACGGCAACAATTCCAATGATTTTGTCAGTGTGAACGCAAATGAAAAACGGGTCTTGGGGGAGAGTAGTTAGTAGAACTGATTTAGAACTGGACTGTTCCTAACTACCGTATTTTCCGGACAATAAGTCGCACCGGAGTATAAGTCGCACCAGTCAAAAAATGTGTCATGAAGAAGAAAAAAACATATAGATAAATATGTTGCACCTGAGTCGCAGGACCAGCCAAACTATGAAAAAAAGTGTGACTTATAGTCCGGAAAATACGGTAATTTCCTATAACTACTTGGTCCGAAAGAGACTATTATGTCTATATCTCATATACCACAAATGTGCACCCCCCCCCCCCCAATCCTGTGCTGGGTGATGCTGACCTACCTGTGCAGATGAAGCTGGACAGGCCTCCGTAGACGAGGTCGTCGTTGTCTGGCAGCACAAAGGGGCAGCTGGTCTCCACCTCCAGGCAGTATTGCTTGCACGGGATGCGGCGGAGGCACTGCTGCTGCGAGGTGGGGAAGTACTCAGAACACAGCCAGGCTTTGTACACAGACTAGAGGTGGGATACACACACACACACACACACACACACACACACACACACACACACACACACACACACACACGCACACGCACACGCACACGCACACACACACACGCACACACACACACACACACACACACACACACACACACACACACACAGAAAAAAGCTGTTTCAGTCCCCCAATGTGGTCCAAACACACAGTATGTTACATCAGTGCTTGCAGTGAAACACTTTAGATTATTGTAAGAAAACAGAAAGAAGATGTATATGTATGTCAACATGTTGGTCGTGATGTGGAGGTCTCATTATGGACTGTTCTTTCTAGGCTTTGTCTTTAACAACCCAGGAATAGTGGAGTCACTAGTAAACCCATGACCAGACCAAAGATGGTGTTTTGAGGAGACCAGAGGGCTCAATAATGATGATGAAGGACTCCGTAGATTACACATGGCACAAACACAAGCCAATGCCACTGAATCGTTTCCCAAGGAGCGCAAATACCGGTACCTTAGTTTTACAGCGAGCCTGGGGCGAAGAATCTCTGATAAAAGATGAAATGTAAACACAATGTAGAACACAAATAATGAAAGAGAGAGAGAGAGAGAGAAAAAACAGAATAACTGCAAGAGGAGGGGAGGAGGACATGGTTCAGCATATCAATGTGTCTTTTGTCCACAAAAATATTTTTGAAGGTGTAGCCTACAATTCTAATCCAGTACACTTTTAGTAAAATTCATCAAATTGATCTACATTGAGTCCTTCCTGGCCCTATAAATGGAAACAAAGTGGTTAAGACATATTCATAAACTATTCTAGCCCAACATGTACCTTCAGGAGCATGGAAATAAGGGTGTAACCTAAACAGTTCATCTCAAATATCAAAACCTTTCTGCGCAAATTGCAGTCAAATTCTCATCTCTGTCCAGAGATTTTGGGCGTTTTTGTCCTGCTAACCTCTCCTGCTCATTAGCCGGGAAAGGGAGGGCATGAAGATCTCTCCCCCCGATGCACAGCTTGTGATCTCTGAATTCCACTCAATTCCTGCAGTCTACCCTATACACGCCAGCTCAGTCTGCTCTAATCCCAAATTAAGACCGCGCTCCTTATTGCCCTGTGTTACCCATCTGTTTCATCACAGACACACTCCTGAGCATGAAGGTGCGGCTTCAAGAATAGGTCCCAACACCCACTCTGGACAGTCAAACTCATTTTATTCAAATCTTCCAAACAAACCTATGGTTCTACCTAATCAAAATTACATCTGCTAACTTTGGTATTATGACTATCACACAACACTAAGATAATTATGTTATTACAGCCAATGACATACCAAAATCTTAAATATTTGTCTCAGCACCAGTGTTCTGCCCAATACCCTTTTAATCCTGATCAGGACCGCATCTGTTCCTGTTGGATGCTGAAGACGTCAGCTGTAAGTGTGACATTAAGGGGGAAGTCAAAGTCTAAATAGGGTTTTCAGAAATAGTAATTACAGTACTGGGGGCTATGGTAGCCTGGCCTCTGCTCTGCCAAACCCACAATCACATTCAGTGTGCTTTGGAACGATTCCATTGGATTGCTACTGGGCCTGGAGGGGCGTAGCTAATGAGCATCAATCCAAATGATATGCAAAGTGATTGGATCTGATGCTAGCTCTCATCACGAGTAATCAGATAACTGAGAGAGATAGTCACTAAATCAGACTCACTCAAGCCCAGTAGGCAGACAAGCCAGAACGCTGTCTACCTCAACAAAAGGCCCGGCCGACTCTCCTTATTCTCTCCACTCAATCGATCTGTCATCTTTTACCACAATAGCCATTTTTTGTCAGAGTTGCATTTCTGAGGCAAATGTCCTTTTTTCCGGCTTTTCCTAAACCACTCCCCGCTGGTCGCTGATTGGAAGTCCACCAAAAATTGGATTGGCTGATTCTCATAAATTGCTATTTTCCAGACTATAATCCCAGCAGTAAGTGAGCTGGGGACACACAGTCTAGCCAGGCTAGGGTTTCATAAAAAATACTGACTGAAAACATAACCGCAGAATAGTATGCAATCATGTGGTTATGTGTTTTTTTTTTTTTGTGTGTGTGTGTGTGTGTGTGTGTGTGTGTGTGTGTGTGTGAGTGTGTGAGTGTGTGAGTGTGTGAGAGAGAGAGAGAGAGAGAGAGAGAGAGAGAGAGAGAGAGAGAGATACTGTATACTCTCACACATATTTAGTACACACACACAAACACAAAACACACGCACATATATATACACACAAACACAAAAAATCACAGGCAGAAATTTGCAGTAATTGCCATGCTGAGTGACAGCCATTTTTTCATTCTGCCACGAACAATTCAGCTGTGATAAATCAGAGGCCTTCTCAAACACTCATCCCCTTCCCTAAACACAGACACACATACATGGACACACACACACACACACACACCAAAGTCCTGAAGTGAGTCCATAAGCAAACACTACTGCAACACCAGGGTACTTTCTGTCAAAATAATCTGCCCATGTCTCCACTACTAAATTACACTAAAGGTAGCATAACTTTAGCTTAATATAGCAAGCAACATGGTGGGCTCTTGTGAGGGAACTACAGAACATAGAGTTGGAATACATTTCTTTCTGCAACTCTAATTAGTATGTTAACTTTAGGGGACACCTTTTATCTATTATTAACTACCAATAATGGACTCCGCTGCTTTGTGCTTTGCTGGTGTCTTTGCATATGAGGAGGGAGTGTGTTTGGTAGAATACTAATCTCGCGGATAACTCTCACTGCTAATTTTAGGAATCTGACAGGAGCACAGGCTAATTACGAGGGGAAGCACGTTCTAGTTCAACTTCTCTGAGCCAACAGAGAGGCAGAGAGCAAGAGATAAATAGAGAGAAAGACAGACAGTGTGTGTGTGTGAGAGAGAAAGAGCATGAGAGAAAAAGTGTGCATGTGTTCTTATATTCAAGTCATTCTGTTTACATTGAGCAATCACATCTAAGTAAAGAGCACTGAACAGTTCTTAGTAACTGCATTCAAGCTGAGTTACCCTGAGCTGTAGCTAAGGCAACAAGATAATTAGCGTTGATCAGAACTGAAATATCATAAACATTGTTTCATATCTCATGTTTGCATTGGCCTATTCACAGATCTAGCATACTGAATAATATTACTTCACATTCATATTTTCATCCATATTCTCTTAATGACCTTATTTGCTTAATATTTGGAATTTACTCCGCCTGCATTAATAAAATGAGGATTCCCTGCGATTAAGTCCTTTGATAATTGCTGATAACCTCCGGAGGGGAACATATTGATGGAAACCCCTTCTGTAGCTGCTCCAAATAAAAAGAAATCCTCTCTAATTCTTGTTATCCTCTAAGACATGCAGAAAAAGGTTGCTAGGCACAGACTAGTATCTATGGAGACCGTAGACCCCTCCCAGCTACTGTCCAAGAGGGAGGGATGGAGGGGTCTTCATTAACATCAGATATGGCCGACTCACTGTATAATACTCATGTTAAATAACTCCCTTGACAGTACATTGGAATATCAGAACAAAAAAGAGAAGAGTTACAGTGCAGTCATACCCAATCTGTCAAAATGGCATTTTCCACTTAAACTGTATACATTTGTAACAGATGCTTATGCATTGCAAAACAAATTTGACCAATTCAAATGCAAGTCAATTAAAGGAACCATATGTAAGATTGTGGCCAAAACTGGTACTGCAATCACTTTCAAAATACTGAAGAGCGGTGTATCCCCTCCCCCTCCCCCTCCCCCCTGACTTGAGGTTGCCAACCCTGATGGCGAAACACTACTGACTTCGTGATTAGTAAATAGGTGGAGGGTGGCGCATCAGGCCAAAACACAACATGACATGACAAAACACAACATCAACATCAGTTGAGGGCTGCAACTTCACTTTTTAAATGACAATATCCTGGCCGGACTACTGTTGTCAGTGATATAAGTATTTAAAATGAACATGATTTCTTAATGTTTAGTGACATATCAGGGCCATTTTATGATTAATTGAAATATTGTTCTTACATACGGTTCCTTTAATACAATTCATTCATACACTACTTATTGTAAACAGACCACTTCATGCACGATGGAAGTTACGATGAGGGAAACAATTTTCGTTGGAATACTTGAGCCAGCCCTGATGATTAGATAGATCAATAAAATAAGGGCTTTTCCCCATGCTGGGCCAAAATGCTCTGAGCCTGGCGAGCAATCCTCACACTGGCATTTACATACAGACAGCCACAGCATGATTCCTTTACTTGGTTTAGCCTGACAACCATGCACATGAAGCAACAACAGGGCTGGAGCAAGGTTAACAACATAGCTATTGATGGGCATCTTATGCATTGTCTTGTTCCAGCTTTGTTCAGGCCTAACAATGTAAGCAATATACTGACATAAGGAAACACTAATGCAACAGAATGCATAAACACTGTACATAAGTACATAAACACTGTAGCCTATATCCATATGTGGATCCATGCATGACCATGAGAAGGAATACTATACAGTGATCTGCACTGAGTGTCAGCCATTTTCCCCCTGTCATTTGGAGTTGAGCTGTGATAAATCAGAGGTCTTCTCACCTCCCACGGGGACACACTCCCTAGTCACTCACCAGAGCCTGGAGTGGCTCCATAATCAAATACTCCAGCTCCTTCAGTCACTCTCCTCAACCAGCACTGTAATTAAGTAACACTACAGTTAACCTAACACTATAGGCAAGTGTTTCAGGTAGTGAAAGAAAAACAAATCATTTAATCTCATGCAAATTAATCTAATCTTTTTTGTGATAAACTTTTAATTGTTTTTCAAAAACATGGCGGAGGGGGAGGCAAGTCGGTTACAAACAGAGTATTTATATGACTAATGAATCACATTTTTAAGCATTCATTTAGAACATTCCTTGGTAAAACTATAGTATAATCCACAAATGTTGCTTACTTATTGCAGTACCTACACTGATTTTAAAGGCAAGGAAAAAATCTAAGGAACAAGCTGATTTTGTGGGATATTTTATGTACTGAAAACTGTCACACAGTACAAAAACAGAAACGTCCCCACCGCGTTTTGACCCCGCACCCAAAACAAATGCCGGTTTCACCCCGGGCACCTGCTTTTATAGCCACGGCAACGATGATGAAGCAGCTGGACAAGGACTCCGATTGGAGTGTGACACAAGAGAGAGGATTAATAGCTTCACATTATCTCTGGTCTCTCTGGCGCGGTGCTGCTGCTGCAGACTATGGAGCGTGCCGTGTAGCGCCTGCCTCTGGTGCACACACGCCGCGTCCCTCCTATAGGCCCCCGGGGCTGATGGGGAAATCCCAAAGATCTTATTATCGCCTGGGCCCTCTGATGTGAAGTGTTGGCTCCTCCGCCGCTCGGCGGAGAATCATCACACAGTGGCATCAATCAGAGCCAGAGCAGAGACAGTAAAGGGACTCATACGCATCAGCTTCAACGCGTCATGATGCACTTAGGCACAATGGCAGGAGGAAATGAAAGTTTGCGTCACCGATGAAGGAGTAGGTGCCTGTCTGTGAATGCTGGTGGTATCGGGGTGAGCGGGTTCCTTTGGGTGAGCCGCCCCTTCCTCAGCGCTTTGGGTCCTTATGACAGACGACTGGGGAGAGGAGGTCTGCTCCACAGTGTATTAGAGCATAGGAGTGTGTGTATATGTGTGGTCCTGTTAACTCAAAGTCTTTCAGCAGAGGAAAGCCCATTATCTCTCTCTCTCTCTCTCACACTCACACACACACACACACACACACACACACACACACACACACACACACACACACACACACACACACACACACACAAACACAGTCTTCAGGCTTGATGCTATTTTATGCTCAAGTGCTAGCAGACATTTGACATACTAGGTCATAGCATTCCTAGCCTGGAAAAATCAGAACTCAGTCACAAAGTGAATAGTCTGGTGACTCGATTGGGAAACGTTTGCAACACTTGCATCACGATGGGCACTATGAAATCATTGGTCCAGCCTTACCAATCACATTGATCAGAGATTCCTAATGTTACTTCCTACTTCTTCTTCACATTTTACAACTTTAGAAACTGACAACAAACAGCACCAACAGTCAGGAAACAATGTATGTGGTTCTACCTTTGCTGTAAATACATTTCAGCATTTTTCCAACTGCATTTTTTGATGTTTGCAGGTGTTGCTGGTTCTGTTTATCACAGTAAGTTTCGGTTTCGTCTTCCCCTCCTGTCGCTGATTGGCCTGACATTTTCTTGTTTGAGGGAAACGGTTATGAACTATGGTGTTCCAGACTAGATCTCCTCTTAGAAAGAAGATCTAGGTGGGGGCGGGGCCAGGCTAATATCGTTCAAAATGGATCATAGAGGACTCTGAAAATAAAATGGACTGTCCCACATGTATCTTTCAAGAAATCCCAGATACAGCCTTGTTCATCACATGAGGATTTGTTTTTTAACCAATAATAAAAGTTTCACTTGAAACGTCTGACTGACACCATGTCTGAAGGCATGACAGAGACACCCAATCACAAAGGACTGTTGGAGAGTTGGAGCTCTATGATCAAATACAAGGTGCCCTCTATCTGAGGTAACTCTATCTGAGGTATGCCAGGTTTAATCCACATCATAGCACTGCTGTATTCTTATTTATGGGGCATGTTAGGGATGTCCCCCAAACATACTCATACATAAGTTCAGGCCATTGTTATTGCTTACCACTGATCATTTCCTAAAAATAAGCTCATGCTCCTCATTTATCGGTAAAAAGGCTTATTGATGACAACCAATGACATCACTCAAAAGTGGAAGATATCGAGAAGATTAACTACTTCTTTAAAGGCACAATGTACTTTAGTCCTACTGACAGTAAAGTTAACAGTCAAAACACATTTTCTCTGGAGATGACTCGAACAAAGCAGGTCTTTATATAGTTTGACTACTTGTGAAAGTATGTGCCCATTTTAGACACTGCTGTTGTGCTTGAAAAAGGAGTTTGTTGATGTTTCTAGCCATGGTTAACCAACATGCTTCATTAGTGCAATGTTACATCTGCCAAAGTTGTTCTCACATATAGGCCTACTCATTAATTAGCTCTGAAGAAAGATTCTGCCTGTGAATATCCTGGGCTCTGTGGGTAGGCTTTGTTGAGAAAAAGAAACACACACAATTAACTCCCAAATCTAAAACTACACATCCTAAAATCCAACCAATAAAGTTAATGATTCATCTATCAATCATGAGTCCAAGCAAGGACAACATGCCAGCAGGTGCAGGGACCCTGACAAATTGAAGAATACTGCTTGGTTGTTTAAGAATAGCTTAAAGGTTAACTATGCAGGTTTTTTAGCTTAATATGCAAGTTTTTTAGCTTAATTTACCTTCATTTAACAGCTTCAAAGTCATTGCAATGGTTATATAATGGACTTAATAGACTTTTTTCGGGTTGAATGGTGGCCGTCTCGCTTCCCCCTAGCGCCTGTGAGCGGAAAAACTACCCTTGCAACTGTGGGCCGGCGGGCCGACGGCCTCAGTGTCAGGAAGTATAACAAGTGTAACAAATTGCTTTACTGCATTCAAATACACATACAAACCAGGCACCGGCTAGAAAAAGGTAGCGATGGAGTTTCTCAGACATTCGACATGACAGAGCCAGTGAAAAAGAAGCAAAAACCGAGAAAACAGTAAGGAAATTGCCAATACTGCATAGTTTACCTTTAAGTCTAAACATAAATTCACCTTTAAAACACTACCTGATCAATTTTATTTAATGACATTAATTCAGGCAGACTGCAACATTAACCATTCAAACTAATATCAGTCTTGCCCAGGTAGAGGTTGCAGTATTCCAGGGCAACACAGAGAAAAGGGTATCACCAGGGTGAATCCAGACCTAGAAATCCTTGGTTCATCTCCAATTTCCAAAATGTGTAACCATCGTAAAATTAAAAAATATAGCCTACATCAAACTCTTAACGACTCCTTCCCAAAGTAGACTACAGGAAACATCTTTCTTGCAAAAAATATTTTACATGCAGTTGTTCACTCCATTTTAAAGAAAATAACTGTCCTTGTCGTTTAAAACTGGTGACATCATCAGCACAGCACAGCCATTGGCAGTGCCAACCATCCTCCTCTGTCTGTCATTATAGAAAGCCCGCTCCATACCAGATAAGTGGCTGTGATCAGAATATAATGGTGACACATGGCACTTCATAATTCTTAGACACTCAGTGATTTTGCCATTTAATGTGATACAAAAACACCTTTTTTGCTATAAAGAACAGTTTTGAAATGTTTCATCCACATATGAAATATCAATAATCCCAAAATAAAAAAGGAATTCTTTAAACCTTGGCCAAACATAATAATAAACTAATTCCCCTCATTCTCTTAAATACAGTGTATCACCCAGAAGAGTTCGGTAGCACAACATCAACAAAACAGTTCACCACATTCTAATACAAGGTAAGGTCCTGTTCGACTCTTAAAAATCAGACTCCTTCTCTGCATTTGCACTTAAGGGAATATTCACTGACATCTTTTTTGGTGCATTCTGACAGGCACTTGAATCCTCCATTTGACTCAAGGGGACACATCACAACCACACGACACATCTCCACTAACCTAGCAGCCGCCAGCATGCATTTCTGTCCACATGTGAGCACTCCAAAAAGGTATGCGTATTTCACTTTAAAGGTTTGAGAAATTGGTATGCAGACCAACTTAAAAGTACGGACCAATGGCCTAGGTTCTCCTTTCATACTGTTCTCCTTATCCTTGAAACAATAAAATGTATTTTTTTTTCTCTCTTCTCTGGCTTGGAGTTTAATGGGTAAATAACAGCCTTGCCTCTGTCCTTTGCTTTCTCTCACTGTCTCGCTCTTTGTCTTGCAGGTCTCCTTGGCTGAGTAACCACCTCCCGTCGACGAAATGGCCTCTGCCCAGGCCTGTGCGAGAGACCTGTTATCATTTACCAGGAGCCAACACACGGGAGAGTGGACAGGCGACGCATTGGGGATCACACACACAAAACAGCTCCTTTAGGAGGGTCAAGAGAGACATATTATCCACTCCAAAGACCACAAATCGGTGGTGGCACCTGATCCTAAAATGCCACCAGTCGTACCTATTCACAGCCGCCACGAGGAGCCTCCATACTCATTATTCTAGTCCACTGCCTTCAAGCCTCACAGAGGGGAGTGCTGTAACCCTGAATGTCCTACCAGGGTGGTAAAAACATTCATCCCCCAAGCAAGGGGGCCTCTCCTATGGCAACCAGACTGGACATAAGGCATTTCTGCATTATGCAATAAGGTTCATGGCTGAACAACCGCACATTTACCTGAGTAGCTCTGCTGACAATAAACGCTTTCTCTCAAAGCAGCTTGGCTAGGGGAACTGCGACAGCCTTTTGTCCAGGACGTGTCTTGATCTGCATCAGACAACTTGATAAGAAACTGACAAAAAAAATGCTACAATGTCCCTCGTCTTCAGGTTGTGACATGGCTTTCACCAATGACAAGGAGCTGTGGGGAAGTTGAGAGAAGCAACAGTTGCCATCAAGGACATAGCCAGAGAATGGACTACACTGGGGATAGCTGCTTTACTACTGCAGCAGTATGGTCACCTGCTTGGTCCAGTAAACAAAGCGTCTATACCCATGGGTGGAGAAAAGGTCAGTCAGAAGGCAATCCCAGGTTCCCTACTGTCCTCAGGCTCTGGTAAAGGCCATCTGTACACAATGGCTAGAGGAGCTCTAGATCCCTGCAGTGCTGTAGAAAGCAGGGGAGTCCCTATTAGGGCTACAGAGCTGGGTTCTCACCATAGTGCTGTAGAACGCAGGGGAGTCCCTCTAGTCTAGGGCTACAGAGCTGGGTTCTCACCACACGCAGGGGGAGAGACTGTTCAGGTGCTGCTCAGAGGGCAGCTCTCTGGATCAGGGATGGTTCACGGTGACATTCTGAGGGGCAAGGACTCCAGCAAAGCAAAGAGACACTCACACAGAGGGGACCCCCCCCCCACCATCAAAAAGTCATGAAGTGCACTTCTGCAGAAAAGTACAAGTACAAGTGCAAGTACCAAAACATTCAGTGACCCGAAAACGCCACCCACCCCACCACACATACACACAACCTTGGATGTGACAGGAATGCACTGTGGTTGTATGTTCCCGACCAATGGGGAAAAAAAGAGTCTGCACCAGCCCAAGCCTTGGAGGATGTAAAATGTATCTAATTTAGAGTGAAGCATCACCTGAAGCTTGCTTATTGTCCCTCAAGTGTAAATAGCTCTGGATATAATATTTTGCCAAATGAATACATGTAAATGTCCTGTATCTCAGGTTATTGTTAGGTCCGCGGTGTGGCTGTAACAGACAGGCAGCACTGACAAAGTAATGGCTGTCTGGCTGTCTGTGTTTCTGAAAGCCTCTCTGCTCAGTGATGTTTGCCCTACTGGAGAAGGAGAAGTTCTTCTTTAGTGTGAATCCTGTGAGAGGGACTGACAGAAAACTGTGCCTTCCAGATAAGATGGGCCAAAACCGTTATTACTTCTGTGGAGTGGGACAGTCACTTCAGCAACAAAAGACAGCTTGAAGTGCCCACCTTTGACATTAAGGAAATGGCTTGGAATTTCTAAATCTGAAGACAATGGCAGCATAAAACACAAAAGGAAGTGATGTATATAGTGACTCAGACAACAGTTTAATGTATTATAAAATGTAAAGTAAACAGACAAACATTATGTCATCATATGTGCATACTGTGACATATTGTGTCATAGGCAATAGGCTGCAACACAGTACAGTACCATACAGTAGCAAAGACTATGGAACATCTTTATGTAAAGCATAACCCTTGAAATAGTGGCAACTCTTTGTCATGCATAAGCCAGAATGTGTGTCTCGTCTTATGCCAAATGTATTCCCTATGTGGTCTTTGTATTTTCACAATCTAACACGATAGTTTTAGCACCATAGACCGGTCACAAGGCTAAGGACCATGGGAAAATACATGACAATTAAGTTGCAATTAGCAATATCTGTCAGTGGGAGATGAGCTGCGATGAGTGGTATGTTATTTCATTTGAGAGTGCTTCAGCCATTGTGGCACAGCCGTTAGAATCTATAGTCTGAAAGGCCCTCTTTTCTGTGAATGTGAACACAGTAAGACATTTGTCCTTGAACAAGTATTGTGTGCGTAAACATGTGGGGCTTAATGCATATTGCCTTCAATGTATGTGTGTGGTTCCCTCAGATCAGCTATGCGTACCTATATGCAGACCCTGCAGAGCTGTCACTCTGACACACTCCGATGCACTAGGAACACTACTGTATCAATCTGCATGTACAAAGAGGGATGTTTAGAACCTCATTAACTTTACTAACAAGCTCGCTCAAATCAAAGATCTAACTGAGAAATCACCCAGGGCCATCTTTAATTGACATCTAAGAAACGTACAATTTCAAAACTTTATCAGTTGTGTTTCTGTTTGTGTTCTGTTCTTTCGCTCTGTGATATGGAAGATTTTTGGAACACATGTATCCAGCAAAGAGGCTAGTACACACATAATGTTACTGTTAGAGAAAACACATTATGAAAGTAAGTGTTATGCTGGTGCTGGTAATTACTGATGTAAAATTACTCAAACAGACAGCAGTATGAGGAATGGCATAATAGCAGCAATCACAGTGGCGACGCTACTAGGACAGCAATATCAATATTATTACTGGGGTCTGCAGAGGCAGCATCTGAACCAATCACTGGGCACACTATAATTAGGCTTGTTTGGATGCCAGTCAAGTAGTTCTTAGTCGATTCTCAAAAAGTCATCATCACTGGAGAATCCATTTTAAAAAGTCTCTCCCCACGAGCCTGGCTTATTAGGGGGAGTACAGTAATGCAAAAATTAACCGGGACAGGGCAAAAAGGACAACGCGGAAACGGCACGTTTCAAGCATTAATTTCACAAAACATATCCAAAGTCTTGAAACAGAAAGCAGCCGGAGGGAACTGTCATTGAAATGTGGGCGACTGATGTGTTTCCATGGTGTTGTTGTCGTTGTGAGAGGCTGGGGTGTGATGGATTGGATGGGCACCATCATCAAGCCACCACATGATGCTGGCTTTTTCATTCCTCTCACTGTACACCTGAAGGCATCTCTGGCACTGCCTTGTTGCTGGCTGATCTAATTACCAAAGAGCTACAGTGGTGAGTAAGGTTTACAAAACTCTAGACCTCACCTCAAACAAACCATCATGCTATATCCTGCTTTGCTTGGACCACTGTGTGTCTGCAGGTGCACTTAAAACATGCGGGAAGAATCGCTATCAGGTTTGTGTGAGGGTGGAGTAGACTAAAAGCCTTACACTCACATTAAAATGGTGGAACATGTGGAGCAGTCTTTGCCTGTTGTTCGAGGGCATACTGATACTGTCTGCCTTTTGTTTCGTTGTGCATGGCTGGCTGTCATACACAGAGGAGCTGAGATAGCTTGCAGAATAGTGGCTTACATGATTTGACGCTGAACTTTCAATCGTAGAACGTCAAACTTGACAATATACCCACTACTGATTATGTAAAGTGATAAAGCATCTGTTTTGAATAGCGTTTCGATTCCAGCATAAGGGAGAAGGAAATCTGGACCAACCACAAACGCTGGACCCACCATACATTTCAACATAATGCAGACCACACAGAACATAATTGTGCGTGACTACTGATACTTCTTCTGTTAAGTAATTAAGAGATTTATGTTTTCTTTCAGCAGTGCAGGGAGGTGAGTAAGAGAAATGGGGAGAGACAGTGACAAAGAGACCAATATGCTTCAACATATTGAGTGGTGCACCTGGAGAGCGAAAAGAACTAGGACAGACAGTGCACTCACAAACACAGACACATTCCCTCCTTCTTCCCCTGACACCTTGATCCTGCACCCTGCACACACACACACACACACACACACATACACACACACACACACACACACGGCCAAGGCCAAAGCCAATATCTTATTTAGTTTTGATCAGCAAAGGCGCTTGGGTCTCCATGGTCAGGCAGTCTAGGATCACCACAGGTTGTGCAACCTGTATACCTACCTACTCTAAAATGAGTAGGGCAGGCCTATGTAGTGTAGGCTTTCAGAACATGAGTTCAGTGCCTCAACTGCGTCAGCACATTAAACCACAAAGGCCTCGCCTCACCTCTGTCCCCCCGCTGTCACTCATCACACACAACCTCTGACGCAAGCCCGTGAGCTTACACACACTCACACGCGCGCTGTGGTGGGGGAAACAAACCCTTACCTTACAGTACTCTGTGTGCGATCTGACGGAATAGTCCTCTGATAGGTACTTGAGAAAGAGGAGGTCGAACTCCTCATATTTTTCCTGAGCATGTTGATCCAGCCTAGCGTACGCCTGGACGCACGCGCTGCACAGATCCCCGTCTTCCTCTCCGCCGCCGAACAGTTCCCGGATGACGTTCGCGAGGCTGCAGTTCAATCCGTCCGGGCTCGCCATGCCCTGCAGCAGGTCTGCCACGGAGTAAGTGTCACAAAAAGAGAGGCTGAAATTCCGAAAGTATTCCAAGAACATATGGGGGGACATGACCGCGGAAGCTGAGAATGATCCCATGAGGCCGATTTTTTGCCGATACAGAGCCATGCATGAGGACTCCAGAGGCGTCCGGCTCTGGGGGTCAGTGCACTGAGGAGTGGGGGGCGCGGATTTGGTCTGATTGCTAAGAAAAACACATTTATCTCCCCCGAGGACCGGCTGGGCCCCGTCGGTGGCGTTGCCCCAGGCTCTACGCTGGCTCCTGTCTTTGGACTTGAGCTTAACTCCCGCGCACAGCCAGAGGTGGTCAGAGAGAAGGACGGTGAAAAATAAGAGAGATGCCAAAGACATTCGCCATTTCTGTACCCTCTCTGAGTCGGTACATGGTTTGTCGCTTTGTTTGGGTGCACAGCAAATTTTTACCACAGCGTCATCTTCCCTTCGACACATCCAAGCACCCCTGATCATATTTTAGGGGGGGAGACAAAAGCGAGCTCAGATGGGCTTGTCACCTCCGCAATATATCCCCCAAAACAATGTCACCTACCTCGTTTGCAACATGATGATAGATGTATTTGTCCACGCTGTTGAATCGAGGGAATCAAACAACTGTCGAACCACTGGCCTTTAATTTTCACAATTCATAACAGAATGAATACGACCGGCGTAATATTCCCTAAACAGTCTCAATTTAGACATGCCGCGAAAGCCGACCGACATGTCCATCGCCAGTTGAGCATCATCCAGGAAACGCATAGCAACGTCCAGTAAAGAAATCTTATTTGAGAATGGTCCTCTTCAAATGGTCAGGCATTGCACTTATTTTTTCTTCCGAGTGTGGTGTAGAGAGCTGTACCTCCTCATCATCTTTAACCCTGTTCCGCTGGCTGTTTCAGTCTGTCGCCATCTTCGCTTTTGCACAGAAAAACCTTGAGATTTTTTAATTGAAGGCAGGGGTGGGGCGCCTGCGCTCTCGCTCTCCTCCGGAACGCCTCACGTCCTTTCCCGTGCCCATTAAAGAGGGCAGAGCTCCATTCATCCCCAACTTTTCATTCATCCCCTTTTCTGCCACCCTTTCTCTCAGGAAGGCGACACCGAGGGAAAACGCAAACACGGGCTGTGCGCCTCCGTCTGCGGCCCCTTGATCAGATATGTGCGCAATTTCAGGTACCAGGGCAAGTAGTGGAGGGCAAAATAGGCTCCGTCTTCGCGTGCAGATTAATAGGCTACTGAATGGCGTGTGATCACAGAGCTGGGTTCACCTCAATTGTGCGAGATTACATCGATTTCAGTCGTAAATATAGATGTCAGCCAATTTAAAACCTGTACAGCGCACGGTCAAGTCCAACCACTTATTCGTTGTTCAGTGTCGCCCAGCTTTGAAAAAAGCCTAGATTCAGATATTAAGTGTGTGTATAGAATATAGAATTTAAACACGGGTTTAAGTATATTGTTTCCCTCTGCAAACAAATATAACATGGCGATGACAGGTACGACATCTATGATGAAGCCTAATTCAAGGTCCTGGTAGAACTGCATAAGGCTGTCTGACACAGAAAGTAAAAAGGCCAGTGAGAAATTGTGTGAGCAAAATCTAAAATGCAAAAATGTCCAGGAAAACTTTTAGTATGATTTGAATTTGTATGGCATAATTAAACAATTTGTTTTTTTATCTTATTTAAAGTATTTGATAATTGAAAATGGATAAACAATACCTTTCTTATTATTATATTATATGAAGCAAAACAGATCTGTTTGGATTTTCATAAAGCATGGCATTTTACTTTTATTGATGAATCTTTCTTTTTGCACATGTGAAAAGATGTGCCCAGTTATTCTGCTATGGAGTTGTCCTCAGCTCTGCTCTCCATATGAGAGAGCCTTTCTTCCCTCTTCTCATCACTACTACTGAGTCACTGCAATCCCAACACATTAAACTGTAGGCAAGAGTAATGGCCTGCAATGATTCATTGCTAGACTGATGGACTATAGCACATCACTGTGATTTAGCTAACTCATTTGTGCACCTCCACTGGAGGCACCTGATGAATATAGATCCTCACAGACACCATGTTGAAATATATAGCTCCTAAAAACTGTGAGTTACATTCACAGCCAATTCAGAGTCGAGACAGACGTACCAGGTAATATTTATAATTGGTTCTCAATATTTACCATTTAGCACCACAATTGATTGTCAGACAAAAGCAAATTGCATTTTAGATTGTTTGATCACTCAATTTTAAGCAGTGGAAGGCCACACATATCCCACGGCCAAAATTGTATGGGTGCAGGATCCAGCACATCAGTATCCAAAAGAATAAGACACCATCCACACACCAGATAGCTCTCATTCACAGAATCTTGCGTGTGGATCATCTCGTATTATTTTGGATCTCTGAATTTGACTAGGCCATGCACTGAAATGAGAGCTACATTATAGCATAATTGTCTTTCTCCACCCAAAGAGTTCATTTGACATCTGCAAGCAAGTTCCAGGAGAATTCTTACTGTTACAGTAAAGAGGTTACATCATGCTGTTTGTACCCTTAATGATATATTCATTAACACAATTTTAATGGATCCTAATGATATTTCTTATACAAATTTGAGAGAATAATCTATTGCCACCCATGTATTAAAAGAAAAGTTAATATGTTTTTAAATAAACCATAACACAATATTGTATTTTAATTTAAATATTGTAAACATTGTAACTACATTCCAAAGGTATTGTCAGGAAAGATAAGTCAAGGCATGATTTCCAGTAGTCTTTAACGAGACCCATAGTTTGAGTCAAAACCCCCATAACACACTGCTGAGAGATCATTATAATTTCCCTAAATGCTGGATAACTGGTGGATGAGCTGCATTTGCTAGTGCTGTGGTTTTTTAATCATAATACTTGCGATACACACTTTCAGGTTGTCAAAGCCAGTGAGCTGGACTATTATACCGCCCCTCTGTTTGTGATTGAGTGTGACTGCATGAAGAATGGCAGGACCACAGACGGTGCTGAAGACTCAGATAAAGCTGGAGTCTAATTGAATAAGCCACATGATCCACATGCCAACTAAATTACCAACAGTGTACACAACCTTGACAAAGGCCATTTTGATTTTCTGGAGTGATATGATTCCTTTAGGCCAAATTAATCTTTTAGTTCAGAAGTATTGAGTATGAATGGTGCTCTGCTCTCTGTGAGAAGCCACACACGATTCTCCCATTATCACCCTACAATTTAAAGGTGCAGTCAGCGATTGCGCATGACGTTGCGTTTGTTTATGTCTATGTTTATATTTACATTTCTTAGCCGACACTTTTGTCCAAAACAATGTACATTATACCAAACAAAACACACCAGAGAGGTAGCTCACCCCTCCCTTCAGTATTTCCAGAGAAACTCCACACAGTGTTTAATTTTTGTTGGGGGACAGGCTGCCCCCACTTTCCAGTTTTCAGAGCCAAGGCTGCAGAGACCAAGTTGTTTGACAGTGCAAGATGGGCGTCTGGCTGATCATGAGGAGATGTTTGCTGAATGTGACAAAAAATTTTATTGGCATAAAACTGCGTATCGCTGACTGTGCCTTTAATGTATGAATAAGTTATTCTAATGCAGACACATTTAATAAGGACCAAGTTTAATTTGCCCTAGTTTCAGTTTCTCCTCCAGTAAACTGATTGTTCTCTTAGGTGAACAATCAATGGCACATACTCAATATGGTGGGATGACAGGCCTAATTAAAGTACTTTCTCAAATGGCCAGATGTCTACTCCTGTGCTGTGGCAGCTGAATCACAGCCTGAGAATAGAATAGAATAGAATAGAATAGAATAGAAACTTTAATTGCCACACAACAATGTTGGTGGTATTTTTTGCTCGGTTCAAGCTGCGTTCAGCATACAGAGAGTGGACTGATGGAAGGTCACAACCAGTGATGTTGGAGGCTTTGGTGACAACTCTCTCTAATTTCCTCTTGGTGCGACTGTCAGAGCTCCCATACCAGACAGTGATTGAAGATATGATGATGCTTTCAATGATGGCTTTGTAGAAGAGCAGCAAAAGGGTTTTGTTGACATGAAACTTTTTCAGTTGTCTTAGGAAATAAAGTCTCTGATTTGCCTTTTTGATAAGGTGGGTGGTGTTAATGTCATTTCAAATTATGGCTGATATGTGAGCCAAGAAATGTAAAGGAGTCAGTCAAGGTTATAGGCTGTTCACCTATAATAGACGGGGCTTTGGTGTTGGCCACCTTCTCATGTCCACAACCCATATATCAATCCCACATGAAGCACAATTTAGAGACAAGAAACTATCGTTTATGCAGCAGTGCAGTATGCTAAAATAATGCTTAGCCATTAACAAGTAATTTGTGGTAATGCTTAATACATGTCTCTCACTTTTGAGCACATGTCCATCCCTTTACTTATGTCCAAGTTTTCTAAATTCAATCATAATAGAATGGAATGTTGCATACAAACTACTAAAACTACAAAAATGGTTGCCAATACAACACTTGCAAAGACTAAGACCCTCACACAACAAAAGACCCTGTCAAAGCATCAGTAATGAAAACCTTCATGGGAATCAGACAGACTTATTTATCCTAGTATAAAACTTTAAGGATGAGACAGACACAACTCATTATTGTACGCCAGTACTGTATGAGAGGGCAGTCACAACAGACACAGAAACAGACCCACACAATATTGACGAATGAGATAACAACATACATTTAGAATTTAGAATCTTTGCATTGTTCCATATTTCTTGAATTTCCCCTTGGGGATCAATAAAGTATCTATCTATCTATCTATCTATCTATCTATATATCTATTGATAACTGGCTGTGTACTGTGTTGTGTAGGCTAGTTACAGTGTAACAAGCACTGTATTGTATTTGTTGTATAGGTTTACATATTATGGTTTGCTTCATCGTCACCGTAAACTAACCATTATCCTATAACTGTGTCCATATCTGCACATTACTCCAACTCACGTCTTATGTGAACCTTATTAAGTTAGCCTACCATTAATCATGTTGTTGGTCCTTATTTCATATGTGTGTGCACACTGAAACACATTTGAGGGGACTACTTGAATATCTGGAGTGGAGTCCTTGTCTTATGTCACCTGTGGTTAGGGTTCAGGAGTCAACAGAAGTATGAAGAAATACAGGCTTGAGGGAAAAGCCCTTATGGAGATTGGACAGATGCTGCACTTGACTATTTCCCTGAGGAATTAAAACCACAATATACTATGAAGACAAACATTACAAGAATTGAGCGCATTGTTTTCAGTACTAAGGACAAGTCCCCCGTCAGTATTTGTTTAAAAAATGCCCCATACAAGCTTCCAGGCTATTATTTTAACTGAAGGTGAATGCTCTCTGCTCCAGGGCTGTATTTATAGCTGTCTCTGCCCTCAAGTAAAGCAGGCCATTTCCTGAGGGTCCTCAACAAGAAGTGAGGCAAAATGAAAGTGTAGAATGAAGATATTCAATTTAGAAAGTTACCTTCAGGACACTCCCCGGGCTGGCAGCAAATTTTGTCACTTCATTCTGAAGTCAGTGGTCTTGCATCCACTGACAGCTGGTTGTAGAAGTGAATGTTAATTTTGAAGTCAATGGTTTTGCATATTGACCTTCGTTCTGGTGATCTGAAGATTTTGGGCAACCTATTGTTCACAAATCTGCCAGTCGGTGCTTTCTTGGTGGAAAGCTCTTTTGGAAAAGTGATTTCTAGTGAACTGAAAGGTTAATTGCCTACATCAGTGTAGATAGTCTAGATAGATAGATAGATAGATATATAGATACTTTATTGATCCCTAAGTTTTGCTACCCATGAGTCTTAAGTGTTGTCATGGTAGTTGCTATAACCTGACTAAATAGGAAAGCAGAAATATTATTTCTTGTTCAAATAATCTAATCTATAAGCCAAAAAATGGGAATACTGATGATAAAGAAGCCTACCACTACCAGTAACATGCCGAGCAGTAGTCTACATTTTTATTTATTTTCTATAATGAAAATCAATGAATCCCCAATCCCACCTCAATACACTGCTAATGTAACGGAGGCAAACTGAGCTAGCGTGCTAGTTGCCCGTGTAAATCCTCACAGCCCTAACCTTTAGAACGCTTCTAACCGCTGAGTTGGAAGCCTGGGCTTTTAGCTCAGTGGTTAGAGCGTTCAACTCCCATGCCGGTGAGTGTTGAGGTGGCGGGTTCGAGGGCTGTGAGCGGCGGACGAATTACGACCTCTGTTACACTCGCAGGGTCGGACTGGCTATCTGTTTTTTTTGCCGGTGGGCTGACGCACCTTTAGGCCGATAGAATATACAATTTAAAGGTTCTTTAAGTCTTGTACGCAGTTTCTGAGCTAGAAATTTTTTTGTCACATACAGCAAACATTTCCTCATGATACACTAGCTGCCTGTCCCCTGAATACACTATATTAAAAAAAATGCAGTCCCTGTGGACAGCCCAGGCTCCAAAAACTGCAACAAAAACAGCCTGGTCCAGCCTGGACCATGAAACATAACAAACGGTGTTCAAAAAGGACAAAAAGGACAAAAAGGATGGGTTGAGATAAAGCAGAGCTGGAAATTACTAAATGGGCATTGAAAAAACAACTTAGGGCTAACCACAACCACTCAAGCAGCCAGTAGCCTAACAATAAAAGCTAATGATCTTGATAATGCTGCCTGGAAATACTTAATGTATTTTGGCACCGGGAAAACGCCCAGTATGCCAGATGGCCAGTTCGCCCCTAAACTATGCTAGCCTAGGCTACATACGATAGCCTACTAAAATACATCAAAGTGAAATGAGTTCATGTAGCTATACTGTACTCAAATTTACCAGCAATGAAGGTAGTATAGGGGGGGACATATTTACAGGGTTCCCACGGCTCATGGCATTTCTGAAATATCATTGAATTTTAATCAAGTCTATTCCAGACATGAAAGTCAGGGAATTTGACACTTCACAAATTTAATTAAAAATACATTAATACAAATATATTTCCAGGCAGCATTGGTGTTTATCAGGATAATCATTATCTTTTATCGTTATTGGCTGCTTGAGTGGTTGTGCCCTACCTTGTTTTTTAAATGGCCATTTATTCTTGACAGCTCTAAAACAAGTAATCGATTCTAGAACACTATGCGGCTGATCTGAAAGCTTTGGTCGGTGAAGTACCGGTATTTTCAATGTACCGTTCATTGTACAGTAGGTCATGGAAATTCAGAGTTTTTGCCAGGTAAAAGTCATAGAATATTACATTTGACTTAGAGTGGTGTATTTACAGCAACAGGCAACAAAGTTTCCCTATATTTATTTTGTGTTTAAATTCTCCTACTGTTAAGATTATAGATTACAGTTAGGCCTAACACAATCTGGGTAATTTAGCTCTTTACAGTAGCCTAGGTGCAGTTACCAATTTGGCATTGTATAGTATTGAATAATTTGAAATGAGGCCTAGACTTTGAATTCTAGCAGAGCCCTTTTCACAGTTTGTATTTGTATGCTACAGGAGATTATGTGCTCCCTGGCCACCTCTGATCACCAGTGAGTCAGATAGCTAGTGAGTATGCCTACTTGTCCACTTTCAGTGCTCCACTGCACTTAGGCTAGTTCAAAAGATACGCATATTTATGGGTAGGCTACTGTCAGGATTGTGTATTAGTGGGTGGCTGACTGAATGGAGGGCCGCTTGGGCCAAATGCCAGTGCCGATTTTTTTGTCCCAGTCCGGCCCTGACTGTTCGAGAAATAAAGATGGAATCATGCACCTGTCGGTTCTCGACTACCTGCAGATCTAAGATATATCCACTAGTCGGCGAAGGTTCAAACTTTTTACCCTTGTTGTCTGTTGTCGCCGTCACCCACCTTTAGATGGACCATTCTTCTGACCAATCAGACATCAGACTCAGAAATGACTCAACGTCCTGTGCTAGCTTACTGTTCCTGTAACTTCAACGTCATGCGGATTAAATAAACTCAAGATCGGAACATTTTCAGGGATGACAAGGGGAATGTAGCCTACGTTTGCGTCGTAAATTACATTTACAGTTGTTGGTAGCCTAGTAGCAGATAACTAGCTTCGTCGTGTTTTTTTGTTCTATGGAAACATATTTCAACGAAAACACAATGCCTTGTCATAACCAGCAGATGAACAATAACGCAAATGACAGTCAAGAGCACGCGGCTAAACAAGTACGGTTCAGCAGTAGCGGCTTCCAATCGGAAGCGTTCACCGACGGAGATAACGGACAACATAACGACACCTTGACATTAAGTAGCGAAGCGCAGTGTCTGATCGGACCCCAGTTGAAGCTCCTTCCACTGAATGACCAAATACGAGAACTACAGACCATCATACGAGATAAGTAGGTTCAACCAAGCCCTCAACCATACCATGCATTTCCTTCTAGGCTATCGGCCTTGGAACGTATGCAGCTGATGAACTGTTACTGTTTTTTTAGGGCTAGTGTAGGCCTATCAATAGAAATTAATTTGATCAAGATCAGATTCAAGATGCTCAAAATAGCATCAACGCCAATTAATTGTTTCTAAAGACTAGCTAACGAAATTACTTTGGGTAATCTTGTAAACTAGGTCCGCTTCTGTTTTGTTGTGTGAAGAGACCAGTATACCGGTAATTCTTTCACAGTTACGCCACAGACCACCTGGTGGTGCAAACATCGGATTTTGGGTTGATTTGACCATCAGTTAACTTCAAAATAGGCGCTTTGCTTTGGATAGGCGATAGTAATACATCATAGGAGTGATTAACGTAAAAAATATAGACTGGAGTAATGGTGCATTCATGGCACTTCGGAATGACAAGGACCGCCCCTGTGGCTACTTTGTTTTTCCCACAGCAAGTGTTAATGTGCTTTGCCGTCGGAATGTGTGACAACACGGATGCCACAACAAAGGTTAAAACATACACTCACTAATCCTAAATAAACAACTGTATTTGCTTAAAATATAATGTAAGACGCTTGTGAAAGAAAGATTTGCAGCTTTCAGGTGACAAAAACGCCAAGTTCACATTAAGGGCCCGTCCACACGGAGACGCTTTTTGGGTTAAACGCAGAGGTTTTGCTTCGTCTTGGCTGAGCGTCCAAACGAATCCTGTAAACGCACTGCCCGAAACCGCACTTTTTTGAAACCTGAGGGGTATTTCACAAAGGCAGAATTAAGACATCCAAGATAAGTGATAAAACGAGGTTTGACATAGGGTTGTCTGGTCATCCTAGCTCAACTCGTTTAATGCCAATCCAGGATGAGTAGGAGCGACTATGTCAAGCCAGGTGTAAGTAAATCAGGATGTGTGCGCGTTCTCGTTTCTGCTCCAAAGTGCACGGTTGGAATAAAAAAGACGCGAAAATTGCGTCATTCACACAAAGTGAACAACCGCTTTTTGATATAGATTAACAATGAAGTAAAGTTGTCCTTTTTGGAATGGCTATTCCTGTAAAACAGCATGAGTAGGCGTGGTAGACCAACTGAATGCAAATTTATGTATGCACCCACGTGTGAGTGCTTCCTTGTCTCAGCACCCAACGTCATTAAGAAAGCGCTTGCCACTGCAAATATGCACATAGTATGATATAGCCTACCTTAATATTATAGTTGAAAATACATTCGAAAACTTTCCCCTCCACTTCCAATCAACTACAGTAGGCTATTCATCAAACGTCTATCAATAAAATAAGCAAACAATGAGTACCTAGGCCTATGTTAATTATAAGGCTATCACAATTAAAATAATAACCATATGGTAGTAGGCAGATTATCTTTTTTGTTTTGCGTGCAAATACATTTAGCAAATAGTTTATAAATGGAATAAAGCTCCTTAAAAATTATCACGGAGGTCTGATGTGAATGACAGCTAGCTGAATCAATAAGACGACATAATTACCATTAGAATTAACTTAGCTTGGCTGTTAGCCTGGTCGGGACCAGGCTAGGTGCAGAGAATAAATCCCCATGGTAACTTATGTGCCATCTCTTTTGTGAAACCAAGTCAAGGCTAAATTCATCCAGGATAACCTAAAAATCCCAGCTTAATCCCTTATCTAGGTTTTGTGAAATACCCCTCAGGTCCCAGAGTGGAAAAATCTGAAACCGTAGCCCTTTTGTAAACCGCACATCCTACTTGCGTATCGATGATGTCATCGCCACACCTCAGCTGCCCTGGACTTGACACTTATAGTATTGCCTAACAATACTAGTTTTCATACATGACATTACCTACGATTTCACTCCGTAGGATAAATATCACAACTGGTGCTGCTCAGCGCCGATAGCTTATGACTTGGTGGACTAAACACTGTTTTTCCCGGTGTTTTTTTATGCATTCTAGCTACTGTCAGTGATGCGAGAGAACTTAAGTTATTAGGGAAGTGCGGTGTAAGTTTACATTAATTTGTGCGTAGTGCCGGTGTCATTCATTTATTTTACATGTCTTACAACATAAACAAATGCATTCATAGTGAAGTCAGATATGAGCATACAAAGACGCTTAGAACTCATGTTAAGCCTATAGATGCGCACTAAATGCGAATGCACGATTTGATGCAAGCAAAAGTATCGACTGTTACTAACAAAGGTATTATAGCAATATTATAAACAGTGTTGCCACAGTTACCTTGAAAAAGTAAACTGATTACTGATTACTTATTTAAAAAGTAACTTAGTTACTTTACTGATTACTTGATTACTTGAAAAGTAACTAAGTTAGATTACAAGTTACTTTATTAGTTACTTTCAGCAGCTGCCGACAACACCCCCACCGCCTCAACATAAAAATGATAACCGGTTTTGCCAATACTCACTATACTGGAAGTGCATTTTAACAGTAATGTCAACAATGTATATAATAGCAGACATCCCAACCTAACCTACTTAGATACTGAAATTCAGATGTTTGTTCAATAATGTCTAGTCAGTACACCAAATAAGGAAGGCCTATTGATAGAAATGGTGATAGTAGTTTGTAGTAGTAGTTTGGCCTTTTCATGTAGCCTTGGCAACTAGCCATCTAGTATAGGCCTGAGTAATATGCAAATTAAATTACACTTGTTAAACTCACCTCAACAAGTCTTTTGCAATCATTTAACCCGCCGTGAGCAATGCTAAAGTCACTGTTACAAACAGTGCAGTGCAAGACTATCATTATGTTTTACTCTTATGAGACAAATGGGTACACTTTTGTGTAGTCTGATGTGAAATGGGTCTTAAATGTTCCTTTTTGAGGGGCACTGACTCTGCCATGATGCTCCTGTTCTTAGATACACTGACTGAACTGATTAATTAAGTTCGGGAGAAAAGAGATATAAGCCCATCTACACTGAAAACTGATTGGTTGATTTAGCAAAACAGACCAGGATGCTCTCTGTCTTGGATGCGCTTCAGGGACACACGCACCACTCCTCTCTCTCTCCCTCTCCGCTGTGTGCGCGTTAAACTCAGATGCACACGCTATTTGAAGTCCGGTCTGGCTTGCGTGCTCTTGTTCGCTCTAGGTTCCAGGAGATTTTATGTAATTTGCTTCAGGAAGCCACTATCAATACGTGGGAGACTCCAAAACTTCGGGAGACTTGGAATGTCTAGCTAGACAGCACTTTGTCGCCAGCACAGATTGTACAATGTACCTTAATGTTGTCATGTTTAGCTGAAACTCAAAATAATGACTGTATAGATAAAATGTGCATCTCTCTCCTCCCTCCATTGTTGTTTACGTTTGTGTCGCTGCGTGGTTTTACACATGAGTTGTCCTCATGCTGAAAACGTGAGCATAGCCTACATGACGTTAATCCCCATTGTATGGCCTACACAGCGCGCAAGCTTTGGTCAATTTCTGTAACAAACAGTGCCACCTACAGTATAGGCCTGGGATATGAAGTAACGTGTTGAGTCGTGTTGAGATGGATCCGTTTGGATGCAAATATTCTTGATACGGTTCCAGGGAAGACGGAGGAAAAAAAGGTCGGTTTGGTATGGAAGCCCGTTTCCGCCACTTGAAAAAAAAAACTGCCGGATACTAAGTCAAAATTATGAGATTTAAAGTCATAATTATGAGATATAAAGTCATAATTTTGAGATTTAAAGTCGTAATTATGAGATATAAAGTCATAATTATGAGATTTAAAGTCATAATTTTGAGATTTAAAGTCATAATTATGAGATTTTAAGTCATAATTATTAGATACAAAGTCAAAATTTTGAGATTAAAAGTCATAATTATGAGATATAAAGTCATAATAATGAGATATAAAGTCGTAATTATGAGATTTAAAGTCATAATTATGAGATTTAAGGTCATAATAATGAGAAATAAAGTCGTAATTTTGAGATTGAAAGTCATAATTATGAGATTTAAAGTCATAATTTTGAGATGTAAAGTCGTAATTATGAGATTTAAAGTCATAATTAAGAGATATAAAGTCGCAATTTTGTGATTATTAACCCAGGAAGTAAACCCAAAAGGTCATGAGTCAAGGTTGCTGTTCTGCTCTGTTTAGGTATTTGTAGTTTAGACATAAAACTGTTAGGCTACTGTAGCTTAATAGTTTATTTCAGCAATGTCTTTAGTGGTATAATCAACAGGCACTCCTTCGCTTTATGGACATCACCACCACAGGTGGTTTCTTTTAGGCTTTGCTTCTGTAGGCTACGGTTGACACTCGACAGAGGCATCTTCATCCAGCTTTTCCATGCTGGTCACCTGCTCGTTATAAATGTAGCTAGAGCCTATCAGACATCAGCCTATTTGAACGATCTGGCTGTTTGGTCTATCTGATTATCAAATATGTTTTATCCAATTTAGAATAATTATTCTTTAAAGCATCCATAACCCATTTTGATCACATGCATATAATAATAATGTGTTGTGCTATGAGTGACTTCAAAGCAACATGCAACCGAGTAGCAGTATCGACATTAGAACTGCAAAAGCTATCCAGCCCCATGGAGCCAGTTCATTATGGGAAAATGAGGAAAGTTGCCGCCCATGGTGCAGAAAAGGATCGCTAGAAAGACAATCATTTAGAATGTGAGCAAGTTCATTTATCTAGTTTAGGCTACAGCACGTAGGCCTAGCATGGCATTGCTTGCTCTGACTCTTATACTGACATGTCTAGCGTTCCTTTTCCGTCTGACACAGCATGACCTTTAGCGTACTTCCTGGGTTAATAATCTTGAAATTGCGACTTTATATCTCTTAATTATGAGAAATAAAGTCACAATTTTGAGATTTAAAGTCATTACGAAGGAGTGCCTGTTGATTATACCTCTAAAGACATTGCTGAAATAAACTATAAGGCTGTGTGCAAACTGCTACAACCAGAGTCCGTCAACTAGCTAAACTGAGCAGAACAGCAACAGCTCATGACCTTTTGGGTTTACTTCCTGGGTTAATAATCTCAATTTTAAATCATAATTACGACTTTAAATCTCATAATTATGACTTTAAATCTCAAAATTATGACTTTAAATCTCATAATTATGACTTTAAATCTCATAATTATGACTTTATATCTCATAATTACGACTTTAAATCTCAAAATTATGACTTTATATCTCATAATTATGACTTTAAATCTCATAATTACGAGTTTATATGTCATAATTACGACTTTAAATCTCATAATTATGACTTTAAATCTCATAATTATGACTTTAAATCTCATAATTTTGACTTAGTATCTGGCAGTTTTTTTTTTCAAGTGGCGGAAACTGGCTTCCATAGTTTGGTACGTGTGGACTAGGCCTAAAACTGTTGGACATGAAAGGCCACATGGACTACAAACAAACTACAACATGACGACAAAAGTGGTGATTAGCCCCTAACTGGGCAACTCTGTTAGCAAAATCTAGCCCCAGTTTCCGACCTCTGACTCACACATTACTTGACGTGAATGACTCGGAATGATGATGTTTTCACTGGGAAAGCCCATGAACGCTAGGTAATTCAACATTGACACCTCCGATATGTTTAGTGTTCTAAAGACGTCATAGCCTGTTATAGTTACCAAATTGATAGCCAGGCAGACGTGAACACACATGGCTGGCTTTAAAACTGTGCTTTCATTATACAACTAAACACAACAAAATACTTTCATAACCCTTGAGCCAGCTCCTTACACTTACATGAGTGTTTATCAATGGCGATGCAGTTTGTTTGCACCTCCAGCATGGCATACCTGGTTACCACCCAAAAACGCCCACAAATGAACGTAAGCCTATTGCGATGCGTTTGTTTGCACCTCCAACAGCATGACATACCTGGTAACCGCCCAAAAACGCCCACAAATGCATGTTTGTGTGAAAGAATATGAAGGATGACAGCCGGAGGTGTTCCATAGGCCCAACACTGGTTACCTCTTCCTCTCTTACTTTCTCCCTCTCAGGTCGACCAGTAGAGGTGATTTCGTGTTTTGTGCAGATAGACTGGTAAGTGAAATACAAAACTTTTTAGTGCTTCAGATGAATAGTGACTGACGTGTTGAAAGTGGAATTTATAAAAGAAATTCAATTAGGTCTTTTAAGAATGTGGTAGTTTACAGTGGTAATGGTGCGTTCATGAGCACCTGGGAAGTGGGAGAATTCTATAGTTTAGGGGGGGTACATCACACCTGAACTGGGAGCTTTGCGAGTCCCCAGGAGAATGTTTTGACGTCATAGTGAAAGATAAAAAATGGACTGACCAAATGCCCAAATAAGTCACTTCATTGTTTGTTTATGTTATACTCATAAGCACAAGCGATTGTGATATTGAACAGTACTTCCCAGAGTACCTTTGAGGAACTAGATGTTAGCCTTCTGGCTAGCTAGCTTATGAACAATAGCAACGTAGCCCGTTTGTTTTTGCCAAGTGAACGCTCTCAGTTCGGAAGTATGGAGTATGTGGGGACCTTCCCACTTCCCAGCCACATGAACGCACTAAAAATAAATGGTAGAATGGTACTCAAATGATTGTGTATGGAGATGATAGGCCTACCTTTGTGATTTAATGGAACATCTGCCTTCAGATCAGGTTAGTGGTTGAAGAAGGACTCAATCAGCTTCCATACAGTGAGTGCACCGTCACCACTCCAACAGGTAAGGTTTAAGCACATGTGGAGAGTTCTAACGCTAGTCGGCAGTACAGGAGAAGAATGTGTAGTCTACATGCCTCACTTTAGTGTGCTCTTTATCAATGTACACGCCCTCACATATATATGAATGTCCCACATCTGTTGGTTTCCAGGGCACAAATATGATGGCGTCAAGTTTGAGAAGGGTAACTGTGGAGTCAGCATCATGAGGAGTGGTAAGGACACTCGTGGGTGGTCTTTGTGGATGGGAACTGATGATGGATGAGCAGGTGATGCAGTACGGGCTCTTTTCTGCAGGGGAGGCCATGGAACAGGGTCTGAGGGATTGCTGCCGGTCTATCCGCATTGGGAAGATCCTCATCCAGAGCGACGAGGAGACCCAGAAAGCCAAAGTTTACTACTCCAAATTCCCCCCTGACATCAGTCGCCGCAAGGTTTTGCTCATGTACCCTATCCTCAGTACGTATGCCAATCAGATCTCCTGTCTTGAATATATCAGTCAATTAGTCTGTATCCTATGTGTGTGCCCATGAGATGTGCAATCAGCATTTTACAGCTCTGTGTCTGTGTCTGTGTGTGTGTGTGTGTGTGGCGCATATGTGTATTCATGGGTGCATTTTCAGGCACAGGAAACACTGTAATCGAAGCGGTCCGAGTTCTGCGAGAGCACAGACTGCAAGCCAAACACATCATTCTCCTCAGCCTTTTTTCTACACCACATGGTACGTCCTGTCCTGACCCTGTCCAGTGGCTCCCCGGGATAGCACTGCATGTTTTAGGTGTCTCTCTTGATTGTAAAAGCTTGTTTAAGGTGATTGGGGTTCCTAGGAGCAGGATCAAGACTGCTGTGAGACAGAAGCACCAGACAGTAAATAAATATGCCTTATCCTACCAATGAGGCATGTTCGGCACATGTTAACAGTCAGGGGCGCGTTTCCCAAAACCATAGTTGCTAACTAAGTTAGCAACTTTGTTGATTGCAATGCAATTTCCCTTTGCAAACAAACTAAATTGCTAACAGGTTAGCAACTATGGTTTTGGGAAACATACCTCAGTATGTTTACATGCACAGTTAAGCCGAGTTACGGTTATAGTTCGACTAGGCCATTTAATTGGACATGAGCAGTGTACAAGAACGGTAAGGGAATAGATTTATTGAAGTATGTCTGACTCCACTCTGATATGCCTCCGTACAGCTTGGTAGTATTGGGCTTTTAACGGTTGGCTTATCACATCATAGACCAAAACAATTGACAAACAATTTAGCTTGTGGCAAATTGGTATCATGTCGAGTGGTGAATGAGTAGACAACTTCACAGCTCTATATTTTGTACATGCTGCACACTTTACTTGTTTAACAAATGAGATGCATGCTATGTGCTATGTGAGATGCATGCTATGCACCCTTGTGGTCATGGTGTTATCCAAAGGTAGACGACTACACTTCTTCTGTTACTTCAGGGTCAAAGCCCTGGGAGAGAATTGTGGAGCGTGTGCAAAGTGCTCAGGCCAGTTTTGTTGGTGCCTGTAGATAGTGCTAGTCTACCGCCTGGTTTCTAAGAGATGGAATGTTTTTAAGCATGTGTGTCTGTGTCTACAGGTGCAAAATCAATCATTCAGGAGTTTCCTGACATCACCATACTGACAACGGAAGTTCACCCAGTGGCTCCAACACACTTTGGCCAGAGATACTTTGGTACCGACTGACCACGTTCCACATCAATATGTTACACACTGACTGCTATCAGTGTCTGTGCTGCTGTGACAGGTCAGCCAGAAAAGTGTCTATGCGTATTCCTTTGTTTGACTTTAGCCTCTTTTGAGATTTGCTGCCTTAATTAGATCTAGTTCCTGCACAAGTCAATACAACACAGAACTACATATACATTAACAGATGTGTGATGGAAATCCATGGCAAAAGAAAGAAAAGTGCGAAGAACCACATTCCAGTCTGGTGGCCTGGCATACTTGTTGCATGTGCTACTGCACTACATTCATCTGTCCACTTGCTCATTTGGTGGTGACTGGGAGAGAATAAATAATAACAAATGAATATTTGCATTATTATTTTTTATTAATCAGACTTATATTTACATAAGAAATGGTTCGAAACATATTGCTGATTTCCACGTGAAATCAGCATCTACTAAGCTACAGCCTAAAGGCCTATTGATATCAGTCTGTCAGATGTTTATTTTACTACAGCATCTTATTACAGTATATATATATCCTAAATGCGTAATAAAACAATATTGTATTTTAAAATGATAAGTCTGCCTAAAATTGTAACTGCTTTGGCTGCTAGATCATTCATGGGTCTAATGTTTTGAGGGAACATGTTTTAATATACTAACGAAGTTGAGGTTGTACAGCTTGAGGTTGTACTGCCACACAATTCAGCTTCCAGATGGAGATCTGGTCTGACCTCTGACTGATGCACATCCCAAATCCACTCGGAGGAATCGTTAGACGCATGTTTCCCTGAGAAAACAAACAAAAAAAGTACAACACACAAACCCATAGGTCAGGTAACTGGAAAGGAAAAGCTGTTGTGTTGACTGTATGTACTGTATGTACTGTGATTAAAATGGATAACTACTTGGTTTTAGATAACTACAAATGTTTTAATGTCATTCTGAAGGAGCACCAACATCTCTGGCTTAAGACACTAAATTAAAATACATTTTCCTTTGGCTAATATGAAATTGTTAATGTTATACAGTGTTGCTTGAAAGTGTGAACCCTTAAACAGTTTGGAGTTTTCTATTGTTTTATCATTATTTTCTTATTTTGTCATCACCAGTTTTTAACTATAAATTGTCAGGTGTGTATATTTAGCAAATGCATGGACTTATTTAGAGGTAATTGTGTTAAGCCAAAACAATCATGAAACATGGAATTAATGTATGTACAAAAGTAAGTGAAGGCCCCAGCTGCATTGGTGAAGTCATGTAGATAATTGATTAATGTAAAACATATGTGGGTGTTGAAATACTCAATTATAGCATATTATATTATATTAATAAAAAACAGACTTCCTTTTGGAAAGGGTTTGAGCAACTATGATTAAAATAGAGAGGAAATCTACCAAACCACTGTAGTGCCAAGGCATACCCACAGGAATCAACAATGCCAAGAGGAAAGGAGATATCCAAGGACATAAGGACGAGGGTATGGAAAGACCCTCTTTAAAAGATTCCAGCTCCATTTATCCACTGCAAATGGAGGGCATTCAACATTACAGCAACATTTCCTAGAGGTGGATGCCCATCAAAAGTATGACAAGATGCTCCAGAAAGATAATAAATTGTGTAGAAAGCCAGCCCACAGATCACCTCGAGTTACTGACCTCGATGGCAGCATCTGGAAGATAAAGAGAATTCAAACTCTGGATTGGCCTTGTCAAAGTCCAGGCCTCAATTCAATAAAAAAATTTTGGCTAGATCTGAAGTGGGCAGTACATGCCAGTTGACCCTCCAACCTCTCAACTGGCTGAGTTCTGCAAGGAGGAGTAGGCAAAAATCCGCAGAACCAGATGTGAGACACTGGTTAATGGGTACAGAAGACAGTTGGTTGAAGTAGTGGTTAGAAAAGGAGGTGCTACAAGAAATTAACTACATGGGTTCACATACTATTGCAAATGTCATTTTGAGTTTTTGTGAACTAAACCAGATTTTGTTGAATATATAATGAAACTATATAACTTTCTTTTGTTTCTGTCTATTATTTGGAAGGTCAACTTTACAAATTGGGCTTTGGAGGTGCATTAAATAAGGTTATTTAATTTGTTTTGTAAAAAACAACTGACCATGTCTGAGGGTTCACAAACTTTTAAGCAGCACTCACTTTATACACATTTGTAGTTGTCTGCTTGTGTGTTCTTTTTACAGGAGGAATGAGTGTTTGTGTGTGAGAGAGAGGGAAGAAAATGAGATGTGTCTGTAACTCTACTCTTAGCCCTCACACACTCAAGTTAATGACGGGTCTTGGTTGGAGATCACATTAAGACAGCGTGAGAACTTTTGAGTAAATTTAGTCCATCTTTTAAAATAAAAGACCGGTCAAGACTGGCAATGGGTTATTGAAAACATTCTATTTAGATGGTTAAGGTTGTTGAAAATCTGCCATTATATAATATTACTGTTTAACTTTGATTCTGCCTTTTATAAATATACTATTCAATAAAACTCGTTACCTATACGTGTCATTATATATATTTTATATTATACGTGTCATTATATATATTTTCATTATATGTGCCCTCTTATTTACTTATTTACTTACTTTTTTGTTTACTTGAATGTTATGTTTGTCTGTGGACTTAAAATTGGTAAAATATGTCTTGTCTCCACCGTGGGATAGTGAGAAACGTAATTTCGATCTCTTTGTATGTCTGGAACATGTGAAGAAATTGACAATAAAGCTGACTTTGACTTTGACTTTGACTTTGACTCTGCCTCCTCCCAGTATTCATTTAATTGTACGCCATGAGTGTAAGGGAGCAAAAGCTTCCTCCTCAGAGGGAAGACCTGCCCATCGCCATGACTGCATGGAAAAACAACAACAACAATAATAAATCTTCATTGTTCGGCCATGATATCACATAGTAACAGTCACAGCCAACACAAACTGACCTGCTAAAAACAGGTAGCAGCCAAAATCTTCTTTGTGATCCAAACACCTGCAATACATTGGGCTTCAGGCCTACATCAAAAGCTCTTCGGTCAGGTCCATAGGAAAAGAAAGGAGCTGACAACCACTCTGACATAAGAGAGAGAGTTGGAGACATTTTTTTCAACATAATTGAAATCACCATAAAATTGGAAATTAATGCTAACAAGTGTGACTGCAAACTAATCAATTTTTACGCAGCAGCACTGGCATTTGTCATTTATTTGCATCAGACATGACAAGCTAAACTCCATTAAATGAACAAGGTCCTCTCCTGGTGCTCCTGCTTCTGTCTATGCATCCATTTTGCTTGGTCAAAGGTGCTGTGTTATTACCAACAGTCGTCTTGTTCTTGATGACCAGCCAGCAGTGAAAGCCAAGTAAAAAGGACAGTGTGATGGCAAACACCAGCGACACCACCATGAGGAAGAGCACGTGCACTTTCACTGTCGAGTGGTTCAAAAACGGACCCTACAAGAGACCAAAATAGAGCACAAGCGGGGAAAGTCAAAAGAAAAAAGGCCTTGGCATATTCAAACAAGTGGCAATAAGGTGTTTGAATTTAACCAAACCGAATGGATTTGTTTACTTTATTAAGGATTTACCAATAGCCCCTGTCAACCTAAAAGGCTGCATCCAAATAGATGCTTGGTTTGTGTACTCTTACAAACACTGCTCCTTCCCGCAACCCACACACAAAGCCCAAACACGCCATGCTCACCAGCCAGAACTTGACGAAGTAGGGCGCGACTGTGGCAACAATGAAAAGGCAGTAGAGCAGAGAGAAAGCCAGTAAGAGGAGGAAGAACTTGTAGTTGGAGAATCCTACACAGTTGTTCAGCCTGAAAAACAGACAGACACACTTTGATAGGACTATAGTCTGCAGAGCTGCATACAAACTTAAGTACTTACGTGTTGAACACAGCACACAGACTTATAAACTCACCTACCATGGACAGTGGTGATCCATTTTGAGTACACACCTGAGATGGACAGCAAACAGTGACCACTGTCATTAGTCTAGAATTACACTTTTGGTAATTAACATGTACCACAGAACTTTTCTGAGTACTACACAATGCCATCACCTAAATTAATCACAAACAAACAGCATAAATTGTGAATGAAAATATAAACTTTAGGATCCATAGTGGTGTCAGAATCATGGTGGGTCTGGGATAACTTTTATAAAATTATTTGACTCATTCAATTTGGACATTCAGATCACTTATTATCGTCCTCCTACGTGGACATACACATAAGAGGTTGAAAAACATATTGATATACTGTTCAAGTAAACATGCCAGTTACAGGGTCCATGAAGAGCACCTCCTGCTGCAGTAAATAAAATCTCATTAATGAAGAACAATCAGAGCAGTGGCCACAAGGTGTAATCAGACACAACCAAACATGCACATCCACAGCACGCTACACAACCTGTTAACCACAGGACACTTGACACCTCTGTAGCTGAAATTCAGCAGAGGCATTCCAGCTGACCACTCAAATAAAAACACTTCCTTGGCTTATTATCCTGCACCCAGTAACTCTCCACACACCCCTCCCACACCCACACACACACACACGCACACACACAGACAGACAGACAGACAGAGACAGACACACACACCAACAAACACAGACAAAGTATTTGGTTACTCACTTCTTAATGTGAGCAAAGTAGGGGTTGAGAAGATAGGAAGACATGCATTCTAATTCACACTCCCCTAATCTCACACACGTATACACACAAATAGGCCTAGACACACCATGCATGTGAAGGTGCACAGCACACTGACACTAATACAGCAGGGCTCTTACATTTGGCAAGCTGAACAGTGGTGGCAGCGGTCTGGTTTAATCAACTGGCAATGACGACAGAACCTGATAGCTGAACACACACACACACACACACACACACACACACACACACACACACACACACACACACACACACACACACACACACACACACACACACACACACACACACACACACACACACACACACACACACACACACACACACACACAATTCTAGCAAGTCACTGGACAACAAGTAACAGCAAGATCTCACCTCACACGCAAAAAGACAATTACAAGCATCTCTATATTCCCAACTAAGGTCTTCATCTTTAAGGCATAGGGCCCTTAAACCAAGATTTTAATTAGCAAAATGGAAAGAATAGCATCCTGAGTGCTTTATTCATCTCAGAGGGCCACACACACACGCACACAGATGCACACAAACACACAGGCACAGACAGACGCACGCACGCACACAGTATCTAGACAACCTAGAATATCTTCAGAGTTGAGAACTGACAATTTCAGTTTTGTAAAGCCTAAAGACAGACAACACAGAGTTTATGATAGTCCCCTGTCAAAGCCCCTTCTTGACTGAACCTCTATTATCGAACCGCTTCAGTGTGGAATTAATGATATTATGAAGGGATGTGACCCTTTTCTAGTGCGCTTAAAAGACTTCAGTGTTAGTGTTAGTGTTTGATCACCTCCGGAGGCTGAGCGCGAATGCACCGGCAGCTTCTGTGAGATCTCCAGGAGAACCCGTCTCTTAGCCTCTGGAGTCTCCTGCTCTGCATAGCGCTGCCTGTCCGACAGAGAGAGCTGGAACTGGACAAACACAATGTTTCTTTGTTTTTTTTTTTTAATCTTTGGACAGAAAGGAGTGTAATAGAGTGGGGTCTTAAACTATTTGTCTGTCTCTCCATCACAAGCACATACCACACCACAGAGTGGTACACATTTAAACCCTAGTGTTAGACTTAGAACATTTAGTTTCACTTTCAAATGCAGCATTGGCTATGAGGTATGAAGTGTATGTATGAAGCATTAACTTTGCTGTATGAGTTATCTAACCACTGCCTCATCTACACTCACTGTGATATTATGTACAATAGGTCTTACAGGACAATGTGAGAGGATGGATATGACACCCATGGATCTGTCCATATCCCCCCAATATTGAAACCACAGTAACACCCTTGATATGAGGTATGAGCTAAATTAACCTTCTAGCAGGCCACGATCAAAGCGGTACTCAAAACATTCAGGTTCTTATGTACTGTTGTTATAGGTGTATTTTCAATTATGAGTAACACACAAGAGCAAACAGCTTGCTGGTTTTACCTCTCGTAACGGTGAGGAAGGTGTGGTGAATACAGACCTCCAAAATGCCCAGGAGAACATCCCAAAACAAACATGGAACATCAAGAGATGCATCACTGGTGAACATATTCCCAAGGTGGAAAGAAAAGGAGGAAGTGACAGAATTTAAAACACATGAATGCCTTTAAATTAGTGTTATAATAACAAAACAAAAAATGGGAATGCAAAAGTCAGTCACACAAAATGTTGACAGAAGTCACCCTGTACCCTTTCTTGCTGTGCCTGTCAGGGTGACTGCAAGAGAGAGAATAAACAGTGGTTTAGTAAGTTTGCTTGTCCTCTGAATTCTCTGGGTCTACTCTAAATAACCAATTTCCCCTCACAAATACACAAAATAGGCCTGTAAAAAAATAAAACAAAAATAGCTATTCTTAAACGAGAAAATAAGAATCCGTTTTGACACAAAATTAGCTAGACTACTTACTGAGGCAGAGCTGAACCACATACGCGTAATATGACCACACGACCACCATTGTGAGGATTATAACAGGGATCCACGAAAGCACCGAAACACATCGTCTAAATGTTGCACGTAAGGCCATAACCAGACACGTTTTGGTATAGTATCTGCGACAACACATGAACGTTTGACACCTGCATCTTTCGGCGTTCTGTTTTATCCACACAGGTGTTGCATCCGGTGCGACAACCGCCTCCTACCGGCAGATTGAATCAGAGTAGTTGGATGTCACCTGAGAGGTTTCCAGAACTCTTCATCCACAATATGGGCTACATTTAGAAGGACTTTCCTAATATTGGAAACGTTTTAAACATTCAAAAAACACGACAATGTTCATGGTTAACTACTAATTTAGGCTAATGTTAAAAGTCGACCTCGAAGGAATTAAACATTCAATGAAAGCGAAAAACATTAGCATAGGCTCCTATTTTTTATTAAATCAGTTGGCAATGGTGGGCTATCCCATAGCCATGGGCGCAGTTTGTAGCTTCTGAAATAATCTATATGAAAATCATATCATTAAAAAACCTGTCACTGTTAATAGAAATGTTATGGTCACACTCAACAACCATACAAAGTGTTAGCCACAATTAACACCACACAATACCAACTAAGTTGTTTATTGAACTTTCAAAACAGATACTTTGTATGTTTGGTAAATCTGGAAAAAATGCCACCATACCACTCAGGTTTGTGGAAATGTCTATCACTTTATCAAAATCCATCTCCAATCTCAAATCAAGAGTCATACAGCCATTGAGTGTGCATCTTGTCCTCTTTGTTAAGGCAAGAGAATCCCAGTATGCATGAGCTGTGGGCCTCCCTTCTAGATTTCTTTTTTGCACACACAAAAACATCAACTATAAGAGCTCTGTGGTGAACCATGATCAATCTCATGATTATTCTCAAATCGATCCTACAGGCAAGGTGAAACAAAGTAAGGAGAAACTTTCAAGGTTCACACAGATGGTTCCACAACAAAAGCCACAATGGGAAAGAAACATTTCAGAGGACATAACAAAACATTTTATGGCCACCCGCAGGTTCACTGATATTAGCCAAATCTGCAGTGGAGACCTGGAGTTCCATGATTACATGAAATTTACATTAAATATGAATATTTAGGGTATTCATTCCAAAATAAGTTAGAATTAATTTAACACATTGAGAGACAACAAAAACAAGTTGGGGACAAAGTGACCGCAAGCATTGTGAGGGATAATAAACAACAATTCACCCCAAACTCTGAACACACAGTCCTAAGTGTCAACCAGGAGTTAGTACTCAAATGAATACTTGTACCTCAAACACTTTGGGGCTCTAGTTTGGCAACAGAAACATGGAACAAAGGGCTTGAAACTGCCCAGTAAGCTTGACTTAATAAATATAAAAAAATGGCACGGTAATGTTCATCCAAGGGACTGAATTAAACCATTCATAATACATTGCAATGCTGTGCTTTTATGAAATGTATGTGACTTACGGTGCAACAGTAAAGGTTGAGAATAAAGGATGGTGAAGATTTTTTTCTTCTGTACATGTAACCCTTAATCCCTGGCAACCTTATACTGTTTATTCTATAGAGGTCCCATTTCCTCACAGAGCTCTCAAGTATATCATTATGTTGCTATAGCCACCATTCATTTTAATCAGAGATTTTTTTAGAATGTATTTTAGACTGTTCGAATTGTGATATACAAGTGATTTCTGAGTGAAAATGTTATTAGGATTTAGCGTCGGCCACTTTTTATGGAGCTGCATAGCTGGCTTTGGTCATTTAAGTTTTTCAATGCTACAACTATATTGACTGTGTCTGCCATTTTCACTTGCCGTTTCCATACACAAACTAGAGGCAACGGAGTTATAATAGGACTATCCCATTATATTTCAACAGACTAGGAGAGGCTCTCTTTTTTTAAGGTCAATGGAATGAAATGGAAAAGGTCATCCAAAAAAGAAGCTCTCAGTTCTAGCTCTCCACAAATTGGTCAGCCTATACTTATAACAGATACATGTTCAATTTCATTTGTTTCACATCAGTTGTATTTGTTCCATTCTATTCTTTTTGGGCATAGTAAGTCTGTGGTTTATGGGCCTTTAAGCGGGCATCTCTGGATTTCTGCTTCCACAGTGCTCTTTAAGGCATCATGGGCCTTCTTAAGGTCTACGAGAATATGAAAGTATGCTTTGAGTTTCATTGTCCTCTCCTCCTCGTCATCAAAGTTGACCTCTTGGAAGCTCTGCATGAATTGCATATAGGACTCATTAAGTGCCGTGGTCATCTCAACGAGACGCTGGTTCCTCTCAGAGAGGTGAACGGAGACAAAGAAATCCTGAGTATGGCCAAATGAACCCTTCTGGACAAAAATGTCGGTTCTTTGAGGGTCCAGACGAGCCCTTTTAGTGCCATAGTTATGAAGGCTCTCTAAGGTAGCGTCACAAGCCAGGACCGGGCCCACTAATGCCTCTGGGTTGCAGACGTAGCAATGCCATTTTTTGCCTGCATACAAGATGGCTGACAGCGCTTTACGTCCAAAGTTGCGTAAAATACACTTTTTACAGAAGGCATTTGTGCAGTAGTCGCAGCAAATAAGGTTCCCCCCTTCAGCACACCACCTAGACATAAGCACAGAAAAGGAGATTGTGTTTAAGTAAACCAAACATTTATTCGAAAATATAAGCTTACAATCTTATGGTTAGCTTACAGGTAAGGATTTGCACTAAACATTGGTCAAGCTTCAAGGATTTGTAGTGGAGCATCTCCAGACTACTATCTATAGAGAGCTAGCAGTGGCACTGCTGGACATAGCTGTTAAAACAATTAACATAAACAGAAATCTAGCACTAAAAGACTGGCTCTATAGCCAGGTTTCAACTAAAACTATTTCTAATATCTTGAGATCATCATGTAGTTTGCACAACATAAGTGACGTATAGTGACATAAATATATGAATATATATGAAATATCAACAGTGCATTATAACAGTTTTAAGTCTTAAGCGTTTTACCATACCTGCACTGTTCATCTGTCCCATCCACATCCTTGCTGATGTCATCGCTCATGTAGTAACTGTAACAAGACTAAAATAAAAGACACCCAATCATCATTACTGGGTTTTTTTTTTTTTTTTGCTAAAAAGTATTGAGCCATGTTTTGCCTAGATCTTTCGTTGTTTTCCTGTTTTACACACCCAAACAACTTACCTTGCAGATAAGCACTCCGAGCGCTGGGTGTCTGTACATGGCATCCCACTGAAAGTGATTCATTTGCTGCCCACAAGCAGTGCAGTTGACGGTCTGCAGATAAAAGTCTATGGGCAACAACAAAAAATGTCTTGTCACACTCAATTTTATGTCAGCAGACCATGTAGAGATATGCATACAGTATATACACGTTCCTGATATTCACTATACCTAACTACTATTTTTTTTTTCATGATAGGAATATCGGGAGTTGAATTACTTTTCACTAAACCTGAAGACACAGTTAGGAACAGCAGTATCACAACACTGCTTTACTGGTTCATTGTGACAAAGGCTGAAAATCTTAAGTGCAATCGGAACTCACTAGTCAGTGAGGAAACCCCTTTGGTTGTGGTCTGCTGGTCTTTGAAATCACTGTCGCAGCCGCTCTCGGAGGCACACCCCCCTGTCTCACTCGAAGAGCTGTGAGATGAGGGCTCCACTGGTCTCTGTAATTTGGGGGGGTGTTTACGGGGGCGTCCCCTTCCCCTCGGCCTTGGCTTCACTTGCGGGGTCAGTGTGGAAGAGGAGGAGGATGAGGAGTAAGAAGGAGAGGAGGACTGGCCTTGAGGCATGCTCTTCTTCATGCTGGTCATTTCAAGGTCAGGGGATGAGCTCTTGTCCGACTCAAACATGCCAATTCCCTCCATGCTAGCGTCAGTAGATGATGACTGGGGAGGCATCTGCTGTACCCATAGCGAGCACCTGCTCTCCTCGTCCATTGGTTGAATGTCTCTTTCATCCTCTTGGTCATCTCCCATAGCAGACGTTTGACCTTCCTTGACCTTGGATGCAGGCTGCTCTTGCTCGTTGGAAGGGTACAGCGTCCTCAGGTCCTCCTGTCCACTTCTACGAAGCTCCATTTCTACTGCCTGTTGCAAGGCATCATAGGCGTTCTGTAGGTCTATGGGAACATTGGAGTAGTCCCTCAGTTTAAGGGTTCGGTCTTCCTCTTCGTCACTGCTGTCCTCCTCGCAGCCTTCCATAAACTGCACAAACGACTGGTTGAGTGCCATGGTCATCTCAATCAGGCGCTGAGTCCTTTGCAAAAGGCCAGAGGAGAGAGAGAAGGACTGACCATCTTGAGTCTGGTGATGCTGACCCTTTTGATCCAAAATTTTCCCTCTCTGCGGGTCCAGGCGCCCCCTTCTTGTGCCACAATTGTGGAGATTCTGAAGGGTAGCGTCACAAGCCATGACCAACTTCACAAGAGGCTCAGGGCAACACACATAACAGTGCCATTTCTTATCAGCGTCCATGATGACGGACAGCTCTTTACGTCCAAAGTTGCGCAACACACACTTTTTACAGAAGGCATTGGTGCAGTAGTCGCAACAAATCAGATTGCCTCCCTCTGCGCACCATCTAAACAAACAGAGGCATATGTGTTAGATGCAAAGTTTTAGGAAACATAAGCAATCGTGTTCACCAGCACATTAAGTGATCTTATGTACCTGCATTGGGCATCAGTCCCATCGGCATCCTTGCTGATGTCATCGCTCATGTAGTATCTGAAACAAGACTGAAACGAGACAACCATACATCATTCTTGCTAACTTCACAATTATTCACTTTTTCTCTGCATTTCTCTTGTATGTCATTACACAAATTACCTTGCAGATGAGCACTTTGAGGGCTGGATGTCTGTAGACAGAGTCCTTCTGGAAGTGATTGACCTGCTGTCCACAAGCTGTACAGCTTACTACCTGGTAATCAAAGTCTAAACAAATGCATACGTTAAGGCCCTTGTTTATTTTTTGCCTGTTTATTTGCTTGTGGTTATGTTTTAGACAAAAACTCACTTTGTTTGATCAATCTATTCTGTTTACTTCGTGTTTTGCTGCCGAATTCTGGACCTCTGAACTCATCCCCATCGTCCTCCACAGGCTGCGGTCTCACCACAACCGTCCCTAAGAAGATTTGCAAGGTTGAACTGAAATGCATGACACTGCCATAGAACATTATTTGCTATAGGTGATCAAACTTCCAACAAGCAGTGTAAGAGAAGTGCCAAACCTTTTGGGAGAAAGTCGAGGTTTAGATCACTGGAGTCGTTGGATGCGATGCTTCTACTGTCCGAGGAACAGTCCGACTCGTCCTGACCAGTATGTCTGACCACTATCAAGGGCTTCCTATATTCAGATGTCAATTTCCATTAGAACTTAGCAGTAGCAGTGATAGCCTTAGTAGTGCTAGGCAGCATAGGGCTGCTTGCTCACCAAAGTCGATTCATGTTTGAATCTGTGCAGAGAAATACAACAGCATGTAAGGGCACCTTCACAGAGTAACCATATATTATATCTTATGTCCTGAAACTATCCAAAGCTGACAATTTTAACTCAGCAAGTAAAGCAAGCAAAGAAGAGGACATTTTTCCTGTTAAGATATGTCTTAACATGTCCCAAGATGTTCTAGCTTTTGGTGTTGATGATGACTGAAAATTTGTATGTACTGTGACGACTAAAAATTCTAAATAACATGCTAGACATGCAATCAAATTATGAGCTCTGACGATTTGAAAGCGTGATTTGTAGTGAAATATCTTCCACTGTCGCTGTAAGAAATGCCCGATCAACTGGGCTAACAACTCCACTAATGGAGTATCTCAAAGGTGTGGCATTCTTTAACTACAACAGAGGTAGCAATATAGCTCAATTAGTTGCTTGAGGATGTGATAGTGAGTGAAAGAGTTGAGAAGTCTGTGCTAGTAGTAGCTAACCAAAACCTAAACCAGAGATAAAGAAAAGGTTGAAGGAATTTCAGCGCCACCGAGTACAGATCAGAAGAATGTAACAATTCTGGTTGCTAGATACAGTATGCTTGACTTTATCATTAACAGTATTGTAATTCTCATTAAAGATTTTTCACCCCAATGTTCCTATACAGTCTATGAATCTTGATTTTTTGTTTGCTGCTTTTGAGGCTTTTGTCTACATTCCAGGGCCTGAAAGTACAATAACATGTTTAAAAAATATAAACAATATGCACAGAATTCATAGGAATGTTTTCTTTCACATGCTGGTGAATCATGCAATTTGTAATTTGTAAAAATGCCCCTGTTCTGACAGCCTGTTAGAGACCCACAATAAATTACCATAGATCAGTAATTACTTAACTCTTGCATACAATGCATAAACATTATTCATAAGTATATGTCTTCTAGTTCATCTATCAAAAGAGTAGCTCACCTCCTGGAACGAGCATTGGGAGGCTGTGTGGTCTCATGAAGTTGCTTCGTCTCATTAGAGCAACTGGGCTGTAGAATACAACAAATAATCTATCTAAAAGATCTTCTGGAGTAAAGGTATTCAATTGCACTTCATTTGTTTTTTATTTGAGAAGCCACAGCTCTAATGTTTAATCAATTATTTATTTATTTTTTTTTAAAAAAAAGAGTAAATCCAACAGCATAATGCTCTGCAAATAAAAGTTCAAAACAATATCTGGACTCTAACACTTATCAGTAGCGATATGAAAGAACTAAATACACATGCTTTCATCTGGTATTCCATAACACATACATTACAATAGAACTTTGAATATTAATGCTTATAAAATTTGCTTATATTATTTGTAAATCCCTAAGAAAAGCAGGGTAAATGGTACATACCAGCGTCTCCTCCTTTAAAGTTTGGTCAGTTTCCTGGGACACTATGGAATTGGCAGCCACCAAACCTTAAACATGAATGAAAGAAAGATCATTAATATCTTGTCTTTCTCTAAACTATCTTTTAAACCCCCTAGTCCATACTGAAACTTTTTCGTCCTGATTTTCCATGTGTTATTTTTGTAAATTCAGGGCTGAGACACTGAATTAGTTGGAGCAGGTCACATGGTAGGGGAAGCACTGATTAAGCCACTACCTGTGGCTAATGGGTAAAACCACACCTGTCCTGCAGCCTTGGCTCATAATTAGGTCAATTTAGGCCATATCTCTAGCCTCACTGGAGTAGAGGCTTGCTGTCTCTCTTATTTGTGTTTCTGTATGAGTTGGGCAAACATGGATTGCCATCTGCCTGTGTTTTCTGTTTGGATTTTCACCACTACCAACAACAACAAAAAAAGACCTAACAAAAAATTACAATGCTTGATTGAGCGTCTCAAAGAGAATCACAGGGCATTGGGAGCGAAAGGTAAGTGATCTCTTAAAGGATAATTCCGGTATTTAGCACTTTGAGTCTCTTTTCTGGTTTGTTTGGGATGAACTAGAGTGGTGGACACCGACATTTTGACTATTGGTCCTGTCTCGACTTTTCTGACTCGTTTTGAATCTCCTTTACTGCTTCAGAGTGGCTGCCTATGGGCATGCACAAACATGTCCTTAAAACAACCCTCATTTTCAAAACTGTGCATCTCTCTAAGTGGTTAGTGGTGTTTGTTGATTATTAAAAATGTATTGTATGATTTATGATTTCCAGCCGTGTTATTTGCTATTGTGGAACTATTTTTTCAGATACCTCACAACCGCGTATAAACTTCCGCTCAATATTTGAGCCTGAAGCATAGACCGTAAAAGAAGGTCTCGCGGAAAGACTACAACCAAATGTAAACAGCCCCTGTTTCCGTTTCCGGTGGCGCAGTAATATCAACATGCAATGAGTCTTCTAACAGAAATCAATAAGATTTTACAAAATGCCAAATAAAACGACAGAAACTGTATTTCGCTATGCTACAGTGGGTCCCAGTTAAAAATTGACACTTCATACACGATCAAGGTGATTCACGCAGCTGGGTGAAATGTAAGTACAACTGCAGCCGCTTGGGGGCAGCATAGTCCGCTGTGGCGTTCCACGGTCGAACCAGACGGCGCATTCGACAGCAAGGGCTGTGATTGGCCGAGTTTTCAGTGCGTTTCTGTGTGTTTTTAGCAGCCCCTGCAACATGCTAGTCCACTGTAGCCTAAGCTTTGTACATAATGTTAAACATAGTTTTGGATTCAGTGGCAAGATTTCTTGATTGTACAGTGCCTGTCTCTCAGTAATGTTTTAAAATGAGAGCTTTGTCAGCTGGCAGTAGGCTACTTTGTCGGTAGTCATGAGAAGTTCGCTTGCTAACAGAACATAAATATGCTGCCCAGAAACCTTGTGAATAGTTCAGATTTTTTTTACTATACTAACGAGGTTGAAATATAGACTTTGCCTACAGCATCTCCTTAAAGGGACACCAGGCAAGCCTGATGCTTTTTCTCTACGAAACTCCCCCTCGCTCGGTCTGAAGCTCTTTTCCTTTTCTTTGCATCTTCCGTCAAGGGTTTTCACTGCTTCTTTGCCGGCTCTGCCATTATACACACATTTGCAACAATCGCTAGCGTTTCATTAGCCTCCCTCTGTGCTGTGGATGCAGGATGGAAACTGAAACTGCTTCGGTCGCCGGGTACGATACACTGAACTTGCAAGCGGGATATTCTTCCTACAGGCAGTAGGGGCGGGCGAGAGAGTCTTCATTCGCCCTGTAATGAGTCATTTAACCATATACCGACTTACGAAGATGAGTAATTAACACGAAAACGTTGCCTGGTGTCCCTTTAACAGTAATGTTAACAAAATGACAGCATTCATATGACAAAGGAAAACGAATTCGGTCACTCAAGACTGTGCCACAGCAACCAATGTAGGCTACAGTCCTACCCAATAGGCCTACTCGAAGCAGATAGTGTTGTCTGACGGTCGAGTGGGTTAATGCACGTATTTCCAGAGCAGGTCTGCAACTTTCAGGCAGTTCTGAGTTCGAATCTAGGCAGGAGCAGAGCCATATAAAGGCCTAGGCCTATTGTTATCATTTTTTGCAAGGTGTTGCTCCTGGCAATACTTGTTTATAAGACGTTTGGTGATTAATTGATAGCTGTTTTTGGGACACGTTAAACGTTCTTTATAATGAGCGCATCCGGGGAGTAAAACGACTGTTACGCGCTGTTACAACTGTAGGCTACAATGATTGCAATACAAAAATATGCGCGTGCTAGTTTAGTTAGTTTTGTGATGTTTGGCACTTTTGCCTCATGTGTTTTCAGGTTTGAGGGCTTTTTTGGCAAGATTGACCTTGGTTAGACTCTGCATGTTATTTCTCCGTATGGAAAATAAAGTAAATTTTCGACACACGTCTCTTCAATAACAAGTGTTGCTTGTTAAAACATGTGACTAGTGAAACTCAAATGATTTTAGAAATATTTAGCCAAAGCCAAAAAGTGTTAGAGAGAAGGAGAGACGCCGGTGCAGCTCAGATGTCTTCTTAATTTTCTTTATTCTTTAGTAAAAGGTGTAGATTATTAAACTTTGACTAACGTTTCGATGTTCGTTAGTCAAAAACATCGACACATCGAAACGTTAGTCAAAGTTTAATAATGTTCTGCACCTTTTACTAAAGAATAAAGAAAATTAAGACGACATCTGAGCTGCACCGCGTCTCTCCTTCTCTCTAAAACAGGGGTGTCAAACATAGGCCTACGGCCCGGATATTGTTATGCTATAGGCTACTTTTTTTGCAATGCACGGACCTAAAACCGGGAAACGGACAAATATTGTACACGCGTGAATTTGTTTTTGCGGGGGTGGGTGGGTGTACGTACCATAGCGCTCTCTCTCTCTCACACACACACACACTCGCCATATCTTGCTTTGCCGCAAACTCAGCAATGAAATCATAGGCCAGTTTGCAGGTAGCATAACGTCTTTTTCAATTAATAAAAGGGAGAGCCCAGTCTTGAGGTGCGCAAATAGTTGTTAATAGCCTGTTCAACCTCGAAAAGCTTCGTTCACCCGATGCCAGTCACTGATCGCAATTTCAAATTTCGGGAAGCTTCGTTCAATCTATTTAAGTTTTAAGTGCAGTAGGCCCCTATCTGCCCCCTTTGGAATTATATCTCGAGCCTATTATAAGGTCCAGTGCGTTATGTGCTGGGATTCGGACGTGCTCAAAAAGAAAAGAAAAACACTTTTTTTTATAGACGGTTAAGAGGAGCAATACGAGTCGTGTCATTCAGACTCAACCCTTGTTGCTTTGATATCTTTTTCGTTGTCGTTTGAACGTCGGCAAGCAGGCATGTTGCGGTTGTAATTTAAGTGAAATTTCTACAGTAGGCCTACAACATGCAACATGCTTGTTAGGCTGGGCTACTGTCAATGTACTTGTACAGGTAAATGTTCAACAATTGCTGGTGTACAGGCTATAATCAATTAGCTAAATAATTTGTCTAGCTGTTTAAAAAAAAATTGTGCTACATTAAAACGCAATAGGTGCTTTGATATCTTTTTCGTTTGAACGTCGGCAAGCAGGCATGCTGAGGTTGCAATGAATGAGGATAATTGGTTTTATCTGCGGATTTATTTTTTGCATTATTTTGAATATGACTCGCTCCAGTCTCAACAGCACGTCTAGGCCTACTTTTTCCACACCCATCTAAGTTCTAACACACCCTCTCGCTTTCTCTCTCTCCATCCCTGCGCACGATGCTTTCTTAAAGAAGCTGCAACATCTTACAACAATTGCATCTACATTTTCATATTAGAATGTTTTGTCAAGTGTAAGCTTAAACTACCGTGATCAATTTAAGTTCCCGTGCCCCCGCTGTAAGTCTCATGTGCTTATCGTTACACTATCAAATCTATCTTTGTCAAGTAACCGTGACAAATAGGGTATGATATATAAACTCACGCTATTGTATTATCATATATGTTTGGTAATGGCTCAGCTTTCTGATTGTTCTACTGACTTGGAAACTGCATCATGGAAGCAGTAAGTCAAGTCGCATCAAAAATAGTAGTGGCAGCAGAACTCCAAAGTGACACCTTGTGGTTGTTTGTGTCAACTGCAGTTTGTGTCATTTCTGCTGAGAAAATGGGGTGCGTGATTCCTGAAGGAACCCGTCCAAACTTAACTGGGACCCACTGTACTTGTTTTGGAACATCAACGAACCACTAACCACTCGGTGAGTTGCACAGTTTTGAAAACGAACGTTAAGGGTTGTTTTAAGGACATGTTTGTGCATGCCCATAGGCAGCTACTCTGAAGTAGTCAAAGGCGATTCAAAACTAGTCAGAAAAGTCGAGACAGGACCCATCGTTAAAAGTTCGGTGTCCACCACTCTAGTTCACCTAAAAACAAACCAGAAAAGGGACTCCAAGTGCTAAATACCGGAATTATCCTTTAATGGGCACCCAACCCATCAGGCTTTAGCTTCAAGCTTTATTTCATGTCATCTTCAGAGAAAGAGATCTCCGTTTCTGCATCAAGGCAGAGACGCAGCCTTTTTTTACAAAAGGCACTTCAGAGCGTGGTGGTGTTTGTAAGGTTTATGCGTGTTTTTGGATAGATTTTTTGCTGCTGCTTTTACAATCATCATTTTGAAAGGTCAGTGCCATACATGAGGTGTAAGTGTTCTCATAGCATAACAGGGTGAACCTTACCATTCAGATGTTGTGGTAATGGCACATCTTCATCTTGTTCATCAGCCACATGAGACAGAAACTCCTGAAGTTTTGTGACCAGCACGTTCAATTTTCCATATCTAGGCTCTGGGCTGTAAAACACAGTCGTTTTCATGTCACATCAAAATCACATCTATTTCATGGTCTTCATTAAAAGGAGCTATTGTGTAACACCCAGGCTACACCGGGTACGCAACTGAAGCATTCTGTTCACAGAACATAAACAGTGTTTCCCAGAGAATTGAATTCCATTCGTGGTGAATGGTTAGCAGAATTAACTTGAATGCAACAGTTTTTAACAAATTAGCACAGCGTGGTTATGATGCTACCCAGATTTTAGCACAATTTAATACAACCTGGAAAATCATTGTTTGGTGGTCAATGTTGATATTGTGGTGGGCCACCACAAATAAGTCAATGTATGGGAAACACTGATAAAAATAGTTTTAGAAGACTGGTGTAATGGGGGGCGCTGTGGTGCAGCAGGCTACAGTGCCCCTACCATGTACGGGTCTGAATGCCAACGGGGACCCAGGTTGGAATCCGACCTGCGGTAATTTCCCGATTCCCACCCCATCTCGCTCTCCCACTTACTTCCTGTCACTCTTCACTGTCCTGTCCCAATAAAGACAAAAAATATATATACTGAAAAAAAAAAAAAAAGAAGACTGGTGTAACTTTTCTTGATGTATGCATGATTATAGTGGAAGCTAATTGATGCAGCAGACGCTCGCGCGAACAGACCGCTTCAGTTACTCGCCCGGTGTAGCCTTCCTGTAATTCTGTAGGAATCGAGTCACACTCCACTATTATATTGACTAGCATTGTATTCAGTGCAATGGTACAAAGTGGTAATACAAGAATGCCGGCCCTGTGCTAGCTGATTTGCATGCTAACTTAGTAGATATCTGTAGGAGGAAAAAACTATATATGGCACCTTGAAATGGATTTTATATTATTCTCCAACACATACCGTATTTTCTGGACTATAAGTCGCATCAGTCAAAAAATGCATCATGAAGAGGAAAAAAAAACATATAAGTCGCACCAGACTATAAGTCACATTTATTTAGAAATGTATTTTACAAAAACCAAGAACAGACAGACTATGTAACTGGACACAGAGGCCAAAAAGATTGAGAATTCTACCGGGAATGTTAATGAAGACGAAGGAGTGAATGGCAAGCTGAGGGGAGCTGGGCAATAACGAAGGCGGCCGAGTAGGGCCCGACAGTAATTGTAAAGCAATTTACAAAAGATTAACTGAAGAAAAATGCTGATGTGGTACATGCTAGAAATGTGGTTAGCAAGAAATGTGGAGAATGTAATGCAATCAAGCACTTTGGACGATGTCGAGGCACAAGCCGGCAGCAGAACAAATGCTCGGGAGGCTACCTGCAAGAGAACTAGAGAGAAAAAGATGCGCGTTTTAAAATAATGTGACTAAGGACTGAATGGCCGTAAGCTGAGGCGAGACGAAGGCATTCAACGAGGCCTGACGGTAATTGTAAAGCAATTTACAAAATATTCACTAAACAAAAATACTGATGTTGTACAGGAAAATTTAGCTAGAAATGTGGAGAATGCAATGCAATCAAGCATTTTGGGCGATGTTGAGGCACACATGCGCACATGTGTCAGTCAATCGTACCAGTCTGCATAATCTTTGCAGCCAATAGTGTTGCACAGGTTAAGGTTTTTTAACATCCGCACCCACCCGACCCGTCAGGAGAGTCGACCTGAACCCGACCCGACAAAAAAAACAACAATGTGCCTATAGCCTAGGCTATTCTTTGTAGTTCATATTGAGGTAGAGACAATGCTTTCTTATTAACTAAACACTGAAACAAGAAGAATTTGCACTGTAGGCTATATGCTTCAACAAAGAGTTGTTGCTCTAGGCTTGGCTCGCTAGCATGTTGAGTTAATTGAATCTGAATCTAGCAGCGGCAGGTTGCAGCGCACCCTCTGTCACGCGCCTGTGTGAGAGGGAGAGGGGAAGAGAAGATGGAAGGTCTTGTAGACTAATCATCATATCGTAACCTGTTTTATGCAGTTAAGAGAGATTGCAAGAAGGTTTGTTGCACTTTATGTTCTGTAGCCTACATTATTAATAACTAAGTGAGAACTTTGTGAAAAGAAGTGCTTTGTCAATTTTTGACCCGCCGCCCGCGATATTTTCCGATCAAGCTTACCCGCACCCGCCCGACCCGGGTGTCCGCGGGTAACGGGTTGACCCACACAACACTAGCAGCCGACCTTACAGTGTCCCTGTAAAGACTGTTGCAATGCCTCACCTTATCTGCCTCGTTTTAACGGTTATGATAATGCTGAAGAGAAAGTAATCATTCTCAAAATAACCTATGGGTGAGTTTTGTTTTCAAATTATTTCATGCATGTCTGGATAACGGGTGAGGAATGTTTAGGACACAGGCCATCGTACATCCTAAAATTATGGCCAGGGTTTTTTATTTACTTAGGCTGTGCAAAGCACAGGCCTTGATTTGGGGCAGGCTGGTATTCGAGGCAGGCCTTTATTTCTTACGTGCGTTTTATTGTGAGACATGCATTTCGTTTGGAGCGGCATACTGGTAGGCTATCAAAAACAGAAGATGTTCCGTTTGGGATTTAATTTACTTTTTGACTGTTTGATTATATTGCTAAACGTTGGGACTGATGGGAACTGAAATCTGGGAGGTATTTGATGGTTCACTATTAAGTGATTGACAATCACTATTATTGATTGACAATCAAAAATCCAGTAGAAACTAGATGGCAGAAGTGTGTAGGCCAATCGGCCCACCATTTTTTTCTACTTCGCTACCTACAGATGTTTGACAGGTATGATATTTCGAAACGGCGTGTTATTTCCCATAGACATTCGACGCCCGGAAGTTGGGTGGACACGGCTGTTTCGGAGGCGGGACTTATTTCGGAGAGGTCTATGGAGAGGGTCTCCGCAGAAAAACGTAAGTAGCCTACTTGTAATGTCAGCAAAGATTGTTAAGGCGGAGCCCCGCCTTAACAATCTTTGATGTCAGTGCACCTTGCTCTTCTTCCAGTTGCCGCCATTTTGTGTAGAGAAAGTCGATTACTGAATGCGGCACAAGCTATATGATGTGCTGCGCACGGGCAACTCTATCTACGTTTGACTCGCATCACATCAGGCAGCGAATATAGGAGAGTTCGGTAATCAACCGCAAAAAAAGAAGAGTTCGGTAATTGACTTTCTACACTTACAAAGGTAAAAATACTTTCGTTTGACTGCAGAGAACCTTTAGTATATGTGTAAAGTTTTTTTTTTTTTTAGCCTAGTTAAAGGTACACTGTGCAATATTTCCACCTTTACGAAGGCAATTTGATGGTAGACAAACTTTTAATAGGCAAATCGTTAATCTAGCACAGCATAGATGTAGCCAGTAATAAGCTTTGTTATGTCCTTACGAGTTTTTGTATGTTAAATTTTGATCAATAAAAAGCGAGTCTCTACCTAGAAAACCAGCCATGTTACTTCAAGAACGGTGGCCCGACAAATCTCGCGAGAATCGTAAAAAAATAAACATTACCTTGTCAGTAGATATAGCTCTTTGGAGATAGTTTTTGCCAGTTATTAATCCTTCACCTCCACAACAAAAGCATTTTCATTGCACAAATTTACACTAGTTATCATCCAAAAATAATTCCACGATTTATAGACCTGGACTTTCCCTTTAAGGCATAGAGGGGAAACATGCACACTATAAATGGCTGTAGCCTACACGTTGGCATGCTTGGCCTACTATCCACAAAATCCTGTGGGTGAAACTGAAGACTCTTCACATACCAGAACAAATAGTAGTACTGTTGAAAAGGTCAGAATCTAGTCAAATCTATGGAGTTTACACTAGGTTATCTGATAGGATATTGAGCGAGCTATATGAAATGGCAGCAAACCGACAAAATGTCCACCTAACAAGAGCCTAGACCAGATTGTGGGAGAATTATTTCGTTATAGCATCATCAGAATCGAACAGCTGTGACCTGATTTAAGATAGCAAATAACCTTTCATTCAATGTTGTTTTAGTACAAAGGCACAAAAAACTATTTTAAAGCACCACGTAGTTTGTCGTGATGCTATTCGGAATAATGCTTGGTCCTAATACCATGTTTAATTATCTGTGTAACAGGACCACTGAACTTCATCTCTGAACATGTTGGCAATCAATAGGATGATGCTGTAATGAATCGAGCAGGCGAAATTTAGGCCTACGTCCAAAAAATACAGAATGCTTTACTCGTTAAGTGTCCTACTGCGTGCTGTTCAATATCCCCCCATTAATTTCGTTATTTCCTAACAATTCCATACGGAAAATACCAGAACACCAAGGGATCAAGTTGATCTCTAGCAACAATTTTAAATTGACCGTGATGTTGGAATAGTCTGGTTTGAAGTTATGATAGTCAGCTTACTGTAGTTGTCTAACTGAAATAGCATGGCTCAGATTACCCATGACTGAGCTGATGACAGTCGCAATATAACAATACCCAAATCTCTAATGCTAATGTGGTCTCTGTATGTCTCCAAATGAGCACTACCAGTTAACTTACCTTATTAAAATATGAAAACCTATACGTCCCAGTAATGTAGTAACGGTTAACTTGCCTCTTTATTTAGCTACCTAGGAGAGCTACCGTTAGCATCGATAAGTAGCAAGACGGCTATTGATAGTCTTCAGATTCTCAATAGAGCCAGAGCTGGCTACCACACTCCAAAAATCTTAACCAACTGTCCGACATTTCCCAAATAAACCAAATCGTTAGAGGCTGAACTTAATTTAACGAAGACCTGAAAAAGCTTGACATCATAAACTATCCAGACAGAGAAGTAGCTAGGTTTAGCAAGTTAGCTAGCTGGCTAACATTAGGTAAAATATTGTCCATACCTGAGAATATCTGTTGACATTTTCAGCTACTTTCAAACACGTCTCTTAGATGATGTTCATCTGTTTAGGTTGTTTAGGTGCAAATACTTTCATTAGGTGATTCGGTGTAGAAAATCCCACCGTTATCAAGCTAGCAAGTGCTAACTGCCTTCTTTCAACTCCTGGGCAATTTGGATGAGTGTGGGTAGTGGGTACTTGTGTGTCCATTATTTGCCATTCCTCCCCCCCTCCCTTCCTTCGCTACGTCTTAGCCCCTCCCACAAAAACAGGAAGGACTCAAGGAAGGATGCTAGATGCTATGAAGGTGAAGACAGATGAGAAATAATGGCCTTTTACTAATCACTTACCGGTATTACCTCATATTGATGCTACACTTACATTCAGCGCAAGAGCAGCAAAATGACACTTGGCTCAGTGCAGCGGCAAACCGTTCTTGTGCCATGCAAGCCATTGAAAGTATGGGTTCAGAGTGCTGTGCCAGTGCCTTTGTCGCTTCTATGTGTATAGGGGCCTTAACTGTGTGTTCACACCATATAGTTGGGGGCCTTAAGCACATAGATAGGTAATTTCGCGCAAATTCATTTAAAAGCGCCAAATTTGGCACAAATGTAGCTCGGGTCATACTGAAATTATTTAGCTAGGGCGCCCGAGCCAGTTGGGGCCAGCCTTGGGGCCAAGATGGCAGCCAAATCTAATATGGCCGCTGCCCGACAAGGGTTCCGGCTATAACTTTTGAACCACATGAGTTACAAATACAAAATTAATACATTTTTCAGCTTGATTGATCATGGGAAACACATAGTAATATTTATGCCCCGGCCATCTGGACCCCTTATTCCTCCAATTCCAATATGGCCACTGTCCAAAAAAGCAGTTTTGGCTGTAGTATGGGGCCTTACACCCCATTGTTTGTGCAAATTCATCTTCAAGCACCAAATTTGACACGGATGCAGCTGAGGGCATACTGAAATGATTTAGCCAGGGCCCCTGAGCCAGTGATCCCTGAGACCAAGATGGCTGCCAAATCTAATATGGCCGCCAACTGAAAGGGATTAAGCTGCATATTTTGAACCAGATGAGATACAAATGTAAAGTTGATAAATATTTCACCTTTTCTGGCTATGGGAAACACTATAATATATTTATATTTATGATTGGGTATATGTGGACCCTCAAAGTCCCCAAATCTAATCTTGCTACTGTCCGAAAAAGGGTTTTGACTATAACTTTTGAACCAAATAACCTACAGATAAAAAACTTAATGTCTTTTTTTTACCATGACAAACACACTGGAATGCTTACATTTGTGATTGCCTACGTTTAGACCCCCAGTTAGAAAGCAACAACCTGATAATTCTAAATATTCGCACCAATTTTCTAATTGAGAATGTAGGGAAGGCGTATATGAGGGAGAGTCAGAATTCCAGCATAGATTTGGGCAATATTGAGCAAATATTGAGAATACTAATTGACTTGAACTGTGGTGGAGCAGCTGTTTAGTGCTACTCCATGTGTGTGAGCATTGAGCAAGATGAACAGCAATGGTGAAGGATAAAGATAGATATAGAGAGTTAGATAGATAGATAAATAGACTTTATTCATCCCTAAAGGGAAATTACAGTGTTCCAGCAGCACAGACAAACGCAGCATTCACATACATAGGCCTACATACATACATAAATTATTTAAAAAATATTATTTCTCTCTCTCTGCTCAGGGGAAGTCATTATAAAGTGCTATTGCAGTGGGTAAAAAAACATTATTCTGTATCTGTCCTTCTTACAGCTTAGTTGGCGTAGCCTCCAACTGAAAACACTTTTTTGTTTGAACAGTAATTTGTATAGTGGATGTGAGGTATTGTCTAATATATTTGACAGTTTGTTCAGCAGTCTTCTCTCCACCACCAACTCCAGGGGCTCTAGAGCTGTCCCCAACACAAAGCCAACCTTCCTTATAGTTTTTATTCAGTTGCTTAGTGTCCCTGGCTGTAATGCTATACTACCCCAACAGATGGGAAAAAAATAAAATTGCACTTGCAACAACACTGATAAATCTGCAACATTTTGCTGCACACATTAAATGACCTAAGCTTTCTCAAGAAATAGTCTGATCTGACCCTTCTTATATACAGCCTCAGTGTTGTATCTCCAATCCAGTTTATTGTCTATAAGAACCCCCAAATATTTGTAGTTCTCAACAACTACTTCCTCACCTAGTATTCAAATGGTATTAGGCCTGGCCCTCCTAAAGTCCACCACCATTTCCCTTGTCTTAGCCACATTCAAGACAAGGTGGTTTCTGCACCATGTCACAAAGTGGTCCACCAGTTGCCTGTACTCCGTCTCCTCACCCATCACTGACACACCCCACAACTGCAGAATCGTCTGTGAACTTCTGCTGACATGACTCAGAGTTTTACTGGAAGTCTGAGGTGTAAAAAAAAGAGAAAAGAAACGGACACAGCACAGTCCCTTGTGGTGCTCCTATGTTACTGACTACCTGCTCAGACACACACACCCTTTCATTCGCACAACTTGTGGTCTGTCAGTCAGGTAATCAGTAATCCATGAAATTGTGGAGGTGTCTACCTGCATCCTTCGCAGCTTCTTACGTAGCAGCATAGGCTGTATGGTGTTAAAAGCACTTGAGAAATCATAGAACATGAGCCCTGTCCAGGTGAGAGTGTGTTCTATGAAGCAGGCAGATTAAGGCATCCTCCACACCCACCTCTGGACGGTATGCAAATTGTAATGGGTCGTAGGTGGTCATCTGTGGTCTCATAAGATGACCAACAACAGTGTTTAGCCAACTACTTCCTTTCCTACCAACTTTCTTCCTGACCAGGTGTACTTCTTTTCTACAAGTGTTTTGTTCTTATGACCACAATTATGAGACAGACCATGAGAATGAGAATTCATGAGCGAGACCAAGAGAATTCACTGTTGCTTTTTTATGTTATTGCTGTTTTTTTGTTATGCTAAGAAAACCTTTAAGAGTTTTGGACAAATTGACTATATGATTCTTTTAACAATTTGGCATAATATAAATATTGCTGTGCAATAATAATTGTGCCTTATTCTTTTTTATATGATTACACTTTGAAATGTATTCACTTAAGGAAATAAATCAACATTGAGAATAACCTTCAAAGTTGTGGTAAAAAAAAAGAAAACAGGTTTCAGACTTATATACACTATACATATAAATATGCCAATGGACTTCATGTCGTCAATAAACATAAAATAAACATAACATCCTCATTTGTTCAGCGCATTTGGTTCAAAATTTGTAGCCAAAACCCTTTTTCGGACAGCAGCCATATTGAATTTAGGGAATTTGGGGGGGGGGGGGTCCTAACAAACCCAATCATAAACGTAAGTATTTCTATGGGTTTCATGGTCAAAAAAGATTAAATAGACATCGAGTTTGTATCTCATCTGGCTCAAAAGCTATAGCTCTATACCAAGTTGGACTTCATACATCAAAGCCTTGCTGAGATATGAGGTCACTTCCTGTTAGGCTGCTTTGCCACCAAATTTGATTGGCTGTATTGAGCTGATTGTTTTTCGAATATTGAAACGCCAATAGGTATATTTTGTGAGGCTTGGTCTGAAGATAATCTGTGCCAAGTTTCGTGAAAATCGGACCAAATTTGTGACCTGTGAAATCTTTTTAGTGTTTTTGATCAAATCCAATATGGCGGCCAGATCAATTATGTTGACATCACAAATTGGCATGTGCCGGCCTTAGGACCTCCCACAGTATTAACAGACACCACTACTTACCTGCTAGCATTGGCGGTTCTAGACGGGGGCCAGGGTGGGCCGGTGCCCCTGTCAAATTGCTCTGGGCCCCTTTTATGGCCCCTGCACCGATCAGCCAATGATTTAAATGATTAATTTCTTACCGCGACATGCGCTCGTTTGAAGAACGGAACTAACGCGAGTAGCCTACGCGAAGTGTCTCTAGACGGACTCATTAACGCGCTACACACGCTGTTATTGCAACCTGAAGAGACCTTTCTTTTACTGTCTATGGAAGAGACCAGCAGCGGCGCGAATTGTGAACTTTGCTTCTGACAGTTAAGCTGGAGCCCTGAACGGACTAACCTGCAAAGCAGAGAAGGTAAGGAAAACGATTCATTTCGTAATGTCATTGTTTGAACAGATTCGTGTTTTACTGTTATTCCTCACTACAATATTTGTATTACGCTCAATCACGCATGTTGCTCTTGTTATGTTTGTGAATAAGCAAAGCCAGTGAAGTAAACCTAGCCTATGTCAGTCATGTTCACTAAGAACCTTCATCTTTCTTAAAAGTTCGTTGAGCAGCAATATGTAACTTTATTTGTGAAATGTATGAAATAACTGAGAGTAGCTTACAGTATTTAGCTTATTTGTGAAATGCAAAATGCCAATGCTTTGCGAGACATAGAGGTTACAATCCTCTCCGTTTTTCTTTTTAGTAGGCTAGGGCTAGGCTATCATCAGGAAAAGGAGCATGAAGGATATTATGTCCTTTTTTGCACCTGTAGACAAAAAACAAAATAGAGAGAGTGAGGGAGATGAAGAGCATGAGAGAGCTGAGGAGCAGGAGGAGAAGGGGAAGAGCCAGACATGGAGGTTGGAGAGTTGGAAAGTGAGGCATCTGAAAGGCAGCCTGAAAGTGAGGAGGAAGACATTCAGAATCAGATTGAGGGACAGAATGAGGGACAATCCAATGACTCATTGGGACAACCAGATTCACCATGCATGTCAAGTAGGCCTACAGCACCATCAGGTTTGTGATGTTTTGTGTGTGCACAGTGTGTGTGTGTGTAAGCAGTGTAGGCCTAATTACAATTCATACTCTGTCCATGTCAAGGGTAAACTCTAATTGTAAATAATAATTAATAAGTAAACTAGATACATTAATAAATGAATAATGATACATTAATGTTGTCCTCAGTTTCACTCTCATATTAAATTCATCTTTCTCCAGATATCAGCAAGTGCATGGATGACACTCCAGTGCAGCCACATCTCAAGACCTTCCCCACCACACTAATGGGGGACAGGAGGCGCAGCTTCCAAGCCAGCTGGTATGACAATCACCCCTGGAGTGAGTATTCTGTGATGAACGACTCAGTCTTTTGTTTTGCATGCCGCTACTTTAGCCCAGCAAATGTAACCACAACGGTATTTGACTCACCTTTGGGTACAGTGAGATAATGACCATGTAATTTAAAGAGATAGTGTAATGTCATGCTGTGAAAAATAACTGTAAATATAAAATAAAACGTAAAAAATAAACTAATGACCCGTTTTGCCGTTATTCTAGCCTAGAAATCTAGACGCACCCTAGCGGCAGCAAATTAATTTGCTCAGCCTGTACGTCTAGTATCGAACCATAGGAATTTCGATTGGCTAACGCCGTGGACCTCATCCAATCACAGCGCTCTATTTTGTTAGAGAGTCTTAAGGCGGGCTTAACAGGATAACGACAGTCCTGCGACGGTGAACAACAAGGAAGGTGGCTATGGCGAACGAAGAGCGGTTGTTTGAATCGGCGTTGGCGTCAACTTTGGAGGAGTTGGACTTGTGCTTTTCTTTGAAAGTAGAGCAACACAATGCACTTCCTTTCGAATGTCATTCATGTCATTCCTTCCTTTCGAATGTCATTCATGTCATTCCTTTCGAAGAAGGATGTATTTGCCGTTTTGCCGACCGGATACGGATATGGTCGTAGCGCTGGCCTGCATGCCTAGGCAGTTTGAAAGACAATTCCCTGCCCGCCCCTTGGATTAAACAGGTGAATGATTCGATTCCAGACTATACATGTCAATGATATAGGATGGCCCGCCAGGCTGCCGTTATACAGTATATGGTTATAAATGTGCCCCCCCTTAAAAACACACTAGCCCCACCTCGGCCCCCCTGGTGATTTTGGTCTAGAACCGCCACTGCCTGCTAGCAACAATATTAAAGACTTATCATGAAATATAATTTGGTAGAGTATTTCTAGGTTGTGGGAAAGTCAGTACTTACATATCCAGATCTGTAGTTTTCTTTTAGAAAAGGGAAGCTGAACAGGACATTTTTTAAGAGCTCCACATATTGTACGTGAGATGGATACCTATAAGATGTAAAGGAACAAAGTAAGGCATCATAAAATGTGTCACTGTCTTATTTATAATTCAATGCAATTTCCCATCAAAAGTGCACACTTTAAGGCATGTGACATGAACACACTGATTTGCATCAGAGTTATATCAGATAGGAATCCACTACTGGCTCCAGCTTTGTTTCCTCTTAACAGTTTAACTTAAAATGTATTAATTTATTTAAGCTTTTTTATGCTATGCAAAAAATAATTAATTAAGTATGTGACTGGGTTCCCTGACAGAGCAAGCAACTCTCTATTTTGTCAGAATCCAAGCGTTTCAGTAAAATTTTCCTTTCAAAAAACTGACCATGTATTAACCAAAGACAAATCTCTACATTGTCTACATACATTGTGTTGTCACTCAAGTAATCAAACAGTGCTTGAATAAGCATGTTTTTTAGTCTGTTCCTTGAATGCGACTTCAGAGCCGGGTCCTCCTTATTTAGTGCCGTTAAGACTGCTGGAGGAAATTGGACTTGGCATTTCATCAGATAAGCTGCAGAGTATGTCTGCTTCTCAGGGGTTTCAGTTCCACTGCAAATGGGTAAGAAATATTAAACAAAAGTCCTACTTATGCACATTGTCGAGGCATCCATTAAAATCATGAATTTACTGCATAATACTCACGCTTTCAACTGTATACAGCCAAATCCCTTTCAGGCAACGACCATATTGGATTTGGCCGCCATCTTGGTCTCAGGGACCATTGGCTAGGGCGCCCTGGCTAAATCATTTCAGTATGCCCTCAGCTGCATCCGTGCCAAATTTGGTGCTTGTAGATGAATTTGCACAAACAATGGGGTGTAAGGCCCCCAACTAATACAGTATCTGCTTTTGTCTAAATTCGTCATGATGAATAGAAGTCAGTCATTTTAGTAATTTACTATGAGAGCCAGCCTGCAAGATTGTTAGCGTTGCACTTTGGCGGCCGAGAGTGTCAAAAGAGTCTGGTCAACTTTATATATAGCCACAGCCCTTTTAGGCAAGTCCCCCACTTGCCGGCCATCTTGCAACGCACTTTGGTCAGTTATTGGGCAGCTATTTTGGGCACACTGTGCTGCGAGATCATCACATGATTGGCATGGTGTAATCACATGACAACTTTTGGCAGCGGAAGGGGCGAGATCATACCTGTCAACACTCCCGTTTTTCCCGGGTTCTCCCGTATTTCAAGGTCATCTCCCAGCACCCTCCCGTTTTGTTATTTCCTATGGTTATTTCTCCCGGAATACTCCCGTAATTTGCATGGCCATCCAACTTCATTTTAAAATCATTGATCCATTCATTTTTTCTATTGTCTGACATCTCCCAGGTTGCCAGATTGTGTATGAAATACACCCTACACCAGGCCCGGAGTGGGTAATCGGGAGAATTCCCGGTGGGCCGCTTCACTTTTGGGCCGGTCGAGGGAAAAATATTGGCATTTGTCACGTTAATCTATCTTCTCTTAAAGTTGACTACACGCGTTCGCATTCTATGCCTAACACCGCAGCCTCTAGGTTGTTCTCCCCTCCCAATAAGAGTTAATTGGTTGGGTCCATATAGCCCGTCTTTCCTAAAAAGTATTCTCAGATACCAGCCGGGCCGGCCCTACCGTAGTGATAAGCGTCAGGGAGGATGGATGGTAGAAAGATGCCATGAGGGACTGAAAAGGCCAGGTAAAAAAGACGAAAAGTATTGGAGGGAAATGCTGCCAAATGTGCCATGCTTCCAATTAGGGCTGGGATAAACGATTATTTTTTAAACGATTAATCTAGCGATTATTTTTTCGATGCATCGATTAATCTAACGATTCATTTTTTCAGTCCGATTCGATTTCGATTCGATTATCGATTATCTCCCCATTAATTCACTATAATAGCAACTTATACATGTTAATTTACATATCTGAATGAAAAAACATGAATTTTTTAACATTGCAATATTTGTTTATTGCTCTTAAGATTCCAAAATAAGACTACGCCTATACAAGTGCAAAGTAATGCATTCTTAGTCAGAGGTAGCATTCAATAAAGTTCAGTAGTGTATGTCAATTAATTGAGTGCCTGTCATTTTAAGACGTTCGTGTGGGAATCCTTGCAATTAACATTAACACAGTTAAAAGGCTGCTGATGTGTGGATGCAATTCATAACGTAGTCAGTTCAAATAACGGTTCGTAGGGCCTATACTTCTCCTTTGGACAAGCACTCTTGGAAAACACTTTTCCATTTACATCGGGATTTTGCAAACATTCCAAGTCAATAAAATGAGCCCTGCATGATACAAGCAGCTGCAAGTAAGCATGCTAAACTTGACATCCAAACAGTATTCTAACGTTAGCTTTGAGATACTGCTTGATTGCATACTGTAACTTAACTTAGTTTAGTCTCCTCAATGTACTATGTTGTGATAAGATCTTAGCAGAGTTTAGAGTTTACTTTAACTTTTAATGCAGCAGTTTTGAACAAATTTGCACAGCATGGTCACGATGCTAAGCGGATTTAATAGCAATTTAGCCCACTGTTCTATGCAGTGCTTTTATGTGGCAACAACAATCGTGAATATTTTGTTAAATGCACATGGAGAGGAGCAGCGGGCTCGTTACGAGAGAGAGCGGGCGGGGCGAGGAAAGGCTACAACATAGAGCAATGTGTTCTATCAATGTGTGGTGGCCGGTTTTTAATTTCGTGGTGCCCAGCCACAGATTAGTCAACGTATGGACGTATGGAAAGTATGGAAAACACTGAAGGTGTAAAATTAAAAATATTTAGCAACACAGCACACGTTATGCTTGACAAATCGACGCTCATATTTTGCGTCGACGTATTTTTTGCGTCGACGTCATCGATTACGTCGACGCGTTGTCCCAGCCCTACTTCCAATTTTTTTTGAAGAGGACAGACATAAGTGGCAACTGGTAAAGAGAGAGAGCCATGATTATAACGGCGTAATTGGGCTAATAACCTATGGACGTTGTAGCGTTGTCAACCTATTCAAGTAACATATTAAATGAATTAAAATATTAGCATTTTGGTATCATCCAATATGGCTATTCATAGACTTTGCAAATATTATGTAAATATTGATAACAAAACTCAAGCTTGATCTGTGTGCCTAAAAACAAAAGTAGCCTGAGCAGCAGATCAGCTAGTCCCCCGCTGAAAATGATGAGCCCGAAATTAACTATGACTATAGGGACAAGTAGAAAGGATAATAGAGTTAACCATATGAATTAAAGTTATTTTATGGAAGAAAGAACAGTAGGCTATGACAGCAGTAGGCTACATGATCAACCTATACGGCTTGTTTGCTCAGAAGTGGATGTAGTAAAGGAGCAAATCACCAAACAACAACATGATAGCTGACCCATGCAGGAAAAAAACAATATAGTAGTTCAATATGCCTCTTAGTGGAATTGTGGGATACATTTCAAATGCTTTATTTCTTCCTTCCTGATTTTGTTAACTTATCAACCTATCCTTGTGGAATAGTGGAATATTAAACTATAATAAAAACTACAGGATAGTAAGAGCTGAAATGTTGTCTTATTTATCCAATTTCCACCACCACTAAAAAAGTGGGCCGGTCTTGGGCCTGAAACTCCCGGGCTGAAAAGTGGCCCCACTCCGGCCCTGCCCTACACATACACGATCACTAGGTTCAATTTCAACCGTTTTGTCATAGGCTAAAACCAGGCAACCCAAAACCCAAATAAGGAAGCGGGTGCCAACTGCGCAGCCTGAGTCTCGTCATGCAAGCGGGCTGCGATTTTTTTTTTTTTTTTTTTTTTTTTTTTTTTTTTTTTATTTTATTTTTATTTATTTTTTTTGTAGGGTGGTAGCGGAAGACTGTCTGTGATTGGCTGGGATATGTATGAGAATACGCCCTACTCTGTCTGTGATTGGCTGGGGTTATGCATGAACGACAGTTGCTGCCTCTCTTGCTATCCCTGCTATCTAGCACTACAGGTTGCTATGCTAGTTGTCAGTTTGGTTCTGGCTCACGAAGGATCCACTAGCTAGTAGCTAGCGCTACCTATCAGTAGGGAATTTATAAAAAATAAGTTGGGGGGAAACCCCCCAAACCCCCTTAAATACCGTAAAATCAAAAAATGCTTGCATATGATTGAATAAGCCACTTGTCCGTCATCTATTGACGGGCTACTTCAACCACTCACATCGAAGCCAACCCGTGACGCTGATAACAGTCTCACAGTCGCTTCTACGCTATGTCACATCTATGAAACTCCCGCCCTGCGTCCTGATTGGCTGTATCATAAAATCTGGTGCAGAAATCACTCTCAATGGAAGAGGTCCCAGATGGATGTGAGTAAAGCTAGGGGGAGCTAAACGGAACGAAATTCATCTGGCGAGAGTCAGGTTAGCAGACAGGCAGCTGGTGGATACATAACTGGCATGCGTAAGGTAATAGACCTCTCCAGAATAAGTCCCGCCTCCGTAACTTCCGTATCCATCCAACTTCCGGCCGTCAAATGTCTATGAGAAATAACATGGCGTTTTGAAAGATCGTACCTGTCAAACTCTGTAGGTGACAAAGTAGAAAAAGCTGGTGGGCCGATTGGCCTACACACTTCTGCCATCTAGTTTCCACTGGATTTTTTGATTGTCGGTGCCGTTTAAGTAGTAAACGATTATTAATGCTAACCGGGAGCTAGTTCCGATGTACGCGGGCGGAGGAGGGTGTTAGATCTTGCCAGAGAATGTTTAATAAGGGGAGAACCGCCTCTCTCGGGAAACTTCCGGTTTCTGAACTGGTTGCAGTTCCTTTTCTGGTTCCACATGAGGGCGCTCACGAATAAGTGCAGAATGAATGGAGGCATATGGAGCTGTACCCCTCAAATCCACTTTTCTCGGGATATAATTTTTTGCCCAGAAATTTGAATGTTGCAGTCAAAAGAGGGGGCAGAGAAAATACAATACACGAAAGTACGTGACTACTCGTTCATTCAACTTTTGACCTATAATCTATATTGAGCTTGCAGAAACCACAATCAAATCTTCAATTTCTCAACGACAACCAGGTGAAAGAGACAAATTTAGCCGTCTAGCTCCATAGACCCCCATTGTTTTTGCACTTATTCGTGATCGCCCCTAGCGGAACTGCAACATATTGCAGCTACAATGGAGTTAATAGGGAGTGATCCGGCTCTAAACGGGCTCTGGTAAGGTAAAAGCAACGACCGAAATGCAGTGTTGAAACACGTGTATGAAACGTATTAAATATGCAAACACAGATCCGGTATAAACACTGACCCCCCCCCCCACCCCCCCAAAAAAATAAAATAAATCTCCCGTTTTTGGAAAGCTAAATGTTGACAGGTATGGGCGGGATATGTGTAGACAACTGCGTTACAAACTAAACCCTTCTATGGAGGATTCTTTGAGCCCTATTTTGGCGATCTAAAATGCATGGTCACTGGCGAATAGCTTAAATACATTTAGGTGTTTGTCCTGTCCACATTCAGGGTGGTTTTGTTATCAAGTGTCGTGTGCATGGCGCAAAAAGGTGGTTCTTATTTTTCTTAATCAGCCATGGGTGTGTTTTGGGAGCAATATCCTTTAAACCAATGAAAATGACATTTGTCATTCCCTTTAACAGCAAGCAGCACAACTTCAAACAGCGCATCGGTATATTGATAGTCAGCAGTGCATTTGAAGGAATCTGCTTGCATGCGAGACCATATGGAACAGGTATTCCACTAAACCATGCTTTACTAAAACCTAGCAGAGTATAGCCTACACACATCTGCATTCGTCTATTATTTGAACTCCTAGGCAAAGTGAAACTAACTTCACGGTGGTGTCCAGTGTTGGGAGTAATGCGTTACAAAAGTAATGTAATTACTGTAATATATTGCTGTTTGCGGTAACGCGCGTTACAATGCATTTTAACCCAAAATTAAGCGCTTATTTTGTTTTGATACATATTCAAACACCACCGCGAGAACAACAGACGAGAAAAAATCTGCGCAAAATAGTAGAACGTATCTCCTGATACTGGTTGAAGATGACTGTGGCTGCAGCAGACTCAAAGTCGGACTCTATTGCGGGATGGACATAAGCCTACGCTCATTATTTTTAGCTTGTCAGAGACAAGGATATGAAGAACATAATAGTTAGTGCACTTTGTGTGCGAAACCGAAAGATCTCACTATGCCTCGCGAAATAGCACAAGTCATTTAATGAAACATCTAAAGTGGTGCCACGCTAATCTTTTTTATTCTTGATAAAACACAAACTATGTTCTTCTAGTGCATGACAGCTTTGAGCTGTGAACTTGAATTAAAGAGAATAAAGGGATAGAAATGCAGAAAAAGATTGTGTAGCCTGGCAGTGCCACCGCTCCCACCACGCGCATCACGCACTTTGCGTAGGGCACCAAAGGACAGAGGGGGCACCCAAATGTAACCAATGAATAGTAGCTTTACTGCAAACTGTGTTTCACTCTTCATCAATAACGTTTACAATGTCAGAATGCACTAACACCATGGTACATGGAAGTTTGATACTTTTTGGGTTCTCTCAATCTCTACCACGTAGTACTACTAGAATGGAATTGGTGGGTCTTCAATAATTCGTTTCCCAAGCATTTAGGCTACATGAAGCACATGATATGCCAAGTCGAACAAAAATCCATTCAGATAGCTAGGTGGATACCAGGCTCATAATTCACTTTTATTTGCAAAACGAAATGTGAAGCAACATGTCATTGCATACTTTCCAAAGCAATGAAGGCTGCTTAAAACAACTTAACATTGTGCTATCAATGTAACTCAACAAACAAGGCTTGTAAACAAGAGCTGGCAAAAGGGCATTATGAGAACGTAAAGATCAATGCTCTTAAAGTGGCCGTGCACCATTTATAAGAAAACAGCATTTCTTCAGAAATGAATGTTAAAAAACACACAGTAATGGTCTGTATAATAGGCCTTTTATTTTACTTTAGGTGTTTGAGTTACCATTTAAATGTCACTCACTCAAAGCCACTCACTTAGGGCACCGAAATGGCCAGTAGGCCACCATCTTGACATGTCTTTATTAAGCTTTGATTTACAATAGGCTCTCTATTGAGCAGGCCTAGGCTTTAAAGTTACAGTATTTATATCACAATTTACCAGACTTTGACCTTTTGTCGGTTTTTAACAAAATTCTGACTATGATTGTTCCTTGTTTTGCATCATGAGCACTGCGCCTATTGCATTCTTACTGTATGTTGTTAGCCTTAAGCCTAGCTCAGTCATTATGCTATACCACATCTCCCTCCATTGGAAGAGCAATGAGCTACATTGAGCGTAATAAACTGCATTTAGAATGGCAAATCCATATTTCTAGATATTTTGGTGAAAGTAACTTAAAAGTAATGCAATAGTAGTGTAATGCCTTACAATTCAGAGACAGTAATATTATAATGTAACAAATTACTTTGAAATGACAGTAATAAGTAATGCATAGTACATTACGATTTTGAAGTAACTTGCCCAACACTGGTGGTGTCATAGTCAATGACAAAACAGTTATACATAGTTAATTACTTTGACTATTGACTGACAATGGGTTACCATCGAAAACATAGCCTGAAAAAAGCAACCGAATAATGTTCGAATGACTGAATAAAAAATCTAAGGACATTTATCCTGCAGAGGAGTTGGTGCTTACATCTCGTGACAATGCGTCTTCAGCTGTGCTTCATATGCGCCTTTCACTAGACCAGGTTTTTCTTGGTCAGTGGCATAATGCTTTTTAGATAGTGTAAGATAGCGATTTTTAGATAATGCGCCAGACCACACCTTAGGTTGTTAATTGCCACACCCCTGGCGCATTGTATAATAAAAGAGAAGCACTTAGTGAAAAAATTGAGTGGAAGATAGGAATAAGCTTTGCATTGTAATAAGAATACGCTTTGCGCTGTGTTTCTGATCGTTAAACTAGGGCCCTTAGAGTGCTGTGTCTCCTCATTAGAAAGTCTCTGATCGAGCCTGACATAACCATACTATTCAGAATTTGAGTCTGACATGGCACCATTGGGACGTGATTATGGGGTGTGATTATGGGGCATGTTTCAACCGAGGGGAAAATGCACCTGCACACTATTGGATAGACCTAACCAATCAGAGCAACAAAATGGCCTACCATGAATCCTGTAGGGAGAACAGCCAAAACATCCTTATTCTCAGCAAATGCCTTTGCTGTTTTCTGTTCGTTTTTTTATTTGAAAGTTATTGTGCTGTCAATGTCTTGTACAACAGATGCAATAGTGACATCTAAACAACTAGCTTCTCGAGTGACAGGCTTTTTGTTGTAAACAAAATCAACCGAAGCGCACTCAGGTGACCTGAATGGTAACTTTGCTCACAATAGGTTGCTGATATTCATCATCGTATGATGATGCCCAGGCAACTTGATTGGTCTGCACAGTTCTCAAGTTTTCATAGAGGCTTCTCAATTGAAGTCTTTTCAGTTCCCAGGAAACATTTATTCTGTTTAGTGTTTGCAATAATGGGGATGGGAAGTCTAGTAAGTGTTTGCACATATTTAGCTTCTAGGATTAATACTTTTTCTAGGAGTGATATAGAAAATCCTAAAACTAACATTGTGCCCTGAAATGTTTGTGGTTACGGCTAAATAAGTTACATGGATATCGAAAGCAACATGCAAGCTATACTCTCCGAGGTATAATTGCATGCTGCCAGTGATCATAATTCAATATTAAGGCAAACCCAATTTTAAATTTTTATCACTTCTTGACAAAGCAAATCATAATGTCAAATGAAGTTCATTTATGTAGGGAGGTGTGACCCTAACAGTTGCTTTAACAATGTTTTCATCTACTGTTTTCAAGCACTTCTTTGCTTGTGTAAGAATCACAATATAATCAGAAATATGTATAAATATGTCTTTACTGTAAAGTATGGTACATGATATCTTATATGAGCCACCTCCTCCCACCCAGGATTGGGCAAGAGACCATTAGATTGAGTCCAACATTGTGGTATTCTGTGATTTGTTTATCAGGTAATGATTGCACAACCTGAAAACTGTACAATGAATAGTCAGTGAGTTGAGTGAACTGAGATGGTGAGATGGTGAACTGATCAACTGGCCTCAGATGACCTCTGTTGTTACATGGTAGACATTATTTCATAATAATTGAATCATGTATTATTTCTGGCTATTATCTTGATTAAACTTATGTCACAGATATCAAACTTAAGCACATCACAAATGATGAAACAATTCGAGAGAGAGGAATTAACAGCATGGGAAATGTGATGTGATTTTGAATCCAATTGAACTCTTTGGAAAAATCACCACTTGAGAGTCTAGAGCATGTGTTATCACCAGCCGTACTGGTAAACACACGCATATCGAGTCACATAGCAACACTTAGGTGCTCAGGGTGCTTGTCCCCGTGGACCGCAAAAGTCATGGCACTGTGCTGTGGCACAAAGGCTTCTGTCAAGAGATTCCATTCCCTCTCTACCTCTCTGTTTTCTCCGCTTTCAGGAGCAGTCTGTCATTTCTCCAATACACAATGTCATGAAGTACCAACTCAGATTGGGTCTGTCTTTAGGCTGTCCTGAGGAATTTGCCAATAACACAGCGTAGGTAACCACGAGGGTCAGTTTCTATGCTGTCTTCTAACTCATGTTTCATTCTTTGGCTCAGTAGGAGCTTAATTTGTTACCTGGTTGCAGTTTTCAGCAGGTATATCTGTTAATGACCTGTGGACCTCATTTGTGTCCATGTCCATGTGTGATTCTGTCAATGCGTTTGATTGTTCATGAGTCTCTGAGTGTGATTGTGCGTGAACACCTGCACTGGTGTTTGTGTCCATATCCACGTCGGCCTCGTGGTCCGACATAGAGCCGAGGCCTGTGTGACAGAGTTGGCGCTCCAGAGTGGTGATCCGCTGTTTGAGGTGTTGCTGTGTGAATGTGAACTCTCCGAGCAAGCGGGCGAAACGTGTCTGCAGAACGTCCAGAGATGACTCCAGCTTCTCCACCTTCTCATCAGTATCCATGACGCTCAGAGCTCCAGCAGCCAGGCTTTCGTCAAGAAGCCCCTCCTTCATCAGAATCTCCCTGCCTCGTTCTTCTAGAACTTTCTTTGCATCGGGATACTCCATCACAGCCTCCATCAAGTCGTCTTTTGACAGACAGAACAGGTCAGAGTAGCCGATGCTGCGGATGTTGGCAGTTCGCCTGTTGCCCATTTTACTGCCTTGAATGTTAAGGATGCTGATTTCTCCAAAGCATCCACCAGCAATCAGAAGAGCGTACTGAGTCACTCCGTCATCGGCCACAACAGCCAGTTTGCCCTCCTTGATGATGTACATTTCTTTACCAATGTCCCCTTTGCGGCATATGTAATCTCCTGGGCTATACACCTGAGGACGAAGCTTCAGAACCAGCTCCACTAACAGTCCAGCTTCACAGTCCTGGAAGATGCGCACCTTCTTCAGTGTGTCCAGGTGCACGTTGATGGCAATCTCTGCCCGCAGTTTGTCCGGAAGGTTCTTCAGCACTTCCTGCTCATCGACAGCTTTCTGATTGGTCCAGAGATAGTCGAACCACTTAATGACTCGTGTCTCCAGCTCCCGGCTTACCTTGCGGAAATGCATGTAGTGCTTGATGGCGTCTATACGAGCCTGGAATTCAGCTCGCGTGGCGTTCATGTTTGAGATCATGGAGCCCACGTTTCCCACAATGGTGGCGAAGATCAGCACACCCACCAGGAAGTCAAACACCACAAACACGTACTCCTCATCCCTGACCGGGGCAGGCATCTCCCCGATGGTAGTGAGTGTGAGGGTTGACCAGTATAAGCAGAAGACGTAGCTACGCGTCAGGGACCCATACTCGGGGTTTGTGATGTTCGGATAAACCCACTGGTCGGAGCCAAACCCCAGGGATTTCGAGATGGCATAATAGATGCAGGCATTCCAGTGGATGATGATAAGGATGTAGAGCACTAGGTTGCAGATGCGAAAGATGTTGGGGTAGTTGGTGCGCGTCTCGGTACGGTCGAAGAACTCAAACATGCGTGGAAAGCGGACCAGGCGGTTGAAGCGCAGTTGAGGAGTGTGGATTCCTGTGCTGATGTATGCCAGGTCAGTGGGCAACATGGACAGAACGTCCATTTTGAACTGAAGGGTGTGGATGTAGGCGTCCCTCAGCCTGCGCAGATCTTTCACCAGCAGGCCCTGCTCCAGGAAACCTACATGGGGAGTGGAGAGACAGAAACAGGGTTAAGACCTCCAGCCAATTGATTAACTCCTAAAAACTCATATTAGTACCTCATGACATCATTTTTTACAACAGTTACATACATTAGCCATATTTTTTTTCATGAAAAACCCCTTCATGGCTTTAAAGACCCCCTATGCAATGTCTTCGCTATTTTCTCACTTTTGCTCGCAGTTTTCTCTGCAGAGATCCCCCTACAGCTTTAGAGTATATATTTTACGACACTCCTCGCTCGGTCAATCTGCCGTTTCCTCTTTCCCTGTTCCTCCAACGGTTTAGTCGCTTTCTACTTTTCGCTGGCTCTGCCATGATGAGTGTCTGAGAAACTCCATCGCTACCTTGTTCTAGCTGGTGCCTGGCGTGTATGCGTGTAGTGCAGTAAAGCAATTTGTTACATCGCAGGACCACAAGACTTTCTGACTCTGAGGCCGACGGCCCAAAGTTGGAAGGCTGGTTTTGCTGCTCACAGACACTAGGGAGAAGCAAGATGGCCACCATTCACCCCAGAAAAAGTCATATAACCATTCCAATGAATCCGAAGTCGTTAAGGTAAATTAAGCTAAAAAAAAACTGCATAGTTCCCCTTTTAAAACAGCTTGTATCTACATGATTCATCTCTGAAGTGGGGAGACTAGAATGGGGGTAAGTTGCATACAGAGATCTAAACACAAAACACAACAGAATGCTCTCTTCTCTTTGATACTGATTTTCAATGATATTGTACCAGGGTTATGTATAATTTAAGTTTGGTATTCTTTGAATTTTACCTGTACGTAAGCGTACAATGGTGTCCAGGATATAGATGGAGTCACAAAGGTAGTCCAGAACTAGCCACATAATAAAGTTTTGAGTCTGCAGCTGGTCAAAACATGCTCTGTAAAAAAAATAGAGGAAACAAATTTGGTTGCTAACTGCCTCATGGCCTTTTATCTTGGTGAAAATACTAATATGGTAATGGAGGTGCTCCTTTTGGCTTGATTTGGGAAGAAACTATTGAGATTTATACAAACCTGGCCACCAATAAGACCCAGTTATAGAGCACAGCACCGCCAATGACAAACAGCCAGCGGTAGTGCATGTCATCAGATGGTGATATCACAAATGTTTCCCTCTTCTTCCTGTAAGAGATCCATCCGCAACAAGAACACGGTTTGCTTAGTACAGGAACAATTTGCATATATGCCTACTACAGCAGGAAACAAAAATGCGGTCTATGGAAGAAGTAATTCCACTGTACTTGATGGCCTTGTCCATGTTGCCATTGGCATCGGTCTGAGTGTTGCTGAAGCGGCTGGGTGGGGGTCGGAGCTCAGGCCCCCTGAAACGCTCCAGGAAGGAATCTGGCCTCTCTTCCTCCTCTATCAAACTCCGATGAGCCCAGTCTCTTAAAGTAACCACCAAAGTAACCAGCCTTGGGGGAGGAAGAGAAGATTGAGTACATAAGAGAGAAAGAGATTGAGAGGAGAAGGAAGAGTGAAATGACATAGACACACATATAAGATGAGGTGTACTGTGTAAGCTTCCATACCGTGACAGGGCACCTCTCCCTCTGAAGGAGTTTCTAGATGCTGCTTGAGGATCCAAGGCTGCAACCCTCTCGAGTTCAGATGACGTGTCATCACATACCGACTGAGACCTGAAATTCACATGGCAGGTCATGTAGAACAGCTAGGATTACTTACACAAGTGTAGAATCACCAAAAAAGGCATGCAAATCCTCATAACTCACCGGCTAATTGTGCTGTCTGCTCCATCCAGGTCATCTTCCAGGGTGCTCCTCACAGACAAGCGGTGGGCAGACAAGGATCTATTCGCAACCCCCTGCCCTGTCATGATAGCTTCTGTAGAAGATGGTTAAAGAAAGAGCTTCTTCACTAATTTCTTGTAGAGGGTTTATGTAATCTGTTTCTGTTTTGCTCATGCATTGTGTATACACACACGTGTGTGTGTATGTATATATATGTGTATACAGTACCAGGGTGCGATTTGTGTAAAAACCAGAGGGGGGGATGATTTTGAATGAGTTTGTAACCCCCCCCCCCCCCCCAAAAAAAAAAAAAAAATGAACGAACGATTCATAGCCTAGTAATGTCATGGCTAATAATACCCTATATTATTTTTGCCACCTTTGTAACATTTTAGTTTTAGTTTACCGTGGTGTATGACTAAACAGCGAGTGTGCTTGGTATGATGATCAGCTCCTCTAATGCAGGGTAGGACTACGTTTTGACAAGCATACAAATTCACCTTGTTCTTTCCCCATCTGAAATGACTTCTCTACTTTTGCTGCCTCCATCCTTTCTGTATTTGTTGTGTAAAAAAACGTTGTATATGATGGCATTGAAGTCTTAAGTTAGTGAATTGGCTAACAGTGTTAGTTGGTAACCAAATAGCCTACACATTGCGCTACACGCTGCGTAGGCTATGTGCATTCTCTCTCCTGCTGATTTGCGTTCAGTAGCCAAGTGTGTTTATTGTAGCCTACAGGAAATAAATAGCCTATCATACTGTCAGTTAATTGCCTACAGTGCAGTGAAGAGTTTGGAGAGTAAAGTTATAGGGCAACTTGAAGTTTTATGAAAATAATTTACGAACCAGAACATAAAGACCATGAAGCTTCTATTTCTTGCAGCTGTTAAAACACCCGCTAGATAGTTTAAATACCCACCAACATTCGTTTTTGCAGTACAGATTATTTCTAAAAGTTATTTGTCTACTACTGGCTGATTTATCAAACGAGTGCTTCTCGTTTGTACTCCGCAAACTACAGGTGTTTCGGTAGAGAGCCATTGAATAAGCGATGCCAAGCAATTTCTGTAACACTTTTTGTGACATTCAGCAAATATCTCTTCATTTAATGTAAGTTCCTTCGGACAATAGGCCTACGTTCTACTCTATGTGCAGTTGTCCTCCATCTCAGTTGCATCAGTTTTCTAATTTTGAAGGTTCTAAAACATTATTATGCTTCACTGAATCCTTCTATTTTTCTTTCATTTGTCCAGCTAACTTTTCCATTCAACCTAGGCATTTATGATGGATTACACACTTGACATTCTGAAATGTCCTGCAAGATCAAGGCCAAATTAAGTTATCACGCAGCCACTGTGTCAGCAGCATCAGTGCTGACGGTGACGGTGCGTTTCTGATGTCAGATTATTATGTAGGCTAGCCTACTAGACTGTTATCACGTTGCAGCGCTTTACTTATATGAAGTAGCATTAATCAATATGAGGGGCAGAGGGGGATAAATCTTGTCCCCCCCAACGATAAAAATAATTTAGCAGAGGTAGGGATGGGAAAACCAGAGGTGGGGAAATCCTCACCATCCCCCCCCTACAAATCGCACCCTGTACAGTACCCTCCAAAATTATTGGCACCTCTGCTAAAGTTGACTAAAAACCAGTATAGATAAATAATCTGTTGGTGATTTTTTTGTAGTCTCACAATGAAAAAAAAATAGGAAAAATCCAACCTTGAAGGGAAGCAAATTTATTTTGAGAAAAAGGAAAATCTCATAAAGAAATAAATATTTTTTACAAAAACACGTTGCTCAAAATTATTGCCACCCCTGCTTGTAATACCTTCTTAAGTATCCCTTTGCCAATAAAACAGCTTGTAACATTCTCCTGACACCCCATAGAGTTGGAAAATACAAAGCAAGGGATTTAAGACCGTTCGTCTTTACAAAATCTCCCCAGATCGTCCAGATTCCTAGGTCCACACTTGTGCTTTCTCCTTTTTGACTCACCCCACTGTTTTCCTATGGAGTTTAGACCAGGGAACTGAGATGGCAATGTCTGAAGCATGATTTTGTGTTCAGCAAACAATATTTGTTTTGATCTGGATGTTTGTTTTGGTTGACCTGTAGGGTATTCCAGAAAGCAGGTTTACTGGCTTAAATGGGGATGTTAACCCAGAGTTAGCGGTAAATCTGGGATTTCAGTTCCAGAAAGCTCAAAAATGAACAGGCTATGTAAGTAACTATGGTAACATAGGCTCTGAACTTAACCTGGTAGGGGGTAGGTTTTGTTCAGGTTATGTTCACCATTACACCCTCACCATTACAAAATATCAAGTGACAGTCTAATTTAAGAAATTGCGCAGCAATAAAGCAGCTGGGCCTGACAGACTGTGCCCAAGGCTACTCAAGGCCTGTGCTGCTGAACTGGGGGAGCCACTGAAGCACATCTTCAATATGAGCCTACGCCTTGGACAAGTTCCAACACTGTGGAAGACATCATGTCTCACCCCTGTCCCTAAGAAGCCACACCCTAGTGAGCTTAATGACTACAGACCTGTCGCTCTTACATCACATGTGATGAAGACAATGGAGAGATTGGTCTTAGGCATGCTCAGACCCCAGGTACGCCATGCGCAGACCCGTTACAGTTTGCTTACCAGGAGAAAGTGGGCGTGGACGATGCCATCACTTATCTTCTACACAGGACACATTCCCACCTGGACAAGGGGAAAAGTGCTGTGAGAATCATGTTCTTTGATTTCTCAAGTGCTTTTAACACCATCCAGCCCCTCAGATTGGGAGACAAGCTCTTGCAGATGGGTGTGGACGCTCACCTGGTAACCTGTATTACAGATTACCTGACCGACCGAGCGACCACAGTTCGTCAGACTGAAGAACTGTCTCTCTGACACTGTGATCTGCAGCACCGGAGCGCCACAGGGAACTGTGCTCTCTCCAGTCCTGTACACCCTGTACACATCTGACTTCTGCTACAACACCGAGTCATGCCACATGCAGAAGTTTTCTGATGATACTGCAATTGTGGGGTGTATCAGGAACGGGCAGGAGGAGGAGTACAGGAGCCTGGTGGAGGACTTTGTGCAATGGTGCAAACTCAATCATCTTCAACTTAACACTTCAAAGACCAAGGAGATGGTGGTGGATTTCCGCAGGTCTAAGCCCACTCTGCTACCAGTCCACATTGATGGGGTCAATGTGGAGGTGGTTAGCACCTACAAGTATCTGGGTCTCCACCTGGACAATAAACTGGACTGGTCAGCCAACACTGATGCACTCTACAAGAAAGGGCAGAGCAGGCTGTACTTCCTGAGGAGGCTGCGGTCCTTCAATGTGTGCAGTAAGCTCCTCAGGATGTTCTACCAGTCTGTTGTTGCCAGCGTCCTCTTCTGTGCAGTAGTATGCTGGGGAGGAAGCACAAGGAAGAAGGATGTGGGGCGAATTGTCAGGCTGGTAAGGAAAGCTGGCTCTGTAGTGGGAGCTGAACTGGAATGCATCACTTCACTATCTGACAAAAGGACCCTGAACAAACTGATCAACATCTTGGACAATGAGTGTCACCCACTCCACAGAACTATTGTTAAGCAGAAGAGCCTGATCAGCTGGAGACTTCGCTCACTGCCTTGCACAACTGACAACTGACTTGCACAACTGACAGACTTGTCCCCAGGGCCATTGAACTGTTCAATGCCTCACTTAAGGGAAGAGGAGAGATAGACTTCTCTGCATAGTCTGCCTGCCTCTTCACCCCCTCCATGTTTGGTACTGTCTATCCACTAGCCACTTGTACCACTGTCTTTATGCCTCACTGTTTGCGTGCTATATTAGCACATTAGCACATATGCATAACCGCCCCCCCCTCCATGCCACAGCAAACTGTGGCCACACTTATACATTTTCTTAAATAGTTAAATATATAGATATATAGACTTTACTTTACTTTATTTCTGCATTGTTGCACTGTTGACTTACTCATTTGCACTATCACCATGACCACTATCACCATTGCACTACCACCATGACACTCATTCACACAGAGCACCTTAGAGCACCTTACCATACCTTAATATGCACAGAGAATCACAGGCTCAGTCCCTGCCTCAGTCATAGCAAGCACCTCTGATTTATTAATCACCACTATGTGGATACTGTTTTTAGAATTGATTTAGATTAAGTGTTAGTATAATTTGTATTTTTGTAATTTGTATTTTAGTATATTTTTATATATTGTATTAAGTGTTAGTATAATTTGTATTTTAGTATATTTAGCATATTCTTTATCTTCTACTGTCCTTACTGCTTAGTTGTGTTTTTATATTATATACTTTAATTACTCTTTCTGCTGTTAAAGAATGTGTTTGTGTTGTATGTATGCTGCTGAGACCTTGAATTTCCCCTGGGGATCAATAAAGTATCTGTCTGTCTGTCTCTGTCTGTCTGTCTGTCTGTCTGTCTGTCTGTTCCATTATTTCAGTGCATGTTCAACCAGGCTGCTATTTTTACACTTGTCACACAATGGCGTTTCATTTTGATGAAGGTCCGTGTGACCAGACGGCCCTCAAGTCGGTCTCATGCCGGGCTCACACCACCAAGAGTCGCTTCAGCACCCTCTGGTGGGCATGCACGGCTAAAAACACGGGGTTTGTCAACAGAAGCACATGGCCGACCAAACGGCTTCAACGAGGCACGGCTGGCAGCCAATCATCGCCACCCACACCTGCATCGCATTCGACCTCGTTTGTCCAAGTACAAAAGGAGCAGCGCCGTCGAGGAGAAGGGAGTCTGGATTTTCTAACCCTCACTCCCATATCTGTTTTCCACAGAAGGCGCCTAAGAAAAAGACGACCCACAGACGACTGGAGCCCCGACTGGCCGAAGCTTGCATACAGTGGTGACCTCCAGCCTCCCTTCCTCTCCACAGTGGTGAGCCCCTCATCTGCCCCTTGCCTGCCTGGCTGATTTCCCCAAGAACCTTCTACCCACGCACCGGACCACGACGAGGGGTCTTCACTTGCACCCACCAAGCTACCACAGTGATGAACCAAAAATAAACACACCCGCGTTGTCGGGTTTTCACTTCATCCCTGCCTTCGGTTCATTCTTGCCCTGCTACACTGGTGGAGAATGCGGGCATATTAAGAATGGACCCATCACAGCAACAATCCCCAAGGCCGGCGTCCCGACCAACTGCTGCTGCATCCACTGGAGACCCGATGAATACGCTGCTCCAGACACTTGCTCAAAGCCAACGAGACTCCCAGCAGATAGCAACTGCAATTGGAACCTTAACCCAGCAGCAGCTGCGCATGCGAGACCCCGGAGGAGCCCTGGCTCCTCCAACCGCCCGTGAGGCTGCAAGGACCCTCCTCACCAAGCTCACTGCTGATGACGACGTGGAGGCATATCTCTACACCTTTGAACAGATCGGCACCCGTGAGCAATGGCCTCGAGCCGACTGGGCAGACATCCTTGCTCCCTACCTTACAGGGGAGGCCCAGCGAGCCTACCAAACCCTACCCTGGCCCAATGCCAGGAACTATGATGCCCTGAAACAGGAGATTCTGCTTCGGCTGGGTCTTTCTCCAGTGGCCGCTGCCCAGCACTACCATTCCTGGACTTACTCCCCAGACACGCCGGTTCGAGTGCAGATGACCCACCTCATCCGTATCAGCCAGAGATGGCTACAACCTGACCGACTGACTGCGCAACAAGTCACCGAGAGAGTTGCCATGGACCGCTTCCTGAGGGCTCTCCCCAAGCCTGAACGTCGCATTGTGAGTCGCTCTACTGCTGAAACCCCTGCTGAGATGGCCAATGCCACGAGAGAGCCATTGCGACCAACTCTCTGATGCGAGATGGACACCCTGAGCGAGGAGCCACCTCAACAAGGTCAGTGAACCGGGACCTGGGAACACTACCTCCACGGCCACCTCCTAGGAATCACCTTCCCACTCCACGTGGCCCTCCACAACCTCGAGATGAGCCCATGCCCACCGATCCAGGAGTCCAATCCCCTGTAAGAGGATGGCTGGCGGGCTGCTCCATTCACACCTCCCCGCCAGGGCAGGCACCCACCCACCTGGTGCACATCCAAGGCCAGCCGGTTCAAGCCTTGCTTGACTCGGGAAGCACCGTTTCTCTGGTACATCCTGACATCCTACCCAGCTCTCCCGAATTGAACACCACGCTTCCCATCTCTTGTGTCCATGGGGATGTGCGAGAGGTGTCGTCCACTCAGGTATGGGTCAAATATGCGTCAGGGACCTGGCCGTTAACCGTTGGAGTGCTACCCGAGCTTCCTGTGCTGGCTCTCCTTGGACGTGACTGGCCCGACCCCGAGGCAAGGCTGGGCGACATCAATGACGACCTCCACGGGCCCGGCTCCTACATCCTGACCACCACGTCCTCCTGGCACAAGACGCCGCTTCAGACGCAGATGAAGAAGGTGAGCGTGGACAGGGGGATGCTTACCTTTTTTCTGAGCTGTTCCATCAGATCACAAGAACAGACCAGTGTTCTCTAGGGACCAGAAGGAGGATGACAGACTCAAGCATGCCTGGAAGCAGGTCCTGGAGATTGAGGGGGAAAAACAGATTAGGGGTCCCCTTCCAGATCAGTACTTCAAGGTGCACAAGGGGCTCCTGTACTACAGGTCCATCCGCCGAGGGGTCCACCGTGATCTACTGGTCGTACCCAGGACAAAGATCGATGTCGTCATGTCTCTGGCCCATACCCATCCGATGGCTGGACATCTCGGCGTCCAGAATACAGAAGCCAGGATCCGGGACCGCTTCCACTGGCCAGGGCTGACTGCGGAGGTGAGGAATTTCTGCCAACGTTGCCCCACCTGTCGACGCACCTCGCCTCGCGACCCACCTCCAAGCCCACTCATCCCTCTTCCCATCATTGATGTGCCCTTTGAACGGATTGGCATGGATCTGGTCGGCCCACTCCCAAGGTCAAGACGAGGACACAAGCACATCCTGGTCGTCGTCGACTACGCCACCCGGTACCCAGAAGCCATACCCCCGCGGAAGGCCAATGCAAAGAGCATCGCACGAGAACTGTTCCTGTTGTTCACTAGGGTGGGCATTCCGAAGGACATCCTGACTGACAATGGTACTCCCTTCATGTCCAAGGTAATGCAAGCTCTCTGTGGTCTACTCAAGGTTCATCACTTCCACACCCCAGTTTATCGTCCCCAAACAGACGGGCTTGTGGAACGATTTAACCAGACTTTGAAGAGAATGCTCCAAAGGGTGGTGGCTGAAGATGGACGCAACTGGGACCTTCTCATCCCATACGTTCTTTTTGCCATACGTGAAGTTCCCCAGGCATCGACGGGATTCAGCCCCTTTGAGTTGCTGTTCGGCAGACAGCCTAGAGGTCTCCTGGATGTAGCTCGGGAAGCCTGGGAGCAACGACCATCACTGTTCAGAACCACCATTGAACATGTCCAGCAGATGCAAGAACGTATTGAGAAGGTGATGCCACTGGTGCGTGCCCATATGGAGGAAGCCCAACGTGACCAACAGCAAACCTACAATCGCCCAGCACAGCCCCGGGAGTTCAAGACTGGTGACCGAGTACTGGTGCTGATACCCTCTGCAAACTGTAAATTTCTTGCATCCTGGCAGGGACCATATACAGTAGTTGAACGAGTGGGGCCAGTCAACTACAAAGTTCAACAACCAGGTCGACGACAGCCAGTAAAGACTTACCATCTGTCAGCCTGTGCCCGTATGGAGGAATCCCCAGTCCACCTAGGTGAGGAGCTCACCCCAGCCCAGCTTCAGGAGCTTCGGGAGCTGATTTCCCAACATCGTGATGTCTTCTCCTCCACCCCTGGCCGGACGAATACCATCCAACATGAGATCTGCACACCCCCTGGAGTCATTGTCCGACAACGGCCTTACAGGATCCCTGAAGCCCGACTGCAGTTGGTGGAGGAAGAGGTCAAGAAAATGCTACAGCTGGGGGTAATCGAGCCATCTCACAGCCCTTGGTCAAATCCCATTGTGTTGGTACCAAAGCCTGATGGGTCCTGGAGGTTCTGTGATGATTTCCGCCACCTGAATGAAGTGTCAAAGTTTGACAGTTACCCACTTCCTCGTGTGGACGAGCTAGTGGAACGTCTTGGGAAAGCAAGGTTCATCTCCACCCTAGACCTCATTAAGGGGTATTGGCAAGTCCCCTTAAGCCCTGATGCCAAACCAAAAACAGCCTTCAGCACACCTAGTGGGCACTGGCAGTACAGAATCCTCCCTCTCGGGGTGCATGGGGCCCCCGCCTCGTTCCAGAGGATGATGGACCAGATCCTGGCACCACACCGTCAGTATGCCGCCGCCTACATAGATGATGTGGTGATACATGCAGAGAGCTGGCCAGATCATGTCCTGCGGCTCAGGAAAGTTCTAGCTGCCCTCCGCCTGGCCGGCCTGACAGCTAACCCTTCCAAATGCCACCTGGGGCTCACAGAGGCTCGCTATCTTGGTTACAAGATTGGCCGCGGACTCATCAAACCCCAAGAAGCTTTTGCAGATTGCAGCAGTGCAGAACTTCCCTCGCCCAACCACTAAACGGCAGGTACGAGCCTTTTTAGGGTTGGCAGGGTACTACAGACGGTTCATTCCTTCTTTTTCATCTTCAGCTGCAGTGCTCTCAGACCTGACTAAGAAGGGGCAGCCAGAGAAAATCTGCTGGAGCCCGGCTGCGGAAGCTGCTTTTGGTGAACTTAAAGATGCCCTGACACGTGAGCCGGTCCTCTGGGCCCCAGACTTCTCTAAACCTTTTCGCCTTTACACAGATGCTTCAGATGTCGGCCTGGGCGCAGTCCTGTCACAAGACCAGGAGGGTAAAGAACATCCGGTCCTTTACCTTTCCCGCAAACTGAACTCAGCTGAAAGAAGGTATGCTACTGTTGAAAGAGAGGCCTTGGCCGTAAAGTGGGCCATACTTGAACTCCGGTACTATCTGTTGGGCCGGAAGTTCACGCTGCTGACAGACCATGCTCCTCTTAAATGGATGGCTCATGCCAAGGACACCAATGCCCGTGTCACCAGATGGTTTTTGGCACTTCAAGATTTTCAGTTTACTGTCGAGCATCGCCCGGGTACTGCCAATGCCAATGCTGATGGGTTATCTCGGTGCTGGTCAGGGTGGGCTAACTCTGCTTGCCGGACGTATTCCTTTTCACTCTCACCTGCTGCCTCTTCTCCTTATAGAGCCTCTCTTCACCCCGGCTCAACACATGGGGGGGGGGGAATGTGACCAGACGGCCCTCAAGTCGGTGTCATGCCGGGCTCACACCACCAAGAGTCGCTTCAGCACCTTCTGGTGGGCATGCACGGCTAAAAACACGGGGTTTGTCAACAGTAGCACATGGCCGACGCAAACCGCTTCAACGAGGCACGGCTGGCAGCCAATCATCGCCACCCACACCTGCATCGCATTCGACCTCGTTTGTCCAAGTACAAAAGGAGCAGCGCCGTCGAGGAGAAGGGAGTCTGGATTTTCTAACCCTCACTCCCATATCTGTTTTCCACAAAAGGCGCCTTAGAAAAAGACGACCCACAGACGACTGGAGCCCCGACTGGCCGAAGCTTGCATACAGTGGTGACCTCCAGCCTCCCTTCCTCTCCACAGTGGTGAGCCCCTCATCTGCCCCTTGCCTGCCTGGCTGATTTCCCCAAGAACCTTCTACCCACGCACCGGACCACGACGAGGGGTCTTCACTTGCACCCACCAAGCTACCAAAGTCAAAGTCTGCTTTATTGTCAATTTCTTCACATGTCAAGACATACAAAGAGATCGAAATTGCGTTTCCTACTATCCCACGGTGGAGACAAGACATATTTTAACAATTAGGTCCACAGACAAACATAACATTCAAGTAAACAATATAAAAAGTAAAAATAAGAAGGCACATACAATGAAGAAATAAGAGCAGCAAAATTTGGTTGCAATTGTGCATACAGTAGACAGTCAATATAATAGTGCAAAAGTCAGGCCAATAAATGGCTGAGGTAGTTTTGTTTGACCTAAGTATGCAAGTGGCATAGTGGTGCAAGTTATGTAAGAGCAGCAGAAGTGTGTTCAGAAGTGTTCAGGACAACAGGACAACAACAACAGGTTGCAAAGTGTGCAAGTGGAGTAGTGCAAGGCAGCCATTGTGGGTCCAAAAGTCCAGGATGTTATGTAGCTGGAGGGGGGAAAGGGGGGAGAGAGTTCAGGATCCTAACAGCCTGGTGGATGAAGCTGTTGGTGAGTCTGGTGGTGCAGGAGCGCAGGCTTCTGTACCTCTTCCCAGAGGGCAGTAGATCAAACAAATTGTGAGCGGGGTGACTTGCATCACTCACAATTGTGGTCGCCTTGCGGGTGAGGTGGGAGGTGTAAATGTCCTTCAGGGAGGGATAATAATAATCCTTCCAGCTGTGTTCACTATGCGCTGCAGGGCTTTCCTGTTGTATTCAGTGCAGCTTCCGCCCCACACAGCGATACAGCTGGAGAGGATGCTCTCAATGGTGCCTCGGTAGAATGTGGTCATGATGGCTGGTGGAGCACTTGCTCGCCTGAGTTTCCGCAGGAAGTACAGGCGGCGCTGAGCTTTCTTCGCCAGTGATGCAGTGTTGGTGGTCCAGGAGAGGACTTCACTGATGTGCATCCCCAGGAATTTGGTGCTGCTCACTCTCTCCACCACAGCACCGTCGATGGTCAGTGGCAGGTGTTGGGTGTGACCTCTCCGGAAGTCAACAACAATCTCCTTGGTCTTGCTGACGTTCAGCAGGAGGTTGTTGTCCCTGCACCACGTGGTCAGAAGGTCGACCTCCAACCTGTATTGAGTCTTGTCGCCCTTGGTGATGAGACCCACCAGAGTTGTGTCGTCAGCAAATTTCACTATGTGGTTGTTGCTGTAGGTTGCAGTGCAGTCATGTGTCAGCAGGGTGAAGAGCAGCGGACTGAGCACGCAGTGTGATGCTGCTTGAGATATTGTTGCCAACACGTACTACTTGAGGCCTCTGACAGAGGAAGTCCAGTAGCCAGTTGCAGAGGTAGGTACTGAGTCCCAGTTTGTCAAGTTTGCAGATGAGTTGTGGTATTATGGTGTTGAATGCAGAACTGAAGTCTATAGACAGCAATCTCACATATGAGTCTCTGGGTGAGGGCTGGGTGGAGGGCAGAGCAGATTGCATCCTCTGTGGACCGTTTGGCTCGGTATGCAAACTGGAAGGAGTCCAGGGTGGGGGGGAGAATGGATTTGATGTGTGACATGACAAGCCGCTCAAAGCACTTCATGATGATGGGTGTCAGTGCCACGGGGCAGTAGTCATTGAAGCAGGATGGAGCAGTTTTCTTCGGCACAGGTATGATGGTGGCAGCTTTGAAACATGATGGGACGATGGCTTGCTTCAGGGAAGTGTTAAAGATGTCTGTGAAGACATCCTTAAGCTCCTCAGCGCAGTCCTTCAGCGCCCGACCTGGGATGTTGTCTGGGCCTGCTGCCTTACGGGTGTTGATAGCAGCAAGTGTCCTCTTCACGCTGTCGGCAGAGAGGCACAGGGGCTGCTCGTGTGGAGGGGGAGGGGTCTTCTGTGGGCAAGTGCTGTTTTGTGCTTCAAAGCGAGCAAAGAAGCGGTTCAGATTGTTGAGCAGAGGGATGTTGCTCTCACAGCTCTGTGGCGCGGGCTTGTAGTCCGTGATGGCCTGAATGCCCTGCCATAGGCTTTGTGCGTTCCTGCTGTCTTTGAAGTGGGTGGTTATCTTGCGAGTGTATTCCTTTTTTGCTTCCTTGATGACACGGGACAGGTTGGCTCTCGTTGTTCTCATGCCAGCTTCATCCCCAGCTCTGTAGGCTTTGTCTCTGGCCCTCAGCAGCCTGAGGACATCCCCTGTCAGCCATGGCTTCCAGTTAGCCCGAGTGATGATGTCTTTTGTGTGGGTCACATCATCAATGCACTTTGTGATGTAAGAGGTTACAGTGTCTGTATACTCCTCTATGTCTGTCTGATTGTTGTAAGTGGCTGCCTGCTTAAACATTTCCCAGTCTGTTGTGTCAAAGCAGTCTTGAAGAGCATCAGAGGCTCCCTCAGGCCACACTTTTACCTGCTTGCGAACCGGTTTGTTTGCTTTCACTCTTTGTCTGTATGCGGGCATTAGCATAACAGTGATATGGTCAGAAAGTCCAATGTGGGGGAGGGGGGTGGCTTTGTATGCTCCTTTGTGTGTAGTGTAGACCAGGTCCAGGATGTTGTCTCCTCTTGTTGGAAAATCAACATGCTGGTGTAGCTTTGGAAAAACAGTTTTAAGGTCTGCATGGTTAAAATCTCCAGCGAAAATGGTGAAAACCGTCTGGGTGTGCCGTCTGTTGTTCACTGACAGCCTGGTACAGTTCACTAAGAGCCGTGTTCCTATCGCTGTTATTGTTGGTAGGCGGGATGTATACTGTAACTCACGGTGAATTGCACGGATGAATATTACATGATTTTGTGCGTCTTTGTCAATCGGACTGTAGCAGGGCAAGAATGAACCGAAGGCAGGGATGAAGTGAAAACCCGACAAAGCGGGTGTGTTTATTTTTGGTTCACACACACTATCCAAGATGGCGGCGCGTGCACACGCAGCGACCTCTCTCTGTCCCAACCGAACGGTGTTTTGTTCGTTTATTTTGTTGCCCTATTTTCGGATGCTCTCCTAATGGTGTTGGTGTTTAAAACACATTTTTACTTTAATAATTGCCAGATATGTGATGATGCTTCACATCTTATCACAAACGTGGAGGCGAAATGGCAGGGCCCAGTAGGCCTACACTATGCCAGGAATGATGTAGCCTACCGGGAATCTAATTTGAGCGACACATTTCAACAGGGCAGGCTACACCTTACTAGAATATTATCAGATCCACTACAGACTAATTAATGTGTAGGCTGTAACTTAATGTTACATGTGCAATTACAGGAAAACTTGATGGGTATGCTACTGTCTGGGGGATAGAGGATAGGTTACCCATGCCTTCCGACATTCATCACCCTTCCGATGCTGGAGCGCAAAGGTTTAACTTGGCCCACAGCTGCAGAACACGCGTTAAAATAGAAAATTACATTTGGGATTCTCAAGGAATTTATGGCCCACTCAATCTGTGACAAGGTAGGTTAGTTTAAGAAAGCATCATTCAAAGCGGTCAATACAATACATAATGTCCACTGAATTATTTAATTGTGCTTTTGACATTAAATAGGCTCCTAAACGTTTGCATTTACACGGTCAGTAGGCTATTCTTTATAAGTTCGCCGTGAATGCGCACAACTCTAGGTTATCTAACACAGGGTTGATTGAACTAACTGGTAACCGGTGTTTTGGAACCGACAGCTCGGGTTTAGTAGCCACAGGTTCAGACAACCCAGAGGTTAAGTTTTATCTCAGTGTTTGTTAAACCTCTTTTCTGGAATATCCCCCTGATGAATGATCCAATCATGACCAACTTTTAGTGTCTTGGCAGGGATTAACAGATTTCCTTTGAAAAGAAAAGGTTTTTCTTGGTGTTCATGATACCATGCACCTTAATTAGGTTCCCAAGGCCTTTGGGAATAAAAACAGCTCCACAATAGCACAGCCCCTCCAACATAATTCTCATTAGGCATGGGGTTCTTGGCATTGGGTCCTTTTCAGTATAGCCATTCTTCTATGTACACCAAACACACCTAAAGTGTTTCTAGCCAAAGAGCTCAATTTTCATTTCATCTGACAATAGACCACACTTCCAGACAAAGTCACTGTACCATTCAGTAACTCCTGCCGTTTACATTGGTAGTTAAATGACTGGACAGGCTTTTACCTTTTCTACCTGAAGATGTTTTTGGGGACTTGGTGACCCCAAGATGATACATTTGTCTGTAACTCCCCAACAGTGGTTCTTGTGGAATTTTTTGCCTATCTTACCATCCGTCATACTGTACGTGGGGGCAAGATAACCATGGGTCCTTGTTCAAGCATGTTTGTCACATTTCCAGATATTAGAACATTTTAATTATTGTTTAAACTGTAAACAGGCATTTTCCACAAAGTACCTAGTTGGCATAGACATCCTCTGACTTACAAATGTCAACAAACTTTCTTTTTATTTAAATTTAGTGTATTCTCTTATTTTCATACCATAGTGAAAAAGAAACTACTTCTGAAAGTTCACAGACACTCTGATTAACTTAAATAAATTGAAATTAGATAGGAAAATGCTTCTGTATATAAGATTTTTCAGGGGTGCCAATAATTGAGCAACGGGTTTTAGTTAAAAAATATTTATTTCTTTATGAGATTTTCCTTTTTCTCAAAATAAATTTGCTTCTCTTCAAGGTTGGATTTTTCCTATTTTGTTTCATTCCGAGACTACAATAAATCACCAACAGATTGTTTTTTATACCGGTTTTTAGTCAACTTTAGCAGAGGTGCTAATAATTCTGGAGGGTACTCTGTATGTGTGTATATATATGTATATGTGTGTATATATATGTATATGTGTGTATATATATATATATGTATATGTGTGTATATATATATATATATATATATATATGTATATATATATATATATGTATATATATATATATATATATATATATATATATGTATATGTATATGTATATGTATATGTATATGTATATGTATATGTATATGTATATGTATATGTATATGTATATGTATATGTATATGTATATGTATATGTATATGTATATGTATATGTATATGTATATGTATATGTATATGTATATGTATATGTATATGTATATGTATATGTATATATATATATATATATATATATATATATATATAAAATATCCATGGGACAAATCACATTTTATTGTAACACATTTGATGACTGCCTGGTTGGCTGGGCATGAGGACCATTGAGTCAAAGATTCTATAACTGATTCAGAGTTATAGAGTTGTTTTACACACATGGAAACCTAAGAGAAGCACTTTTTAAAAAAAATAAAAGAAACAATAGATTTCTCTTGAGATCAACATCATTATTCAGAATCTTGCTGCAGATTGTTCCTCTTGTTCATCAGGGAGTTTAATTCCATGTAACATAACATGCCAGTAGTTAAGAGACAGACTCGTGTCATTGTTACTGATGCGTAAAACGTCTGTGACTACGAGCTTGATGAGAGCTGTGGGACCGCTGCAACACCCCCCCCACACGGGGCTGCTGTTGCCATCACGACAACCACAGCATCTACACAGCAACATGGCATCTATGTCCGCTATGATTCAGCCATACCTTCTCTTAAACCAAGACCAAGAGTGGATACACTGAAAACGTTGTGGAGGAGAACACAAAAATAAAATCAGGCTAGATGAGGTACCACTAGAGGATTGCTGAATGGATGAATGGTTGACATTCGGGTTTATGGAGGAAATGACAGGGTATTTAAACAAATGTTGCCAGTGTTTTGCTAATTGGCTGGTAATTATGGGAACCCCAGACAGCCCTGAAGACGCCAAGTTGCTCAGTGCTCCCATGGGTTCCCTGCTTGGCTAACAACATTGTTCTCTCAACTGTCTCACACATAAACATTTGAGTATACTACATGAGCATCACCTCATGTATAAACACAAGAGTTCATATAAACAATATCACATCCTAAACAAACACAAACAGAGTACACATAAAAATCATCACATCAACACAGAGTACATAGAAACAATGGAATTTAAAAAAAATCTATACTATAAGAATCAATCATCTATTTGCTAATGCAACTACCAATTATAGAAATTCTTTTTACCTTTGATCACTTTATTGCTCAAAATGGGCAAATCCTTGTGAAAAATGGACAAACATGTGCAAAACATTTGTATCCAAAACTCATCCTGGAGACCCTTAATGAAAAAGACTTCCAATATCAGTGAGATTTAACAAAATGTAACTTAGTTTAATCCTCGCTTATAATATATCAGCCACGCGTCTTAGCTGTTAGAACCTATCAGCCAGTTTACTTTCTGGACTATGAAACCAGAGAAGAAACCTAGGAAAGATAGAGGGCAGAGCAGGAGGGAAAAGAGGGAGGATAAAGAAAGAAAAAACAGGAGGCTGATTTGCTGACCAATTCCCACTGTGCCCCAATGGCCCTCCTCTTCTCTCTCTCTCTCTGTCTCCACCATCTCAGGTACTCAGCGGTGCACGGATCTGTGGTTGCACTGGTACTGGGACTTGCTTGAACGGATTCAACTTGTGGTTTTCTTGCGGAACTAATGAAGACCCTGTAGACTAAACTCAATGCCCCTCTACTTAACAACGCCTCTCTCTTTTGCTGCTTAGCAAGAGATGGGTGAAACATCTGGAAGATGCAAGGTTTTAGGTAATAATCTACTCAGTGATTCACAATTAACACTCGAGATTAAAAGCAATGTACATAAGAAAAGCATACAATTTACTAACACATTTGAAAGTCACAAAATATTTATTGCATAGTGATATAAGCAGTACATCCATTTTCTTCCAGAAAGGCACCAACATTGAGTATACATAGTACTAAGAAATTAGAGTGTGATCAAATGAATATATACATGATATATGTACAGTACACTGCAATATAAAATTGTAAAGCTACAATTTCCAAAACACTCCGCACCAACACACTTAACTTGACACTGGAGGAGAAAGTGTACAAAAACGAGAAAAAAAGAATAATTTAAAAACTAAATATTTCCATATACCAGTAATCGCAGCTTTAGTGTTGTGACACTAAAACAAAAGAAAATAATTATAATATTCCGAAACTATTTTTCTTAACTTTACTCCCACCCGTACACCAATCCACTTGCATTCATCTCATTGCTGTCAGAGGAAAAAAAGGCAATCAATGCAACAAGTAACAACTCACGCAGACCAATACATGACCCAACAGTTTCGATGTCAGTTGTATCAGATCTGGTCCCGTAGCTTGGCAAGTCTTGAAGACAACTCATCCTGTAAACATAAGAATGGTTGAACTTTCACGTAAACAAACAAAAAACAAATCTGATTTCATATACTTAAATGGTGTCTTCTCAATCAAAATATCCTACCTGCTCTGCAGATGCCACACTTGCTGTAGCAAGCGATCCCTTTTGACCTTCTGGGAGTTCCATATTCAGATCCAGTCTGTTAAAGAGTGCGCGCACACACACACACACACACACACACACACACACACACACACACACACTACATTTAGTATCATTTCTAAAGGCTTGTTTCAGTGTATGTGTGCATTGTAGAGGAAGAGAGACAAATGTGAGAAAGATGAACTGTGTGTGTGTGTGTGTGTGTGTATTAATGTTTGAGACACTTGCCCTGCTTCGTCTGCCATCTCCTTCATCAGACCATCCACTTGACCCTGAAACATCAGACAAAAAAAGAAAAAATACATTATGAATGTTCTAAAATGTTCCATCATCTCGGCACACGCAAAGATGCATTCAGATGGAAAGTGAAACCCATTGATGTTGACTCTAGTGAGTATTAGTGAGTACTACTAGTGAGACTACAGGTGGTCACCTGTGGGGTGGTCAGTGTGGTCGAGCTGCTCATAGTGTCCTCCATCTGAGCAGTCTGGACATCTAGGGTCTCAAACTGGCGTTCAAATTTATCCATCAAAGACGAGACCTGCTCAATAGAAAAAAGAACACATTACCATCTTTACTTTGAATAAAATAATTTAACCGCACACGCACACACACACACACACACACACACACACACACACACACAAAGATAGAACTGATCAGTGACATGCCACTGATACGACAAGCACTACCTTCGACAGGAAACAATATAATCACAGGAAATAACTAATTCAATTGTAGATACTTCAGCAGATAAACCAAAACAGAACTCAGTGACACTGAAATACATCAACAATGCCTATGCAACAACACACTGAAGCGAAGCCCGGAGCTGATCTTGTCAGCCCGGACCAGATGTTGTCAGCGCGCCCAGGACCACTGTCATTCCATCAACACATTTGTTTTTTTGATTTTATGTAGTATGCAACACCAGATGGGTGCAGGGAGGATGAGAGACCTCACGTTCTTAGGCTGGAGCATTCCACGGAGCTTTGTTTAAAACAGTATCTAAACCTAAGTACCGGTAACTGACAGCATGATAGTATTACCTTCTCCAGATTCATGCTCTTCAGCACAGCATCCATGCCCTTAACAACGCCAGCCATATCCTTTGTCACCTGTGACAAAGGTGAAAGTTATGCCAGTTGTACACCAAAACTCCTTCACTTATGAGAACATACAGATAAGGCAGTGTACAGTAGAAGATATGACAGTTCAATCTATGAGGGTTGCAGTGGTGTAGTCTAGTTAGCTGTAGTGGGTATACTGATGTAGTCTAGTTAGCTGTAGTGGGTATACTGTGATCAACCCCAAATGTTAATATGTATCCTTGCCTATTTTAAGTGGGCATACTGAGATGGTGATGCTTTTTAAGTGGGTATACTGCGTAGTCCTGCGTATTACGTAGACTACACCACTGGATGGTTGTGTGCAAATGTTTATGTATAATATATATATTTTCTTTTTACGCAAGCTCCTTTTAGTAGTATGAATTTACCTTGTTCATAGTGACAGCAGTCTGAACCCTTGCTGCTACAGCATCAACACGTGCACTCATCCTGAGATAGTTCACAGATTGGCTTTTCTGTCGAATAGCATTCTCTGCGTGGATGCGTGCTACGTCCATGTTTCCTTTTTGGATGGCCTGAAAGTTAAAATGAACATAGACTATGAAAACTAAACCTCTGACAACTAATTATATGGTCTAGTGTACATCACATTCACCTTACCTTCTTCACTTTGGCCTTTTCAACTTTCTCCTCTTTATCACATTTTTTTGAGCTCCGCTGCAGCTCTTTGGCAGCAAACTTTAGGTTGAAAAGATGTTCTGGTGGAGGAAGTTAAGGTTTTTTGTGTTGTAAGGTTTACCTACAACACTGCTTCTAGCAAAGTTGTTGCTTTTTTAAGAGGCTGGATATTTCAAGTAGGTTATCAGCTTCGCTCAGATGACTTACTATAGGGTGCACTAATCACTGCATCTGATTTTAAATTGGACCAAGTGACTTAACGCAACTGTGCATACATGTGTAATGAGTCACAGTTCAGTGCGGAAGTGGTTTCGGGAAAAGTTGGCCCAACATCATCACAAAATATGCTCAGCTAGCTCGATTATACTATTTATAACTACGAAGAGGTCTAGACTTCATCGAATCATTCTAATCAAAGCTACATGGGCAAATAACCTAGGCTAACTTAAGTCAAGGCTGCGATTTCCATGTTAGGTTACATCAAAGTGACAAGTCAATTTCCTCAGTCTCTCACCAACGTTAGGTAGGCATTGAATTCAGTAACGTGTAGCTGCTAGCTCAAATACATTAGACTACAGTCCACATGACCCTTTTTTGAAATACGATACAAGTAAAAAACAACTATTCGTTGGAATTAAGTCAACAAAAATAAATTCTGCGGTGCATCACGATACTTTCACCTCACCTGGCCATAACATTCACTTCAAACTTCTCTAATTTCATGTGGCCCGATTTTAGTAAAGGATACTGTCCAAATTCGGCATGTTGAAACTTTCTCCGTTTGAACACTTCCAGAGACAAAATTTCAAATTGTTTTCAGCGTTTTCGATGATACCAGAGACGGTTACTCTCAGAAGCCTTGTAAATACTTCCGTGTTGGACTGGAACAAATAATACGTCAGAATCACATGTTCTGAAGTACATTTTTGATGATGTCATTCCACAAAGAAAGCTAAGCATATTCGACTCCTCCCCTTCAATTATTTGTGCCCGGCTTATACCTTTACTTGTCTCATTTCCCAAAATCTACGTATTTAAAGGTTATTTATAATCTGTGCTTTAAAGTATGACATTTCAACAGCCTAAGCCACTGTATTTATCGCACATAAAAACAATGCTGAACTATTTGCTTGTTTAAGCTGAATTATCATCCACCACTGTTGAAGAAAAAAAAAAACAGGTTTACGTTTTCTTCATCACTCTCTCATCAGAAGATATCAATCATTTAAAAGAGGGCTGAAGTTATCCTCTATCCAGGATATCAATTCTCTAGATTTGGTCAACCAGCACCATTGACAGACATATACAAAGCATATCAAGTAAAAGCCTGCTCTAACCAGCAATTAAGTAATATATTATAAAAATGTACTTTGTGCTCCATTTCAAACTGATAAATTACAATGAATGATCCAAAAGATGATAATTGTATCCCCTTCTCTGATAAAGGAAACATGTAGGAGTGACATGAAAACGTAAAGTTGATTCTTGTATACTTTAATCAAAATAAAAACACAACCAAAATATGCGTAGAAAAAAAAAAGACAAATCACATGAGCTTATTACATCTATAAAACATCACCATCATATTAACAGTGGCTTTTCCACCACTCAGTCCATTAACACAAAAGAGTCCCTGAAGAGAGACCGAAAACCAAGATGAGGAATTGGCTCAAATTGTAGTCACATTAATGCTGATTGGATGGTCATACATTTGTGCACCATGTTGATGGGTTGACATTTGGTGGAGTCCCAAGTCTCCTTCCTTCAGAGGAGGAAGAGGAGGTATTATGAAAAGTTGAGAGTAAAATCATTCGCAACATACAACAATCGAGACAGGAGCTTGGAGAGTGTAGGGCATTTTAAGGGACATATGAAAAGACATGTGTAAAGAGATGACATTAGTAAAAAACCTGTTATCTGCTCTAAGTGACACTTGCTACAACACTAGACCAGAGTGACTCTTCATCTTCTCTTAGGAGCAGGTTTTGTGCATCCTGTGTGAGGCCTTGATCAAGACCACAGAAGGAAAAATAAAATATATAGATATATAAATGTCTACCCAATTCATCCACTGCACACTACCATCAGGCTACAATTCAGATCAAAAATCACACCAGAGTTCAGAGGTTGGCACCAAAGATGATTGTTCTTTAAATTGCTGGAAGCAGAAAGTAAAGCTCAGAGCTAAACAGTCTATAGGTGATCACTGTAATAATAGTCTTTTGCTCTTTAGATGGCCTGTAGCTGACCAGATGAATCTCGACCAATGAGGAAGCACGAAGCTGGCCGATGGAATCCGACGCCATCCACCGATCAGCTGCCATAGATGTTTTCTTACCCATGTGCAAAACGTTTACTACTATTAGGAAGCGACATCTATCATAAAACAGTGTAATAAAAATATAAATATTATTTTGTGGTGGTCTCAGAACAGTCTTCAGTGTGAGGAGTGGAGAGAGAGAAAAAGAGAGAGAGATGGGTCGGTGCTAGCCATGAGCCCACAACTCCAAAATCAGACCAGATGCAAACCAGCAGACTGCAGCTCTTTACACAATCACCTACCCATCCCCGGTTTCAGGCAACACACAAGCCCCTGGCGACAGGAGGGCAAGAGGGGGTCTTTCAAAAAGAAATCAGGACAACAGAATGATCAGTGGAGGGGGAAGAAGAAAGCAGCACCATCTCCACATGAAGGGGGGGGGGGGGGCTTCCAAACTGTACTGTGAAAGCTACTGTGGTTTTTGATCTGAGAGTGAATGGAACAGCACCATGTTGGGGTTTCCACAGCTGGTCAGTGTCTCGGTGAGAGGCGAGGCGACGAGAGGAGGAAGAGGGGGATGCAACGCGGAGAAGCTAATTTTAAGGCCCTGGAGCAGAGTAAGGCTGAGGTGGCTGATTATTGGAAAGATTGTTACCAAGAGGTTTCCTTGGAAGTAAGACACAGACACACACAGAGACGAACAGAGCGGAGGAGAAAATGATGGGGGGAGAAGAGAAAGTATTAATGAAGAGTGTGAAACAGAGAGAAAGGGAGGGGAGAAACTGAAAGATGGAGATACAAAGAGCACCACTGTCCGTAAACATAGACTCCTAGACAAATCAAAATAATTAAAAAAGAAAAAAAAAATTACAATAAAAAAATAAACTATACAAAATCTTTTAAAACATAATAAAAAATGATAAAAGTCAAAATCCCTGCAGTATTGGTATTAGTGAGTCTGAGAGGAGGGCTGGGTGGGTGGGTTGGGTCAGTGTGACCAGCCCATGAGGTGGCTGACCCGGGCTTTCTCAGTCATGCGTCGCACCCGACCCGACCGCGACCTGCCCAGGTTGAGCGGGTCCGCTGCGTTCCCCTCCTCCTCAGACTCGTCGTTGTACAGGACAGTCCGTCGGCCCTGGTTGCGCGTGTTGACCCGGGCCGACTTCCCTGTTCGCTGGCTTGACCTCTGGCCAGCAGCCGTCCGTGGCAAGGCTGCTCCACTCTGCTGCTCCTCCTCCTCTTCCTCCTCCTCCTCGTCCCTCTCCACTTCATCATCCTCTTGCTCCTCTTCTTCCTCTTCCAGCTCCTCTTCGGAGTCCTCCTCAACCTCCTTTTCTTCCTCCTCCTCCTCCTCTTCCTCCTCCTCCACTGGCTGCTCAACCTCCTCATCCAGCCGCAGTCTTTTCGCCTGTGCTATCGTTTCATGGCCTGTCAGTTTTCTCTTCGCCACGACGACTACCTTGCCCTTGTCTCTGTGGGAAAGGCGTGGCGCTTTACTGTAATCGTGGTCGCCGCCATCAGGAAACTGCCCCACCTCCACGTCGCTCTCTTCGCTCTCTGACGAGGAAGAAGAGGATGAGGATGAGGAAGAGGACGATGATGAGGAGGATGAAGATGAACTGCCAGATACAGGCATTTGTTTCGTGCGCAAAGTGCCTCTCCTGTGCGACTGCCGGCTGCCGTTGACAGTTGGCCCATTACAAAGTTCTGGAAAACAAACACAACCAAATATTACGTCCACTCTAGATACACTACATTACAGGCAGACTTCCAGTGCAACGGTTTGTACACCATACTTTTGTACTTCTGTAATGACAGAAGGTTACAGCACTGTGCTGATAAACTTGTTAAATATTACATGTAACCTTGTGCGTGTTCTGCATGCATTAAGAGGTTTTTGGAAGGTAAAGATATGCAGAGGTTTTTGGCAAGTAAAGATGTGCAGAGGCTTCAATACCAGAGTTTTTGGCAGGTAGCCCTCGGCTGCGCATTAATCTTTTGGCCCCTGGTTGCCCTGAGGAGGAGGAGGAGGAGGAGGAGGACGACGACGATGACGACGACGAAGATGAACTCGAGGGCTGGCCGTCTTCATCCACAGAAATGTCATTGGATTCTGAGGCTGCAGAGACATTTGCATCTTTCATATGGATTTGCAAGTAAAACAAACAAACAAACAAACAAACAAACAAACAAACAAGGAGAAAGCACAGTGGGCTGGACTGGGTGACGGAGCTCATACCTTGTGAAACTCTGCGTGTGCGGCTCCTGGATCTCTGCTGGGTTTTTGGTTTCTTCCCTGAAGACTTGTTTTTCCCTTTAGGGCTAAAGGATTACAGCAAAATGACACAAAGAGATTCATTAATCAACTGCAGTTTGCCAACAAGGATTCTTTTTAAAACAAACATTGAAGATGTTTTCTTACCTGACTGGTGGCGAGTCCTGTAACCGCTTGCTGTAGTTCATTCTCTGCCGATTTCTCCGTTGGTTTTGTACAGCAGATTTATAATCTGAGATTATGGCGATGATCTGCCTCTCGAAGAATGCGGACAGACTCAGAGTCATACTGAAAATCTGTGAATTATCAGAAAACATTAGGCCTGATCACTTCTTACCCGGAATCACAAATGAAACGATGAAACTAATGGTGCATTAGTGAAAAAAAAAAAAGTTATACAAAAAGTGTGACAATAGTCTTTTTCCTTCTAAATAAGGACTCACCCTCGACTTTTTGTTTGGAGTGTATGCCTTGGAATTACTGAAAATCAGACGGATGTCTTTGGCAAACTCTGAGGGATTTTCGTAATTCCCTACAGCTAGTGTCTCTGACACAGTTCCCAAATCCATTGGAGTGTCAATGATATCTCGATAATCCTGCAAAACACAGAAGTGAAAGTTACATTTAAACCACTGAATAAAATTCCTTATAACTGATCGGCCACGGTAGCACCACCTACGATATTTTGTGTGAAGACATGTTAGCATAAGTCTTTGAAGAAGCAGCTCATGGCAATGCTAGGCTCTCAAAACTCCAGAGCGCCTGCAGGTCAATAGGCCATCTGCACACCATCTCACCAGGGTGAGAAACACAAAAAAGGGGAAGGGGACTTACTGGATACTCAAAGAGGTCAACGGGCTGTCGGAACGGCTCGGAGTCGGGGCTGTCAATCATCCTGCGCAGGAGATCCTTACACTGGTTCCTCCACGCACTGATGTCCAACACGACCCCTCGCTTCTGAGCCCCAGACCCGCCCTGCGGATGGAGGATAAAGGACAGGAGGATATTTAATATGCGTACATTAGGGCTATTTTGGAAGCGCCGTGTTAATTAATGTTAAGCCCCAGAGGCTTGAGAGGGTTGATCCATATGCTATTCATACATTTTTCAAAGACAAAAATAAACCCTACATCAACGTTCAGGCTCCCATCTTTGAAAATGAAAGCCTAAAACGTTAACAACTGAAATGCTGTGAGTATCAGCATCAGCAGAATCAGAACTCATGTCTTATGATTTTTATAATAAAAAGGTCTATGACTGTTTCTTATCTTTATCTTACATTTCAATTATGGTTGGATTCACACATGTGACATGACTCATTACTTCATTCTGTTCCTCACAATCTTACTGTGACTGTCTTTAGAGATAAGGGGGGGGGGGGGGGTATTATGTCTTTGCTGTGTTTTACAGCTCTGCATGGGTGCATCTGGATTGCCAGGGTAGCACTAATCAGGGCCTGCTTCAGAGGGATCCACGCAAGCTGGGACGACTGATGCCATCTCTCGACAACCTGGAAGGATACCATTTTCTTGTTTAGTCTAACTGGCGGATCGTTGAGTAAAGGCATAACGGCTCACCCTTGATGCAAATCCTTGTAAATAAAATTCTGTTCCTGAATTTTCCTACCACTGCCTTACAGGGTCCTGACTGAGTCGTTCATCAGTGGTATCAAAATGACCATCAATACTCACTTGTTGACCAGTGGATGTCCCTGGGGTGTCGGAGTCAACATCATTCTGACACACACAAACAGGAGAGAGAGAAAGAAGCTGTTCAGCACCAAAACCATAAATGACCCAATCACATTGTTAAGACATAAATGACCCAGTCACATTATTGCTCAGAAAACATGGCTGATGTTCAGACCAGAAGGCCTCACCTCCTCTTCAACACTGCTCAGCTCCATCTTCATCCTGTGGTAAAGGTCCACTATGTCTACGCAGCTCTGATCGCTACAAGAGAGATGGACATAACACAATTCTAAGTGGCTCATGGTCATAACACCTTCAAGACCCCTCCATATCGCCAATGAGCGCTCTTACGATAACTGTAACAAACTACAGTTTTACATATAGCTCAAGCTGCTCAAAACAATGCTATCCCATCAGAAAACTTTATCGTTACATTTGTCCATCATTGGCAGTGCGCACAGCCCTTAAGAGACGGTAAAAGACGGAGAATTGTGCATTTGTCTGTAATGGCCCCCCATTATAAAACTTAATTAGGTGAGGAATAGTGAGAGTAAGCATCTGCTGGTTTGCTGTACCTGATGAAGCGCAGCAGTACATCAGTAACGATCTTGGCGGCAGAGACGATGGGACTCTGTGGCTCGTTGAAGATGCGGGCGTTGTGCTCGATGTAACGTACCTCCCACATGAGAGCAGAAATTCTCCTAGAGGGTTGACAAGGCGGGTTTATGCCAATGGGGCCACAATTATAAGATCTTAACTATGGAACTGTAGTAAGTGGAGGGAAATTTGACTGGGAGCCAGGATGCGCTACCTGTAGAAGCGGTTCCTGAGGCGCTGTCGGACAGTGCTGAGGTCAGTGGGGTAGGCCACTACAGAGCAGTAGAGGGGATAATCCCTCAGATCCACAGGACTCTTAAACTCCTTCGCCACATCTGAGAGCATCCAAGCAAATGAATATTAAAGACTAGTAGACATATTAAAACATTTCTTAATGTGTTATAAATATTTAAAAGCAGCACTTACGGGTTTTGCTCCAAGACTAGTGAGCTAGCTGCCTTAAAAGGCGTGCAAAACCTTGCAAACACCACCCTGAGCCTTATTGGCAATGCTAGAAGCTTGCTAACATGCTAAAATGGTGTCTTGGTCAATAGTCAACAATGTTGCCTGCTAAGTGAATATCTTGGATGGCTAGTGGGAGCACCTCATTTTATCTGTCTTTCAAAATATCTGACGGAATATGGTATAGTCATATGAAAATAATACCAAAACAAGTTGCCTGATAACAGTATCTCTCAAAAAGTGGCAAATCGTTGCACAATGTTTGCGTGAGTGCGGTCTAAAAATTAACTAGGGTAGGGGATGTTGACTTTGAATTAAATAAAAGGAGAGTAATATCGATCACTCGTCAGTATCAAATCCCAGTGATGCTGGCCCGTGGTGCTGGCGTGTGCCTCGTACCCAGAGAGAGCAGCTGATCGATGGCCTGGATCACTCGCTCGCAATCCTCGTCCCGCGTCTGCGCCCCCCACTCTCCCTCCTGGGGTTTGTACAGGAGCGACTGGAACTCAGCCTCCGACACCTGGACACAATCTCCAAACTCTTCTGGGAGCTCCGCTAGATGGGCAAAGAGAGAACAATTGGTCATTTATGATGCTTTGAATATCAAAGTCTCATAAGGTGAATGATTTCACTACACATAGCAGGGCTATTCAATTACAAATTAAGTTGGGCCAGATTTTCAAACCAAGAAATTTAGCTGGGCTAGACATTTAGCAGCAGGTAATGACAAATCTTTAAACCAACACAAATGAACGTATTGAAAAACAAGCAATGTTTATTCATTGTTTCCCTTGTGGATTTGGTCACATAGGACAGAGGCACATCAAAAAGTGCATCAAACTTCTTGATGTTCCTGCGTCAGATGTAACTCTTTGGGTGTGTTCGTAAACTGCACACTATGAGCACACTCTGGCACTTTGAAACGTTTCAAAAATTTGTGTTGATGGAATTATTGTTTGTTTGATTCAGAGTGTTCAAAACGCCCACTGCGCACTCCATCTGAGGAGAGAGCTTGACGTCAATCAAACTGAAAACATTCAGTTCCAAATTCTCCAAATCATTTCCAAATTTATTTACAAATTAGAGACCTTAAGTAATTAAACACAAGTGTTAATTGAATGTCAATCACCCTTACTGTTGATAAGCTTTTGAATGAATTTTAAAGCCAAACTTACGAAGACACCCAAAAAAAACAAAAAACAAAACAAAAAAACATAAGAGCTGTAACTGAATGTTGTAAGGCTATGCGGAGTGCTGCATTCATAGTCTGTAAGTTGTAGATATTTATATAGGAATTTCTGAAGGCTCGCAAAATGTGTTTTTTTTTTTTTCTCTCCTGCTTTTCTTCGCGTTTCTGGCTGGACCACGGGCTGGGCCACTGGGAGGTTGCATCTGGGCTGTATGTGGGCCACCTGTGGGCCGCCATTTGAATAAGCTGTACTTTGCTGCACTACCTTCTTCAGGTATCGGCTCCAGATCCCATGGACTCATTTTCTCTGTCTCTCCATTGTCCCACCTATTAAACACATTCTATATTAGCATTTCACACTTTATTTTGTGGCAAGTCCTAACGCACCACAGACATTATACTGTAATGACTGATTCCCCTTCAATCCTTTCTGGAAACGAAAACAGGACAAAAGTCACATTCAGCACACTCAATACACCACACGCATACCTAATATTGTAACACTGGAACAGGCTATCTGGATATTCTGGTTCGAGCGGCTGCTGGCTTTCCACTGATCCAAACCACCATGCATCATCGATTATGCTCCTGAATCTCGAATCTAGTCACACAGAGAAACCACATTAATGGCTGTGAAGAACATGGGATGAGCAACAGGCTCAGAATTTATGGCAAACTGACTCACCAGGTTGCCAGTTGCGTTCTTTTGCCTCGTTGTAAAACTGCTGCAGCACCAAAAAGTCGATGACATCAGGCATATCATGATACCTGCAGGACAAGAACGGAGGGCTCTGATTTAAAGCACCGAGAAGGCGTGCAAACACCTTACAAACACCACCAGCACAGTTTTTTGCTGAATATAAATTGAATATAAATTTGAAAATAATACCAATACAATTTTATTCCCCAACATAGGGAAGTACCCTTCACATCTGATGTTCTTTCTTCTCTGAATATTAGCACAGGATGCCCTGAAGCATGAGACTTTGTTGTACGTACGTGTGTGTGTGTGTGTGTGTGTGTGTGTGTGTGTGTGTGCTCACTTTAAAATGAAGGACTCATTAGTCATCTTCCCTGAGAGCGGGTCTAGGAAGGCCAGTTTGAGGCAGCAGAGGGTGGGCGGGCCCACCTCATACTTTATGCCAATCACCTTCACCGACTCTTGATCCTGCAACAGGAACACACAGACCAAGAGCAGACCTCATTAATTCATGAAAACAATGCATGGTAGTGAGGACGATAACACACAGCAAAGGTGGGGAGGCCAGTTAGCCCCAGGTGGCCATCTTACCCTGAGATCCAGTTTATTCCAGGGCTGTTTCAGACGATTGATATTGTAGGCTTTGGCCCTACGCACTGCACGTACGTACGCTTCGTGACCTTGACGGAAGTAGATGAGCTATAGACAGGTGAACGAGAGTTTGAGACGGTTTCAGCTACTTGTTAACAGTCAAAAATGATTAAGACTGTATTTTTCCTTCATCTCTACATATGTTTTGGCTCTAGAGGTCTAGATGCAGAATGCAATTCTGCTCAACTTGTCGACTGACTCTGTGCATTAAAACTCAACACCTCTGACACACAGACGTTGACATGTGACCATTTGTCTCTAAAGGTTCGAGCTCCATACCTCATCCCCCATCTGAGGCACGAAGGGCAGTCGGCGGGCTGTGGTGTCTGTGATCCACGATGGAGGGTTCCACTCAGCAGATGCACTGCCCGACCCGGGCTAAACACACACACAAACACGTTTCAACATCACATACCAACAATTTGCCGTTTTTACAGTGCCCATCAAGCACAGCATTAGATACACAGGTAAGAGGCCTTCATAAGCAACTTATTTCATGACATAAAATATTGAGTCAGATCTCTCATAGTACCAAACCATACGTTAAGAGCATATATTTTGTCCATTACATGTTGCAATGGTTGTGATTTCATTTAGGTTAGAAAACAGGAATAGAAATATCAGACCTTTTTAGGTTCTTTTGGTTTCTTCTTCTTTTCTGCCTCTTTCTTTTTCCTCTTCTCCTCCTCCTCTTCTCCCTCACCCTGGGCCTCTCCCTCGTTCTCAGAGCTGCTGCTGGCCGGGGCTCGGACAGGACGCCTGGTGGACCGCTTCGGAGGCTGAAGGTTGATACCTGCATCGGCAGTCCAATCTGAGTACTCGCTTGACGAGTCACTGTAGAAATATGAAGAGAAAGAGGAGAGAAAAGAAAATTGTAATTTGAACTTGAATTATTACAGTCCTTGACACCAGACACTGGAGCACCAGATAAAACTAAATCAGCCATCCCACGACGCCACACTGTTCAATCATTGATGGTAATGAGGCAACGCTGCTTGGCTGAGGTCATGTTTATCAACTGGAAACCAACAACAAACCTGGAGCTGCTGTCACTCTGCCATTGAGCCTCTCCGTCTGATGAGGCGTCACTGGCATCCGCCTGCTCCTCCTCCTGCTGCTTCAACACACACACACACACACGTTAACCCACAAACAATGAAGAACAGCTTTCTGAAGTACTTTCATTAAAATTAGGACTACTTCTGCCTCTGCTAAGAGCATTTCTCAAGACTGTTCAACCTTTTTAAAACCTTTGCAAGGGGTGTCTGTTAACTTAGCCCACCCAGCAGTGTTGGTTAGATTAGCCCCACCCTGTAGCCCTACCTCTGCCTCGCTGTCCGAGTCGGAGCCGTGCGGCGACCTGAGGTTGGCGGTGCGGCGTAGAGCGCGGCGCTCGCGGGCCGAGCGGGTGTGGTAGGAGTGGCGCTGCTGCTGCTGCTTCTTGCGCTGCGTTCGCCGCATGGAGCGCAACGACATGAACTCCGGCTCAGCCTGGGACGGGGACGCACACACACACACGCACACACACACACGCACGCACACACACACACGCAAACACACACACGCAAACACACACACGCAAACACACACACACACACACGCAAACACACACGCAAACACACAAGCACACACAAACGGACACAGGACAAGAGCAGGTCAGCGTCAACTGGGCTGTTGGAACAGACCTCCTTGTCTAGCTCAGTTGATTAGAGTCATAAAGTGTTTGACTCACTCGTGTGGCACTTTGCACAGGTTTCCTCCTCTTCTCCGTGTTGTATAACGAGCGCTCGGACTCTCCTTTGGCCTGCCGACTCTCCTCCATAACTCTGAAACACACCACAAACAGACATCAGCCAACCGCATACATGGGGACGCATGCAACATGATCATTCAACGGTGGTGTTAGTGAGAGCCCTTTTGTCCTCCACATAACTTGACAGATCCCTGATGCTTTACTATTGCTTGATCTTGGTACACTTTCAGCATGCAACATGATGACTTGCATCATGCAACTCTGGACCCATAAGCATCCATTTTGTGTGGCAAGTGCATAGTAACCAGATGATCCTCATAGTCCTAACAGCATTGTTTTTTTAATATCAATATTACTTGTTTTACTTGTAAGGCTATAACAAATGTACTTACTTACATCTATCTATAAAGCAAGAAGCGTCTGTGTGTGTGTGTGTGTCTGTGGCACGCATATCTCGCTGACCGTTTGCCAGACTGATTTCAAACTTGGCAGGTGTCTTGCTATGGGCATGAGTAAGTGCAGGGCCAAATTTAGTTTGAATAAGAAATGCAAAAGATATCGTTAAATATATCGGTAGAAGAAGCACATTGGCTTTCGGCGCTAGCCACTCCCCCTCCCACACACCACTGTACTGTAAGCTACCAGTGAGGATAGAAGTAGGGCTTTGGCAGAGCTGGATCAGTGTAGGTTACACGGGTAAAAACTTAACATGTCTGATCTCAACAATAAAGTGAACTCCGCGGATTTTACAACAACACGCCAACACACACAGGTATGCAGTGGCTCTTCAAAATGACGTAAAAAAATGATGTGCAGTAAACAGACACATCGAATAGCCCAGGCTACTTTGGACCGTCTACGCTACGTTGGAGTCACACCGTTGCAAATATCATATGATTCATCATTTCACAAAAATGTTTGTGTTCTCCATCATCAAGTTATTCAATAGGGTAAGCATATAGCCTTGACTCAAAACAGCTGTTAGGATTATGTAACTTTGATTTGTAAAAAATGTCACATGTAGCCATGCTTAAATTTTGCTCACTTCACATTTATTATATTATTATATTATCTGTAGGCCTATTCATTATTGAATGCTTAGGCCTACCAGGAATTATGTTTTTCCCTATCCTATTTTCAAAGCAGGCCTACCTGCAGGTATGTAATTGGGCTACAGGAATAGAATGTTTGAACGGGCACTGCACTAGTGATTTCAAATACCAACAATATGCTGTTTAGCAGCAATGGTGTGCCTAAGACTGCTTTTGAAAAGGCCTTGGTTTTAATCAACTAATATGCAACACACTACTAATCACATGATGTCCTGAAATAACATGTTTTGATGAATGAATTCAGGTGAGCTCCAACTTATGCCCTCCCTACATTGAAAGACTTTGGAAAGATTTGGAAAAGATTTTTGAAAGACTACAGTCTCAGACCCTCTCACATATAAAGACATGTCATAAAGTTAAGTCACAGACTAGTCACAGACTATGATTTTGCAACGACTAGGGATCTTGCAGCGTCACTATTTACAAGATTGCAACTACATTCCTTTAAATTATTTCCCATCGTGCACTAGATATCAACACAAACTCAAATGATTGATATAAGTAGCCTAAGTCACATTTTTTCGTTTTTCTGCAGCATTGTTTCATGTGTGACATCCCTAACCGATTTAGAGTTGTTCGGTCACATGGACTAGCCGACTAATAATCTATAAGAAATTATCATATAGGCTACAGCGGTCACCTACTTTGCCCCTTCCTGTTTGGTGTTGGAGAGAGGTCACTATTGGTTTTTATATTGTTCACGTCACTATTTGCATGAGCCACGACTAAATGACTTGCGATAATGGCAAATATATTTAGTTTTGGCGCTACGACAATATCAGAGAAAGACTGACTCCGACTGACTTAAAACCGCTAAGATGGGCACCTTACACTAAACGATCTAGCTGACGGGAGTGCGCCGCGACTCCTGTACAACTCCCATGATTTCTGTCAGACTTTTTTAGTCGTCAGCTGTGAAATTGCACGAAAATTGTACAATGTAAGGCCGGCATTAGACTTAATAAAAACCTACAGCCACACAGGCCATGGCCAAAACCAGCCAGACTGGGTGCCCCATGTCCCTTCTAAATCCCCCTGTACCTCAACATGCTGGCTGGGACCTCGTTGACCACCACCCTCCGGCTCCAGGCCAGCAGGTCTCGCTCGGTGGCCATCTGGCTGCGGGGGGCATTGTGGTGCATCTGCCGCACCCCTTCCACCTGGCCACTCCGCCGGAGGCCCACGTTGGGCGGAGAAAGGAGAGCCCCTTCACCCTCAGCACCTGCAAGATCACGTTCAGTGGAGAAGGTGCGTCGGAGTGCCTAGTTCAGTTCTGGTCAGTTCATGTCATGTTTGGTGAAATGACCGGAGGAAGTCTATTCTTTTGTGCACAAGGATTGTGATCAGCCAAAGCCATAGTTATGTAATAACTTCGCAATATGTACACACATACACAAAAAAACCAACGACAAAAACCTTTTAAATAGCAAAACTAGCTTTTTGTAACGATCAAATTAGTTGCCCAGTTACTGTGGAAATGGCATGGGTGGAATATGCCTGATGTGCCATAAAGAGCAGTAGTGTCTCCCTCACCTGCTTCCTGATCTGCTGGGTCGATTCTCTGGTCCTGCTGCTGCTGCAGCTGTCTGATGAGGTCGTCCAGCGGGCTCTCCTCCTGCTCCTGCTCCTCCTCCTCCGATGTCTGCTGGCCAATCACCTGCTCAACCACCTCCCCGTCACCTGCGCAAAGCCACAGGAGCCACACAGGTGTTACTTCATAGGTACACAAACTCCAGCAAAATTGCATTATACAACAACAACCACAAAAGCATATGTAGGATTTGTATCAGGCAGATACACCTTAAGGGTCTAAACAGACCTGTTTTTGTTTGGCAAAGAACATCTATGTTGCACAAACTGTTGGTGTAACTTTTATGTTAGTGATGTGCCTTTTTTTCCTCGTGGGCCCTTGTGATGTTTGTGTGAAGACTTATTGTGCTCACATCAAACTATGCAACACACAGCTTACAGTGAGCCATTCAGCCAACTCTGCATACAGGGCAACCCAGCCAACACTGGCAGTCAGAGCCTGTGTTCAGCAATTTGCCACTCGATGCTATTCAACTGCAAATGGCCATTTCTAAAGGGAATTAGTTTAATAATAATAAAAAAAAAAAAAATTAGAATATTTTTTTATGAGAAATTTATAGATGAAGGTCAATGATGAATGTTAACTGAAATTGAAACGTAATGGTTACATCAAAGCAAGAGTACTTCACTATCCATTATGAAGGTGGGAACCTGTTCAAGTCCTCAAACTGTTGCCAGTACATCAGATAACATTACTCTACTCCCTTAGTAGCTTATTTGGCTAGATGTTCATACTCTACTCCCTCAGTAGCTTATATGGCTAGATGTTTACACACAGGACACCTCTCCCCAACCTTTCCCATTTTTGACCTTCTTTTGACTTGTGCAACTGTTTACCATTGGCCAAGTAGCTAAGAAACTAGTTTACCATTGGCCAAGTAGCTAAGAAGCCTGTTTACCATTGGCCAAGTAGCTAAGAAGCTTGTTTACCATTGGCCATGTAGCTAATCCTATGTGCCCGTTGTCATCTTACCAGTAGTAAGTTTACTATTAGCCATGTAGTTAAGAAACTAGTTTACCATTGGCCATGTAGCTAAGAAACTAGTTTACCATTGGCCAAGTAGCTAATCCTATGTGCTCGTTGTCATCTTACCAGTAGTAAGTTTACCATTGGCCATGTAGCTAAGAAACTAGTTTACCATTGGCCATGTAGCTAAGAAACTAGTTTACCATTGGCCAAGTAGCTAATCCTATGTGCCCGTTGTCATCTTACCAGTAGTAAGTTTACCATTGGCCATGTAGCTAAGAAACTAGTTTACCATTGGCCATGTAGCTAAGAAACTAGTTTACCATTGGCCAAGTAGCTAAGAAACTAGTTTACCATTGGCCATGTAGCAAAGAAACTAGTTTACCATTGGCCATGTAGCTAAGAAACTAGTTTACCATTGGCCATGTAGCTAAGAAACTAGTTTACCATTGGCCAAGTAGCTAAGAAACTAGTTTACCATTGGCCAAGTAGCCCAGCTGGGGGACAAGCTGCTCGTCTTTGCAGTTCTCTCTGCCCGGGACCAGTCGCTGGAAGATGGACGGGTGAGGGTTTCCGTCCACATCCACTAGGAAGGGTGGGGGCATGAGGTGGGGGGCCTGCTGGGTCTGCTCGTCCAACACGTAGTTATTGGCGTCCCGAATCAGCGGGCGGAAATCCGTGTGATAAAACATCTGGTCAGGAATCTGATGGGAAGGGAGACAGATGACGTCCATGATCAAGCTACTTTCAAGGTACCAAGTGTAACTCAGTAGTGTAAAAATATTTTGTATGTTTGAACATTTGCTCTGAACAGAGCATGTCAAGCATCTTGTTCCTATGCTTATCAGCAATACAAAAGCGTTTTTACCTTCTCGTAAAGCCTACTGCATCCAAAACCAAATATGAGAAGGTGGCCGTGAGAGTCTGTGCAGGCAAAGTGTTGACCATCAGCCGAGAACTTGCAGTCAAAGACGGCACCGTGGCCTTGTCCCTCAATCTGTAAGAACAATAGTGAGAGAGGGAGGAAGGTTACTGTACTGTACACTATGTTCATCCAGCACATTTGCCCCCCCCCCCCCCCCCCCCTACACAATGCACCAGTAAAAACTCAACCACTGTACCATGTTAAAGAAGTTTCGGATCTTAGTTCCCCTGCTGAGGTCCCAGACGTAAATGTTCCCATCATGCCCGGCAGAGAGCATGATCCTCCAATCAAACGGGTGGGCTTCCAGCACAAAAACTTCGTCATCATGACCCTGCACAAAAAAATAAAATAAAAAATTAAACAAGCCAGTCAGACCCAACTTCACAGCAAATGAATCCACACGGAACCACCTTCTGGTGAAGACCCTTTCATTTAAAAAGGAAATTTATACTGAAAAACAGTGCCCACCACTTCTCATCTAAACACACTTACTGATAACACATGAAGCAGTTGGCCACTGGTAGAGCTCCACACTTTCAGCAGACAGTTAGAAACAGCAGTGATGACCATGCGGTCACTGCGGTCCCACGCAACCATCGTAACGACCAGTTTGGTGGACTTGTCCTCTCCTGACACCATGGCACTCCTGTTTAAGACACGCACGCAATAACAAAAGCCTCAATATTTAGGCACTTGGTTGACTGTTTCTATTTATGAGCTATTTTTTACCCCCCTCTTCCACATCCGTAAATCAGAACACATTAGCCTATTATTTTGGCATCTGCTTCTTGCTTGCTTAATCATAATCCAAATGTGCTCTCTCATATTTATTCTTCGCTTGACTGTCCTGTTTAACCTCATCAGGCTTAACCCAGATATTTTCATTTTAATCTAGCCAAATTTACCCAGAGCAACAGGTCTACCTAGCCAAATAAACCATCTTCACAGTAGCCAAAATGGTCTGGCCATTCACTCCTAAAAGTCTGCCCAAAGGTTAATCTCATGTGCATGTATGAGCAACAAAATACATAATTGAAAAAGAAAATAAAAAACAGGCTCGGTGTTGCCCTCTAGTGACGGGACAGTCCCTCACCCAGGCAGACGGGCGCTCATGTCCAGACAGACGCTCTTCCACTCCTGCTGCTGGAAGTGCCAGATCCGCGCCGTGCCATCACGGCTGCCACTCACAAACCTAAGACTGGCATAGACACACACAAGAGGAGAATCAGAGGGAGGTCACTTGCTCCTACTCACTACTGGGGCAATGGGGGAAGCCCCAGGGATTTGCTGACTGAGTCTGACTGAGATTGTGAACGTACCCATCACTGTTGTTGCAGAACTGCACGGCTAACACTTTATCCTGAAAAACAAAACAGAGGGAGTTGAATGATCACAGAGAACACCTTCCTTCATAGACACCATTTCAACATTCTTAATTATCTCCAACTTTCACTGGCTGTGCCATCTCACCATGTGAGCGTCCAGCTCCGAAAGCTTCATGGGTGTTTCCGCGCCCAAGTAGTACACTCTGATCACATGGTCTGTGCTTCCTGTGGTCAGGAACATCCCACCTGTCAATGGAAATGAGGAAAGACAGTGAAGATGAAGTCAAGAAATCAGGTCCCTGAACACTGCAAACATGTATGGGCACTGAAATGAAATACTAACACTAGATGTACTAGCAATAAAACTATGGGGAAATGCTGACTGTGGCAACATGGCATGACCAAGAAATGCCTGATCACTAGCCACTAATCGTCATCTATCCCATAAGCATTCCTAAGTTCACAACAAGCTGGGCATGTCATCCATGTATAATTGACTGTATTGAAGCAACACGTCTTACACACAATTATTCCCATGTACATTTATTTTCTATAACATTTATGTTTAAGGCAAATCCATATAGCAAATTATGAAGGAATGCAAGCTCTGTACCACCTAGAATGGGCAACCAAAGGTTTGGCCTTATTGCTTTAAAGGAACCGTATGTAAGAAATGTAATTCAATTAATCATAAAATGGCCCTGATATGTCACTAGACATTAGGAAATCATGCTAATTTCAAATACTTATATCACTGACAACAGTAGTCTGGCCTGGATATCGTCATTTAAGAAAGTGAAGTTGCAGCCCTCAACTGATGTTGATGTTTACATATTTGTGTTTTAGCCTGATCCGCCACCTTCCACCTATCTAGTAATCACAAAGTCAGTAGTGTTTCGGCATCTGGGTTGCCAGCTCTGCTTTAGTTACCACATCTGCGGTGTACACCGCTCTACAGTATTTTGAAAGTGATTGTAGTACCAGTTTTGGCCAAAATCCTACATACGGTTCCTTTAAACAATCAGCTGCTTTTTTTCTTGTAGCAAGCCATAATTTCCACAGACCTTCTTTTCTGAATGGCAAGTAAATAAGTGTGTGCGTGTGCGTCTAAGGTGAAGTCGGCCAACCCAATCATACTTACCACAACTAAAGGAACAGCAGGAGATCTGAACACCTGGGCGTGAACGCTCAACAAACTTCACTGGACGGTCACTACACAAGACACACATCAGCAGTGATGAGATTAATTGTACAATCTCAAGCTTCCACACACACAAACACACAACTCACACACACACACAGGGTGCAGAGGAATTAAAACTGTATGCCCAATCCCACTCACTTGAACTTCATGGTGAGGGCGTTCCACTGCCAGAAGCACACCATGCCGTCTGCCCCTGTGGAGGCCAGCACCCGAGCAGAGCCTGTGGTACCTGGAGAGAACTGAACATGGTAGAGAGGGACACAGATATGCTGATGAGCATCATGCTCTGTGCATGTCTTAATGTATACAGCTTGATGTGTACGTCTGTCTGGGCCCATACATGTAAGATTCTTGACACCTCACACTCAGATCTTAAAGCCTGAAGTATCAGAGATTTTCAAAGCCATTAAATAATAATCTATTTCCAAATTTTAAACAGTTTGGCCTATGCCTGAATTCTAGTAAAGTGTCTGAGAACTTTAAGTCCTGGCAAACCCTTTTAAGGCCAGTTTCCCATACATGGATTAAGCCTAGTGCCAGGCTAAACACAAACTTAAGATGAAAATCTCCACTAAAAAAACCTGTATGTGGATTAAGTCTAGGACTAGGCTTAGTCCATATATGGAAATTTAAAGTTAAAATTTAAAGTCAAGCACATAGCATTAGTTCTATAACAGTTTGAGGCTGTCCAGCCAGGAGGCGACGGAGACCTGTATGGATGTGATGGAGGCGGCATGGCCCTGGAGGACAGTGATGGGTGCGCACGTCCTCAGGCACCACACGCGGATCACTTTGTCGCAGCTGGCCGAGGCGATGAGCGTGTTCTCATAGTTGACAGTCATGTCCGAAATTTCTGCCGCATGACCACGGAGAGTTGCTAGGAGACGGCCGTCGTCTGTCCCCCATATCTTCACTAGGCAGTCGTCGGAACCCTGGATGCAGCAGGAAGCAGCTCATATTAGTCTACTCTAACCCACACCATACACATCCATTTTCCTAATCATTCAAGGAGCAAGGAGGAGCAGACTTCAGGGATTAATATCAACTATTTTCACTGAAAGTTTTACATTTTTGACAACAACATTAAATACATCAACACCTCAAATAACTCCAGCAGCCACAACAACTGTTGTGGAACACAATAAATATGTGTCTCATACCAGAAACATGTTGAGCAAGGTATCGACAAAATCATCTGAATGTTCAGCTTGGTAGGTTTCACAATCTTTTAAGCATCACAATAAGCCACAATACCCCCCCCCCCCCCACACACACACACAGTGACTGATGTATAAGAGCTCCTTACTGTGAAGATGCGTCGTCCCGTGCGATCAAACGCCACACAGTAAACCGAGGAGAGGTGCCCCAGGATTCGCCTGTGCATCTTCATGTGCTGATAAGTGGAGGAAGGGAGGGCGTGCCCAAAACGAGCGACGCCTGCAGTCTGTCGAGCACCCATGATAGATGCTGGGGAAAGAGAGAGCAATCAGTGGCATTGAACCCCATGAGCGACTTTCACAGGGCAGCTGAGCTAAAGCCGATATATGATATCTGCTCTAGTTCTCTCTTGTTCTGTCATGTATTCAAGGTATTGCGTCTGGATGCAAGAAAAATCTGATCATAATCCCTAAACAGCACTGAGCACAGGAAGCTTGTTTCATTACTATGAACACTGCTGCACCATGGGAAAAGCATACCAAAGTTGGGTGGCACCTCCATACTGACTGGAGGTTCTGGTGGGCGTCCCCTGTGTAGCGCTGCCACTGTGGAACTGCTCCATACTGTGTTACAACCTGTGTCAGACAGATGCACACAGAGAGGAAGAGTGAGAGAGAGGGAGGGAGGGAGGGAGAGAAAGAGAGAGAGGAAGATAAATAAATGAATGCATGCATACATTACCCGATTAATAGCGAGAACTGTGGACCATAACTGTGACACATTACAATTCACATGTCTAACACCCAGAGGCATTTTGATGTTTTGCTAGACGACTGAAACAGGAACTAATAGCTTGTGCATTTCACACCTCTGCTCCCTCCTTTTTCAGGGTGAGATTTGTGGGGAGGAAAGTACATCAAAGACCATTTCAGGAAGAACCTACAAAGAGGAATGCTTAAACTATTCACAGACAGTGGTAGCACTCTGTAATACAGTATAGAAGAAATGCAAACACTAAGAGTGAGTTGGCACTATAAAAGGACAAGGGCTGTAATGTTCTACCTGGCAACGTCATTGACACAAACCTATGCATCTGGTGTTAGAAACAAAATCATTGTAGACCCATGTTAAAATGACTATCCATACAGTGTGGTGAAAACACAAGTATGCACAAGTGAAACCACAATGTTACATAGTGCAATGGAAGTGCTAAGAGGCGGTTGGCACTATACAGTACTAGGACTAACATTCTTCCTAGTTGAATCTAGCCTTGGGAGACCATCCTGATCTCACAACCTCCATTTTTCCACTTGCAGATCATTCTGGCTTCTTGCGATGGAGAAAATTTGGAGCCGTTCGCCAAACGAACAGCCAATCAGCGTTGGTTTTGAGGCGTCGACACTGTTAGTACGTCATACGCTTTGTTGATCTGATTGGTTGATTTGGCCTGTCTATCACCAACATAGATGGTGATCGACAGATGGTTTATCCAATCAGCTAACCAGTATTTTTGTCCCTTCCCAAAAATTCTCCAATGGAAAGTTCCCAGATGGATAAGCCGAGAAAAAGCAAAGCAATCCATCTGGCGGAGTCGGGTTAAGTTGAACCATGGACACGAGCCTAAACATGAACTAAAAACAGACCTTTGATGAAGATCTCCAGCAAAAATCAAGAGTCGAGTCTAGGATTCGGCTTAATCCATGTAGAGAAACCAACATCTTGTGTTCATGTATGGGTTACAAGCTGAACGTACCACCAGAAGTGCCCTACCCAACCTACAGGAAATTTACATAAGGAGATGTCAGTCGAGAACAAGAAAAATGATCAGGGATCCCAGTCACCCCAACAACTGTCTCTTCTCTACCCAACCTACAGGAAATTTACATAAGGAGATGTCAGTCGAGAACAAGAAAAATGATCAGGGATCCCAGTCACCCCAACAACTGTCTCTTCTCTATCCTCTATCCTTCTGGGAAACGTTACCGCTGCCTGAAGTCCAACACGGAGAGAATGCGGAAAAGTTTTTACCCCCAGGCTATTAGGATTCTAAATGAGGATTGTGGCAGGAGCACCAGCATAGCCTAAAAACTTTGCACTTTGGACTTTTTCTTTATTCTTCTCCCTTTTTTATACTTTGCACAGTCTTTTTTGTGATTCATTTTCACCTGCTGCCATGTGAGTTTGGCAATGGTGTTGCATCTGAAATGTTCACAGGATTAGGCATACACTAAATCAGTCAATGGGGGCTACTTAAACATTCAATTATCCTTATTACTGTAATCTATATGCCCACTTCTGAATTGGGCCTTTCTATGAACTCAAAATAGGCTATTTAATTATTTCAACTCATTTCAGACATTCCGCAAGCTACTAATCCTCCGTAACACATATTTGAAGAACATGTGGGAATAAAACTTTACTTTTAGGCATTTAGGCTACCCGATCTGCAATACGTTGCCAACAGCCTTGCTTTGTTCACTGCCGACGTATTTGATTTTTGTCGTAGAGTGGGTTTTAATTCCTCATAACTTGTCATAATAATTGTGCATTCCTCATCCATAAAATAAGGTGATCGTGTCATCATTGAAAGTGGTGACTTGCGCTGCAACCCGCCCCTTTTATGTGAACGCGCACAAACTCCAATTAGGTTAACCCTGGCTCAACAAATCAACTTCATAATCAGCGTCGTAGTACCTATTAACACCACTTAAGATAACCAGGTTTTGTCAACCCTGGTTTAACAAAGTAACCCTGGGTTACATCTGGGTAGGTAAAGCTCCCTTCGTAGTACAGGCCCCAGTGCCTTTTCCAGAGGCCCCTCTGGTGTAGTGGTACCATTTGAAATATTCAGAATATGCTGATGCATCCAAAGATCAACACTACCTAGAGGCCAAGCAAATACAAGCAAAAATCCATTCTCTGACCACATTGCTGTTTATAACATATATCTATAATACGGAAAATAAAGATGTCTCATATTTCAGAGGTGATAATAAGTGTGGAACAAGTTCTTGTGTGACTGGAACATAAGAGGTGGACAGAGATTCTGAGATACTGCCTAAAGGCAGTTTTTTTTACATCTGAAAGATTCCGGTAGAAACAGGTTGCTGACAACAAATAGTTGATTACTAGCTTTCAAAAACACCTGAGCACACTTTAAAAAATCTTCAGTAGTACGCTATGCAGCATCCCACGTTATCAGGCTACCGTCTATGGTGACTATGAAGGCGGCAGGAAGTGAAAGTAAAGGGCTGCGATCGCGCAGTCCAGGCTATTATAATATAATATATATATAATAGGAGGGCGTAGTAAAAAAAAACTTTTACAAATAACGAATCCCGATTACCACTCCACTGCTGTCTGGGACTTTTGCTAAATGCATGAAATACAAGCCTTACAGTGAAAGACGGATAGGCTACCTTCTGATCCTATCGAAATAAATTGTTTATTTTAACACAGAGGAGAAGGACGCATTTGGCGCTCGCTGTAGCCTCGCAAAAATATTTGAGCGCTAGAATGTCCTAGTCGTAGCCTAACAATAATAATTCAATAGGACTATTTTCTGCTAAAACATTAGGCTACATATTTTACGTCCAATGTAGGCTATAGGCCTGCAAGACATGTAGGCTACAAAAAGACAATGACACATTCACCTCACAGTCAGGAATTATTTGAATAAGACGGTAGACTAATAAGTCTTTTATTTTACAAGACAGTAGACTAATACGTGATAACTGTTTGGCTGACAGCCTTTAAAGTAGGCTCAATTTCATTTCCAGGGAAAGGTTTTTTTTGTGTGTTAGCCTGTTACAGCAGGAATTAGTGACTGGCATGTGGGGGCGTGGCATCACGATGGTTGCTTCCCATCGTGATGTCTGTCAACCATCATGAAGGACGATGATATCATCCATCGGCACAACCCTAGTGTGTGTGTGCGTGTGTGTGCGTGTGTGTGCGTGCGCGTGAGTGTGAGTGTGTGTGTGTGTGTGTCAACTCCATACCCTTTGCCGTGCGGAGAAGAGACTGTTTTCCAGTGCCCAGTAAGGTACAGACCCCAGGAACACTTGGTGGAACATGCTGGTCAATCAGTGGTCCCACCTGTTTACACACGCGCAGCAGGTAATCTGCAGGGATATGCTGGTTCAGTGCCACCTGTAAACATACAGGGGAAAAAAACCCTCAACAGTTGATAGATATGAGAGAACAGCAATGTGGTTGACACCATTATGGTAGTTTAAAAGTATAGCAGCCCATGTCTGCCACATAAAGTACTACTACTACTACTACTAAAAAAACCTCCACCAACTAATTCTGAAATATTAAATCGAAATGTTAAGATACTAACTTAGTATTTTGAAATACAAAAGAGCAATTATGAAATGCAAAATTACAAACATGTTGAGTACTTAGTTAGAAGGCCCATCTCAAAACTTAATTTTCTCTGATTAAGTATCTCAAAATATGAATGTAGCTGTAGTAGTCAAGCCTACAAAACTTGCATTAGATATTACAATTAATTTCGTGTTGTTCTCTCTGCCACCCCCTTCTGTCTCCCTTCTCCCCCACACACGTACACACACACACACACACACACACACTCACACTAGACTAAGGCCCAACGACCAATCAGAGTCAAATTTCGCCTTATCCTGGGCTTACTCAAATAGTAACTGGTATTTGATTGGTTGGGGAACTTTGAGTGACGCCTAGGATCACCAGTCCCGCCTTGTTCTGTTTGCCCTCGTTTAACCCCTCCTCTTTCAGCCCGCACACAATAAGGAAAAAAATCAAACAAAACATTTTTAATTATAAAGATATCACTTTACTATGAACCTTTCGTAAACTATACCTTGTTCATCATTCCTGACGTGAACACAGAGTAAGAGACATACGCCTCAAAACAAAATATCCTACCACAAAAAAAACAAAACGTACGATTCATAACAAAAGTTACAGTAAGAATTTGACAGTCAATGATGCGATAAAGTTATTACACTCACCCAGTCATCGAAGTTTCGCTTATATTGTTTCCCATCCCAACTCCACCGTTTCGGGATCAACTGGAGAGAAAAGCGCCGCGTGGTAAACGCAAGAGTCGAGTTCTCGTACCATGTATATTCCCTCTTAATACAACTTAATAGCTGTCGCTTAGATATTACACATCAATAAAGCCGAAAAGCGGCAGATATCGCGCACATGAAACACGAGAATAAAGCTAGCTAATGTAGCAAGAGGAGCGCGGCTTACCTCATACTCTTCCAGTTCCTCCACCAGGATCTGAAATACACACACAGCGGGTTAGCCATCTATAAACAGTTAAACCACACTTCGTTTATGCTTAAGGCTGCGTTGACACACCGCGTTTAAAACACTTAACGTACCCTTGCAGATTTTTTGCACGGTCCCGACTGAAGAAATCTGGCAATCAGGTAATACAATTCTGAAAACAGAAGGACGCATTATCAAGCCATTCAGTTCTAGCATTAGCTTAGCCTAGCCTAGCTTAGCCCCTGTAGCTAACTGCTGAAAGTATTATGTTAACGTCCAAGTGAAATACACAAGCACAACACCCACCGGCTTCAAGTTGCGAACAATGTTCGGCTGCCATGGTTATGTCATTACACTGGATTGAGGTTTACTGGTAGTTAGTTGTAATCTCCTAAATTGTTGAATTCAATTGAATCTCTTTAATTGTTCCCAGCGTTCGGCCCTTTCCTCGGAGCCTCGCGCAAGCTGCGCTGAGTGCCTTTATTTGTTAGCGCCCTCCCTCGACCGTCGAGGATTCATGGTCTGCAGTGGGCCTACCACGCTAAACCGCCAGGGAATAAGATTAAGCTGCAAAACGGTGAGGTCAACCAGGTGAACACCTCTACTGCGGGATAGGGAACAACCGTGTGCCATGAACCAAGACTTTAACATATTACAAGTCTCTTGAGTCTGCTCAAGAATGTCATGATGTATTGAGGTCTGGGAGAGTAACATTGCTTAGAGTAGGTTATAGAGTTCCTTTTCAGGTTTATGCTTAGGTTAGTTTGTACTTCTCTGAGCCATTTGAGAAAACCAAACTACTTTATAGGCAATTATGTGCCCTTTAAATGGTTAATGTAGCCTCTTGTGTTAAGGCAATAAATACCTTTGTGTTTATCACATCATGTTTATTACAGTTGCAAACAATTATGATAGAGACACAGATTGAGGAAAACGTACATGATCATTTTATTATGAGACATCCAGAGCTTTAGTGGGAACGCACACAACCCCAAGTCTTTAGAGATGAATTTTCAGTGTTAAAAAATTGCCATTCTTGTTTTTTTTTTATTCCAAAAAAGTCCTGCATAATTACACACAATTTTGTAAAATTTATTTCTCCCATTAAGTTAGGTTTATTTGTCTTCTTAAGAAATCAATTCAGCTGCATTATTATTCAAATGCGAAGGAGACCACCATTTAACTGTACCTGGAATGTTTTCAGTTATTTGTCAAGAATGCTTGATTATTCCTCTTTCTCATAGACAATTAATTTTTAAGGAAATGAAACAAAAACCCCCAAATTAAGAACGACACTGCACAGACCCCAGAGTATAAACAACCACTAAACTGGCACAGACTGCGCTGGTGAACCAAGAGCACACCATCACCTACCACCAAGCCACCAGCCAACTCCCACTACAAACTCCCAAACAAGGACCTAACAATATATTAAAAACAATGCAGACAAAAGTATGCCTTTGCAGATTCATGACATTTCTTCTTGCTTCTGTAAGTTCTGACTGCCCAGAGTTTTTTGCACACGTGTTGTCTCATAACACTGCATTGATCATATATGCAATGAGAGAGTGAGACCACGGAGGCCTCCCTGGGAAACGTCAGACGAACTCACACCATCCTTTTGCTGGCAATGGAGACACCTGATATGACTGAGGCTGAACACATTTAGCTTTGTTTTGTGCTAAAAACCTGTACCAGTATTTACAAAATTGTTGATAAAAATATTTCTCTGGTGAAGGTGGAGAAGAAAAAAAGTAGGAGAGGGGGAACGGGGATCCAGGTGTGACTGGGGGCTGCTGAAGGAGGGGCCTGAATGGACGGATGGACAGATGGATGGATGGATGGGTTGGCGTGGTGCTACTCTGCCTTCGATTCCTCCTTCTCTGGCTCAGGCTCAGCCTCGGGGGTCTCCTCCACCTGCACAGAACCAGGCACACAGTCGAGTTTATTCAGGATTCTCCATTCACCTTTTTTCAGTCAGGAGGACACACAACGATAAATGTAAACGCAGTAGTAGTGCCAAAAACGTACCAATAATTACACAGTTATAAAGGGAAATTCATGTTTTAAATTAACCAATGACATATTTAGTACTTCTATATCAGTTGGCCCGGCTCCATCCGCCTGTTGCTATTCCTATAGTGAATGTGTCCCTGGTCATTACAAGTTTGAGGGGCAAGATATGTAGTAAAAGATAAGGAAATCAGAAAGCTGTCTGGAGTCAACCATACTTTTAACATTTAGAAGGCTGAAAAAGTAAGATGCCTTTTCTCACTGATTGTGGGACAGTATTCCCAATAGCATCTGTTTAGTGTTTAGGCACTGAGCATAGGGACTCACTGAAGTGATTACATGCATGCATTCTCCTTCTCTAGCATGCATGCATTATCTTATAAAGAGATGAAGTGTGCAGACTCAACTAACAACCTTATCAGAAAGTGTTGTGATGCCCCCTGGCAGGAGTATACAAAGTACACATACACAAGTATGCAAATAATTCCAGAGATCTGTGTTTATTGCATTTGCTATGTCTATTATTATGTCAACTACAGGTAAAATCAACTTACTCGCCCTAACTTACTGTCCCATGAGCATCATACCTCATTAGTTTTGGTCTCCCCATTTTCAGACTGGTTCTCCTCCTTAGGCTCCTCAGCCTTTGCCTTCTTTTTCTCCTCCTTTTTGTCGTTCACCTCTTTATCTTTCTGTTGGAAGAACAGAAGAAAGTGTCTTGTATGTGTACTGAGTCTAAAAAAGTCAATAACTTATATACTATTAGATACAGTAACAAAAGACACTTATAACGTTTATGCTAGACATGGATAAAACTCTGAGGGAAACCCCCAACAGAAAGCAGAAAACATGAAAATGACAAATTATAAGTCAAAAAGTTGGAAAGTAAGAAAAGCAGAAATGTTTACCTTCGGTGTCTTTTTAGGTTTAGGTTCTGGTTTAGCAGGGGCTGGTTTCTATTACAGAAATGAAAAATACTAGTGTTACAAAAAATGTTTTTTACATTTTTACAAACTGATTTTTTTTTTTTTAAATAAAGAACAAAGATACATTTCCAACTAAAAATATACATATCCAGAGGCCTCACATTAACATTAAGTAACATTATGGGAGTAAAAAAAATCAGGCATAACAGGCATAGGCAAGTAAGATAAATGAGTTTTAATGTTAACTTACACTTACCGCCGATAACCTGGCGGATCTTCTCTGGGGCTGTAGGTAGAGGAAATACAATTGAAGTTAAATGTAAATGAATAAGTAAGTGGACCTGCAGTGCAGCTTGCCATAACACCTGACTGTAGATATGACAATTTTGCCCTCACCAGTTACATCCGTGCAATAGCAGGAGTAGTAACCACTCAAATCAAAATGAAAAACAACATCCACTTACTTCCTCTTTCACCTCTCCATCGGTTCCCTGCAGAAATAAAATGAGAAACGGAATTAATTTTTGATCATAGTGAACTTGCACAACTTTATCACATAAGAACACAACTCATGTTTAACTGAGACACCTATTTAGAACGGAAACGTTTTCACGGCATCGGCTTTAACATTGACAGGGGGAGGGGCACAAAACATTCCCTCTCTACTACGCCATCTGGCGATAAGAAGGTGTCATAGCAGTCATCTTGCAAAACGAACAAAGAAAACGTATGAAAATGTTTTATTAACACGTCCCTTCCATGGCTTTACAGCGACGATTAAATAAACTGAATCTCCCCTCCATTTTTCTATGCCATTTAGACGAGCGGTAACGCGATATTGCGTCTAAAAACCTGTATTCATTACAACCCGCGTTCGAGATGGAGAGTGTAGGAGCTGCAAAGCATGGCTGCGGTTCCACAGGCATGGAGATTCCAGTTCAGCGCAGACACAAGACTGGTAGCAATAGTGCTGCTCAGGAAACCCATGAAATAACACTCCACTCTTGAACAAATTATCGCAATTACACTAAAAATAACACGAAAATAACCTTAATGCAATTATCAGACCGAGATCGCAAGTCCCAACGACAGATTTTTTAGAAAAATCACCGTTGTCTCGAGGGCTTCCTAATTTCGCTACGGATTTATAAGGACAAAAGTATATCCGCATGTCGTAATCAGGTCGTTTACCTACCTTTCTTTTAGGCATGGCGAATTCCTTTACTATTTTCTTCTTTTAGGTGAAACTAAGAGGTTATCTGCTTAATTTGGACTTCACAGTTTAGATAGACAGGCGTTCGCAGAGCTCTGGTCCTGTAGTAAACACACAGTTACATTAAAACCAGTGGTTGAATGGGGGGGTGGAGGTGCGGCCAATTTCTGACTGATTTTAAATTTGACCAATCGAGGGACACCAAGATGTGCTTCAGACGAACTAGATTCTGAACTCTGTAGTCTTTTACGCGCGAAATCCTGAGTGTAAATAAATGGAATGTAGGCCTATTATATTTTACATAATATTGTAACAACACGTTGACTAGAAAATGTTATTCGACGCGTATGCATTAAGAAAGACAAATCCAGAAGAACTTCCGTTTGTCGAAAGATATTGGGGTTAGATATCATGAAAGGGAGAGAAAAGCTGGGATGTTGAGATGGGGTTTGGGTTGTGGAATCCTTTTCATCATGGCGACATTGTAGCCTACTGTAGGCTATTTGTAAGCCTTCTTGTTGGTATACACATACATCTGCCATTTAGTTGTGGATAGAGCCGTTTTGGCCAAATGATGTTCACTCCTCACATCTCTGACCTGAAAATTGCTGATACAAGAAACAATGTGAAGTCAAATGTTAGCCTATAAGCTTGGCGTGTTGGTCAATGGACCACATAATGTCTGAGTGGGAACAATAAAGGCAATTTGAGGAGATGGCGAGGCAGCCCTGAGGAAGGGGGAGGTTGAATGAGACCTAATACGGCCCCCTCCAACACAATTGTGAAGGAGGCACAATGTAATAATACAATAATAGACTATGGTAGGCAAGCCTATGTAACAATGTAATTCACAATTTTACACTAATAAACCCTCCGCTTATTATTGGGTATCCAAATGTGGTGATAATGGAAATCAAGTCCCTGTATAGGCTTCTATGCTATTGTGTATGAGAGGATAGGCTACATATAAACCACAATGACATGACATTACACAGTAAAAACCTGAAGGAAAAAAACAGGGCTTTTCTTGGATCTGCAGCTACATTTCTAGCTCTGCATTAATAGAAACGAGAAAGACAGTCCGCAGATAATTTCTTTGTGTATAAATTGTGTGGAAAGGATGGATTCTTGATGTGACACAAGTCAGCTGGAAATTATAAAACCACAGTATATTGAAAACATGGTCATATTCAATTATATTAATGTGCAGTTTTTTTTACACCAATTTATTCATGCAAGCTGTTATTTTTATGTAGCCTAAGCTAAATACTATATGGTATCGTGCATCTTTATATCATTGCAGACTTTTTTGATGGTTTCTCCACACAGGGTCACCAGGCCTGGGTGGTCAGTTCCACTCCTCCTCCCATGATGTCCCTTGCATGTCTTTTCTGATAATCATCTTTTTGTAAACTGTATAACTGTCCATGCACTCTTACCTGCTGCAATGTGTATAGTACTGTGATTCTTTTCAGTTTCAGCTGCAAATCTGTCATTATTTTATATAAAGTGGGAATCAGCAGTCATATGTGTTCCAGGCTGTTGCACCACTCCTTTCTGTGAAAACAACCTGTACTTTGCCATATAATCCCTGGTTATTATCCTAACTTGGAGGCTTTTTGCTCATTCAGTGAATGTATATGGCGGCGATGCACATTTATTTATATAGCACATTTCATACACACAGGTATCAATGTCCTTTACATAAACAAAAGTAAAGCATAATAGTAAATAAAAGCATAATGGCAATCATTTTCAGAAATTGTTTAAAAAAGTAAATAAGAATAAAGAATAATTAAAGGTATAAAGTATAGTATAAGTATAAGTATATATACTTTTTTGATCCCGTGAGGGAAATTTGGTCTCTGCATTTAACCCAATTAGTGAATTAGTGAAACACAAACAGCACACAGTGAACACACAGTGAGGTGAAGCACACACTAATCCCAGCGCAGTGAGCTGCCTGCTACAATGGCGGCGCTCGGGGAGCAGTGAGGGGTTAGGTGCCTTCAGCCGCAGCCCACTGGTCAGGGCTCGAACCGGCAACCCTCCGGTTACAAGTCCAGAGTGCTAACCAGTGCACGGCTGCCCCCTAAAGACACAAAGTAAACAAATGAAAAGACATCTGATTAACAGGAAGTGCATTTGATCAGTTATAGCAGACAGCATCTGAGAACATTTTTGTCTTGGGGGCATTAGGGCATTTTTGATGCCATTCAGAAGTTAGTTCCAGAGCTGAACTGCATAGCAGCTAAAAGCTGCTTCACCATCTTTAGTTCTGACAGGGGGTTTCACCAACAAGTATTTGTCCTGTGACCTCAGAGGTCTGGGATGTTTGTAGGCTACTGTTGAGGCATGTCTGATAGGTAATTAGATCCCGTTCCAACTAGTGAAATATAAACAAATAGTTGTGCTTTGAAGTAAATTCTGTGACTTAACTGGAGGCCAGTGCAGGGACTTAAAGGTTGTATCAGCGATGGCGGGGTAACGTCACTTCTGTTGACATTCAAACAAAACAGAGAGCTCTCTACTCCCAATTGAAACTCTCCTGAACGGGCATCTCGTTGGTTATTGGTTGAAACACTTTATTTTGCCTTTGAGTGGTTGGCAACACTTGTTGTTAGCAATTGTTTTGTGCAGATTTCAGAGTCTAGGCTGCCTACAGAGGCCTGCTTTTGGAGCGGGCAGCTAGTGGATCATTAGGAAAGATTAGATGAATGTGATAATTTATGTTTGGGCCTTTTTTGGGCCTGCAATCGCTGATACAACCTTTAAGTATTGAAATAATGCCGTCAGTTCTTTTAGTTTTTGTGAGAACCCTAGCTGCTGCATTTTGTATCACCTGAAGCTGTTTGATAGTCTTTTAGGAAGGCCTGTGAAAGGCCCATTGCAGTTATCAACCCTGCTGGAGATAAATCCATGACAGAAGACTACAATAGGATGTCTGCTGCTATGGGATGAAAAACAGATTTAAAAAAATGAGTGTATAAGCCACATGTGGAAGAGTTGAAATTCTGTACTGTTTTTCAACAGTAATAATAATATTTATATAGCACTTTTCAAGCTCAAAGCACACATTTCAAGAGTTTTGTAACCAGTTAAACTCATGACATCATGATTAGTTAGCCTTCCTTTGTAGTTGGAGGTTATATTACTTTTGAAAAAATGATGCAAACTCATTTTATTAGTTAAGAGAAGTTGCAGGTGCTGTGAGGGGGGATTTGTTAAGCCCTCAACGGTTGAAAATAGCACAAGTGATATACTTCTACTGATTATGTAAGAGAAGAAACATTTCAGAGCTATACACGCAAAGCATCTTGGTAGTGGATTTGAAGTTTGTATTTGTGCCATTTTCTTTCAGTCATCCTACATTCTCGTTTTAGAATTGTAACTGCTGGATTTTGTTTCTATGGTGCTTTCTGTTTGTCAGTGACAGGGGCGGAGTGGCAATCGGGACGGACAGGAGTTTCCCCGGTGGGCCGGCCGGGGTGCGGGCCGGCCCAAAGAGCTTCTTTTGTTTTTTTGTGTGTTATTTGACTAAAATATAATATTGATCCTTAACATGGTGAAAAGCCTAATATACTGTAACTTTTCACTGTGGCATAGTTCTGAATTTGTGTTTATTTAAGGCCTCAACAATGGTCCTTTTGGTCACAACATGTGATTTTTGACACTATAGTGATAATGACCTGTCCAATCAACAAAGAAAAGCATACCTTGGAGGTAAAATATGGGTCTAGGGACCTGATTAATATTTCAATGTGACTTTTTCAGAGATATTGACAGTTTAACAGCTAAATATGACTATGATACTAGATTTAAATGGACTTAAAATAAGAAGAACATATCAAAATTGGATTCCTTGTATCAAACAAAGTAGAGAAAATACATTATACAACAATTTAAGACTAAAGGAAGCTGAGATATAACCTTTTCTCTTTTCGGCGGGGGCCATTTTGGATTTTATGGATAACTGCCACTAGGGGGGCCACCCCAACTTGTATCCATGGATTTTTGAAAACCTTAGGCCTATACCTAACACCCTGCCAAAAATCAAAAACTTATCCAGAAGTGCCCAATCTTCATGATTTTTCACATATTCCTTCCCAGCTGTTTTACACATGGATTGAAGGCAGAGCGAAAGGTTAGCGGAGCTAAAGCATTATGTTATTGCTAGGCAGAAACTAGCACAAGCTAGTCTTATGTTGATATGTAGCCTATAGCCTAGCCTATGACTAATTATCACCCGGAGAGAAGAAATACTCTTTTCTGATTGGCTGGTGGGGTGGCTATATCGGAGGGGGGCCGGTGCCGTCAGAATTTTCCCGGTGGATTTTAGTGCCCCACTCCGCTTGCCTTGAATTTCAATGGAGCAATTTCATCCATAATATTTGTACCCTGTATGCTGTGTTAGGTAAAAGGTATCAGGTAGTGCCTTGGCATAACTGGTTTCTGAATTATCCACATTATTGCTGAGCCAAACAACGGATGTCGCCATGACACTTTGGTATTTCGAAATCTGTTTTTCTATTTCCGGCGGAAGCTGCATTGTATTGATTTGGTTTCATAGTCTGACTAAAAGACTGTATGTCCATGTAAAAATAAACGTATCGGCTATCCTGCACTGGCACATCCTGTCAATTCAGGTGAGGCTATCTAACTACACTGCAACTAACTAAACTACTAGTTGGTGTGTACAGGGTCAATTAGATAGCATTTGAGACCCTAAATTATACTACAACTACAGTGAGTAGGCCTAGAGCCAACACTGAACTCACAGCAATGATGTCACCATGTGCCCTGGTTGAGCTTTGACACCACTTTCTTATAAAAAAAAGAATGTCAACTAATTGAGATCGATCGATTTTTATCTTAGACCTTGGACTACTACTTTGTCCAACTGAAACTTAATCTCTGATGAAATTACGAAAGAAAACTGTAAATGTCAGTCAAACAAGACCGCCATTTTAAAAACCAGCGGCCATTTTGAATTTCAATTGGCACCATTTGATTTGTCATGTCCAAATGCATGCATTTTGATGCCTAGATCATTACAATATGTCCTACCATTGAAGTCCTACACTTTGTTTTACATTTGATAAAACAGCCATCTTGAAAAATGGCCCCCATCTTGGATTTTCAGGTGGCTACCAGGCTTTTCTGAAAAAGTAGGTCCTAGGCATTATTCATGCCAAATTTGGTGCTTGTATCACAAAGAAGATTCTTCTGGAATATTGACTTAATGTGCTGTACTAATCAGAATACAGGTTTTGGGTGGTATTTGTCAGCCATGGGTGAGGCTGGAGAAAGAGGGCAGGAGGGCAGATGACACAGGCTAGGCTACATGAGGTCAGTGTCGATCAGAGAGACTCAGAGGTGACCACTGCATGGGAAAAAGTTGGTGGGACCTCTGATCGTTGGCAGCGGAAAACGACCAGAGGGGGTGGAACAAAGGGCGGTTCTAGGAGGCATAGAATGAAAAAGGTGCGGGAGGTGAAGAGGCGTGACCTTTATGTTGTCTTGTGACACAGTTTTGAATGTGAATGAGGTCAGACCTGCTGGTTTTGTGAACTGAAAGGCTACAAACCTGCTTTAGTATCCCAGGGACAGGAAGTCCACAGAGCTTGGATTGTGTAAATTAGGGCTGTCAAAATAACGGATTTATTAATTTGAGGAAAAAATAACTGATTAAAAAAATTAGTGCAGATTAATCGATTCCGTATGACCTTTGACCCCGAGCCGTTCTAGTCAGTAAAAATTAGACTGTAAAATGAAGGAGAGAGAAGAAAATGTGCTGCCTGGATCATTGATTGGAACATTTACTTTTAAAAAACGGCCTGATGGTGTTGATAAAAATAAAGTGTTGAAAATAAAGTCCTCTGCAATGTCTGCAGCAAGGAATTTGCATATCACCGGAGTTCATCAACTCTATACGCACATCAATGCAAAGAAATAAGTGTTGACATTGAGGGGAGTGTTAATTTATTTTCATTGTGTCCCCTAGGTTATATCTGTGGCCTGAAATGCCTTGTATGTGAAAAAAAAACTTCTTCCTGAAGCACTTTTGAATTTATTTCCTCAGCATATTAGGTCATATCATAGATTATTATGGCAATTATTTGAACAGTGAAAATAATAATAAAAGAGTTTTTGAACTTTAATGTCACTAATGCTGATTATTCAATGATTTATTTGAATTTAAATATTTAAAATACTTTCACAGCAAAAATTATATATGCGATTAATTTAGATGAATTAATCACAGAGTATGTAATTAATTAGATTTTTTTTTTAATCGTTTGACAGCCCTAGTGTAAATAAATGAGTAGAGGACAATAAATGACGACAGATTTCTTCTCAATATCTGTCAGCATAGCAGTATGGTATTGTACTCCCCAATACCAAATGTCTCCTATCTTTCAGGAAGTTCAGATCTGTTGTGATTAGGATAGGCCTGCTGGTGTCAAAACAGCAGGTGAAGTCGGTCAATGACTGTGCAGGGAGTTGTGTTTGTTTATGTTTATATTTATACATTTAAATGTATTACCATTATACGTTTTCTGAACCTGGGCTGCATAGACTAATGGAATGGGCAGCTAGGAGCTGTGAGATGATTGCTAAATGTGACAAAAATGTTACGAGCTTGAAATCGCATATAATCACTGACTGCACCTTTAAGTGTGGGTTAAGCTGAGTATCACTATGCCCAGTGGAGACAATGCCAGAAGCAGCTGCCATAAACATGAGAGTGCAAGAGATTCTGCAGTTACATCAACAGGAGAGATTTTGAGACATGGCTAAACTAATCATAAGTCACTGGTGAGTCTACTTTGTGTGTGTGTGTGTGTGTGTGTGTGTGGGGGGGGTTACTGAATGAACTTATCAGCCAGATCATAGTAGATATGAAGGAGATAATTTAATACATTTGATTTAACTCAGACCAAAGATTGATAACTGACAAGTTATCTGTTTGTTGATGTGTACATGAAAGGTGAGAGTATCTCGCACATTGGGCTGACGACCATATATGATCATACTGCTTGACCAATGTGGTGTTTTAGAAGTTGAAAAGCTCTCCAGGGAATGAGTCAAACTCAGCTGTCAACTAAATGAGGAAGTCAAGACCTGTGAGACTGTAAGGCAATGCAGATGACGCTTACAAAGCCTTCTTACCTCTCTTAACAAATCACAGTGGCATTGTCCTGAGCTAATCACACAACAGAGTGTACCGAACATTCTATAAGGCACAGTCTGTGATTCTCATTAAATACAATTGGTCAAATTCAACTTATTGCTCCTCACAGTCCTCCACCTCTAGCTCTAGACCAGTGTTTCTCAAAGTTTGGTCCGCAAGCTAGCCCAAGTGGTCCGTGAGCAGACATGGTAAAATTGAGTAGTAGAGTTGAAAATAGAGTTGTTTGCAATATTGAACCAACTTGAATGTGAATCCAAACAGTTCTGCAACACTGTCTATGTAAGCTATGCCAGTTTAATCATATGAATCATATGATGAGCTAGGTGGTCCATGATTTTTTTTTATCGGTTATCGGTCCTTGGTCTGAAAAAAGTTTGAAACACTGCTCTAGACGTGTGCACTAAAATAAGACAACTTTGCTTCAGTAGCACAGAGGGTGTGCGTGTGTAATCTTATTGGCTATTCAGCTGAAATAACAACCCCTCACTAGAATCAAACTGTACGTAAAAAGGAGTGAAATAGGAGTTGAATCAAGTTTTTTATTAAGACACTGGATCACCAGCTTTGAGACACTGTACAAATAGTGCCCTCTGGTGTTCAACCATCATAATTTATAGCAATGTGTACCACTCAACCTCTTTCTATGTGATATTCTTGATACTCTTTATGATTATGGATATGCCCCTCTCTCCAGAGCAAAAAGCTTAGCACGGAGTTTCTGCCAGGCAGCCAGACCAGAGAGAACACAATCTCCTTTTAGGTTAAATCAGCAACATGCAGGTCCTTCCCATTTTAAAATTTGTAATGTAACATAGTATGATGTCCTTTTATTCAGTATTTAGTTTTATTAAATATTACGGCTTTTAAAACAAGACTTCACCAAATACACAACTAAACATCAGCCAGTCAATGTCAAGTATATAACTAAGTCAGCAAGTTAGCTTCCGTCATTGCCAACTCTCTTGACCTGTGCAATTCTATTATCTGTTAGCTCATTAGTTGTTGAACACCACCACGTATCTGGCGAAGGGATTTAATGTGTGCTCCTCAGAAACTGAACCAGTTGTACTTGACACATTGATCTACCATCTGAGCGCATCCACAGGGTTTCAAGCTTTGTTTATGGTTTGTTAACCTAGAGCATAACATGTTTGTTCAATTAAGGCACAAAGTGTGTTGACCAAAACGAGCACACACTTCAATAGAGGACACATTCTCAAAACGTCCAAAGCTTCATTTTATTCTCCTTTTTCCATTTGCACAAGAGGTACAGACATACCAAGCCATGTGATAAAGTTACTGCAAGTGAGATGAAAATGTTACATTTCAATAGGTAAGAAAACATGGAACACCTTTTTAAATTGAAGCATGAATTACAGTTTAAGATACTGACATGAAAACCCTGTAAAAATTGACTGGAAATAGGTATTCAAGTAATATCACAAGTCATGATTGAAAAATATCCTTATGCAAGTATAAATAAAGCTCAAATCAAAATAATTTCCCTCTGAACTATTTATGGCTCAGTGATTCATCCTTATAATACTCAATATTCCAACAATCACATACATCAGTCAGTCAACACACTACAGAATATTCTACTCCTACTTAATGCACATCGGTTTGAGTAGTATCTGCAAACTTAGGAGACCTAAACCTCGAAGGTGACCCTGCCGACACCGCCAACTCAACTCAAGCCTTACCCTTGTCTTTGTCCCTTTGCTGATCAGGGGGGTATTCCAAGTACGGTATGTGGTTTAGGGACAAAGCTGGGTATGTTAACTCAGGATAAGTAACTCCTACAAGAGCCCTATGGCATTGTTTTGTAAGGAGAATAAAGCCATGCAGCTCTTCTATTAGGAGGTATACCCCTTACTCGGAGTTAACTTACCCAGGTTTGTCACTAAACCACGTACTTGGAATACCCCCCTGAAGGGTAATAACCAAATACACCTAAAGACTACCTACATTCAGCAGTTTGAATATGACCCCAACCCAAAGATTTCAAATAGATGCTATTGCATAGATTGTCTAGATATTCAGGATCTATAAGCTGACAGAAAAACATTGGTGTGGCTAAACAAAATGTGTAAACCTTGGAAAAGTTTTGTTTGAGGTATAAAAGACTATGTATGGTCCTGTAAAAATGTTTCTTTGACATCTGAGCTTGGTAAATTATGTACCCTATATGTTCACAGTATACAATGGTGAGAAGGCCATCTTACTGTTAGGACAGGAAGTGTCCCTTGGCTTATTTATTTTTTTAATGACTGTAATGTGACTTAATAATAACATCACTGTGCTCCCTGTACCGCTGTTTTTTTTTCTTAATGGTGTACAGCGTGTGTGAGGATGTGTGACTGGCTGACACAACAATGTGAGTGTTCACATCACATACTGTATGCCACACACCCTGTTGGTAAACTGATTAATGTGAGTGAGGTAAAAGTTATCAAAGGCCTGAGGCCTCAGAAGGAAGTACGGAGAAACACCTTCACAAGACATTACAGATCTGAAATATTATGTGTCTGTGTATGCCACTACTTTGTAACCAGAACTTTGGATTACTTTGCTTGAGTTGACTGGTGGTGAAAATCACCCACAGCTCCCATTCAGTGCTCCCCTATCACCCCCCCCCACACACACACACCTTCCTCCATTTCGGTCTAGCCGCGAGTGCTATACATGTCAGAGTCCTCAGGGTGGGCCTGGCCATGGTCCACAAGCAAAGGATCAGGAACAAACTGTGGTTTCTCTACAATGTAAAAAAAAACAATGGAGATACAGTTTTACTTACCAGTGTTTCCCATACATTGACTTATTTGTGGCGGCCCACCACAATATCAACATTGACCACCACACAATGATTTTCCAGGTTGTACTAAATTGTGCTTAAAGCTGGTTAACATCATAACCACGCTGCGCTAATTTGTTAAAAACTGTTGCATTCAAGTTAATTCTGCAAACCTACCACCACAAATAGAATTCTGTGGGAAACACTGCTTACCATCTGCAGACAGAAAGGCTAAAATGTACATGTACCAGCTTGACTATCTCCTTGACCATCTCCTACACAAGGTCAATTAAAGTGGTAACTACACAGATGTGTCTCAATGATATATTGCTTTACAGAACTCGAAAGCAAATAGACTATAGGTGAAAAAATATGTAGGAGTGTGACTGCATTCAAATTTCAACTCACCAGTAACGGCCTTCACTAGAACAGGCTCGTCAATCACAACAGGAGGCTGATCCAGGGCTGCGGGTGTGGTCTCTTCCACAGACAGGGCAGTGTCGTCTACTGCAGGTGAGGGGGTTGCCTCTTTGCCAGGTGTTTCAATAACAATTACGCTGGGTTCACTACTAGAGGAAGTGGCTTCGCTAACAGCTGCCACAGTTGCCTCAGGGGCAGCGAGTGTGGCTTCCTCAACAGCTGGGGCTGCATCTGCTTCAGGAGCTGGGGCCTCTTCAGCAACTGGGACTGGGACTGGGGTCTCCGTGGGGTTTTCTGCAGGTGCCACCTCTGGGGCTGCAGCAGCAATAACTTCAGGGGCCTCAGCAGGTTTAGGTGGAGTGTCTGGAGTAGGTTCAGCAGCAGGTGCAGCGTCTGGGGCAGGTTCTGGGGCAGGTGTGGCCTCCAGGGCAGGTTCTGGGGCAGGTTCAGGGGCAGCTGCAGCCTCTGGGGCAGGGGCAGGTGTCGCCTCTGGAGTAGATTCAGGGGCAGGTATGGCCTCTGGAGTAGATTCAGGGGCAGGTGTGGCCCCTGGGGTAGCTTCAGGGGCAGATGCTGCCTCTGGGGCAGGTGGAGCTGGTGAAGCCTCTGGAGCAGGTTCAGAGGCAGGTGCGGCCTCTGGGGCAGCTTCTGGGACAGGGGCAGCAGTTGCTTCTGGGGGAGGTTCAGGAGCAGCTGTAACCTCTGGGGTAGGTTCTGGGGAAGGTGTGGCTGTGGCCTCTGGAGTAGGTTCTGGAGCAGCTGCAGCCTCTGGGGCGGGTTCTGGAGCAGCTGCAACCTCTGGGGCAGCTACAGCCTCTGGGGCAGGTTCTGGAGCAGCTGCAGCCTCTGGGGCAGGTTCTGGAGCAGCTGCAGCCTCTGGGGCAGGTTCTGGAGCAGCTTGGGCCTCTGGGGCAGGTTCTGGGGCAGCTGCGGCAGGTTCTGGAGCAGCTTGGGCCTCTGGGGCAGCTGCGGCCTCTGGGGCAGGTTCTGGGGCAGCTGCAGCCTCTGGAGCAGGTTCTGGGGCAGGTTCTGGAGCAGCTGCGGCCTCTGGGGAAGGTTCTGGGGCAGCTGCGGCCTCTGGGGCAGGTTCTGGGGCAGCTGCGGCCTCTGGAGCAGGTTCTGGGGCAGCGGCAGCCTCTGGGGCAGGTTCTGGAGCAGCTGCGGCCTCTGGGGCAGGTTCTGGGGCAGGTTCTGGAGCAGCTGCAGCCGCTGGGGCAGGTTCTGGGGCAGCTGCGGCCTCTGGGGCAGGTTCTGGGGCAGCTGCAGCCTCTGGAGCAGGTTCTGGGGCAGCGGCAGCCTCTGGGGCAGGTTCTGGAGCAGCTGCGGCCTCTGGGGCAGGTTCTGGGGCAGGTTCTGGAGCAGCTGCGGCCTCTGGGGAAGGTTCTGGGGCAGCTGCGGCCTCTGGGGAAGGTTCTGGGGCAGCTGCGGCCTCTGGGGAAGGTTCTGGGGCAGCTGCGGCCTCTGGAGCAGGTTCTGGAGCAGCTGTAGCCTCTGGAGCAGGTTCGAGGGCAACTGTAGCCTCTGGAGCAGGTTCTGGGGCTGGTGCGGCCTCAGTGACTTCAACAGGGGCCACTTCAGCAGCCAGTTCCAGAGCTGATGCCTCTTGAGCGGGGACAGCTTCCGGAACAGTCTCTGGGGCAGGTTCTGCGGTAGTGGGTGGGGTTGTTTCAGCTACAGGGGCAGATTCTGGGGCTGCTGGGGGGCCTGATGAGGGCTGAGGGACTTCAGATGGAGCAGGAGGGGCATCAATGGCTGAGGCTGGATCAGAGGATGTGGACTCAGGCAGAGCTTTGGATTCAGGGACCTCAGCTTCCGGCACTGGATTGGACACAGGTGCTGCTGGCTGAAAATGACAGAGTGGGAAACAGAATAGGGAAACGTTATGTTCGCTACTTCGATTGATTTCAATGTTGCGTGAAACAATGTTAAATTGCCTATTATCAAAGTTGTTAAATTGTCTGCTCAGTTTTGTACACACAACCTCAAGTTGTCCTCATCCTGCTTTGAACATGATTGTCAATTCCGATGTAAACATAGCTACCCTAGATAAGCTACCATAGATACGGCATATAGGCCTTACTGAAGTTGTTATAACGAAACTAAAGAGAAAAGGCGTTTAAGATGTCCATTAAAATTGTAGCCTGAACTCTTGCATGTTTTAAATCCAAAATAATGAGGAATGTGAGGAGACCGCTATTAACTGTAAAGAATGCATCTGCAATAGAAACACGAAACACAATCGCCGGAAACACTGCTAAGGTCGGGCGGCTTTAGATCAGAAGCCGCAAATGTGCATCTGTCATCTTGTCTGCTGAAGTCGTTCATAAAAGTAATTGTAACTGTGTTACTTGATTTAAAAAAAATACTTTGTTACATGCTCTTCATGCTCATTCCAGCCCTACGGTGTAATGACATGAATCAGAGTCAAACCCCACAACTGCTGATAACTTGCGTAAAAGAAGGATAGCGTAGTAGAAGAAAAATGGATAGCGATGGTATTTGAGTGAGAGAGGACAAGACAGAGGATCATTGGGGTGTTCATAGAATCATCTTTCACACTAACTCTGCATGCCCAGACAGTGAAAATAAACAAAAACATCCGCAACATTTTGGATGCCTGACTGTCATCTTTGTCACATTGATAGTGTGCTTACTTACCTCAAGGCTGGCAGCAGGGGCGATGACGGGTTCTTTAGGTTTAGATTTAAAAACTGAGGCCACAGATGAGCTTGCAGCATATATCTTCTTACCGGTCACCTTTACAGAGACAGAGGAGATCAGATCAGGACATAACATTTTTAATTTAGACAATTAGTGTGACCTTTAATTCAGATGAGAAACTGCCTTCTGCAATTTGAGGTGACACACCTTTAAGACCCCAACTGTTTGAGTGGGGTAGCACACTGCAGTTCCCACTGTTGTTAGACCAAGCGGCACACCCAGCCTCTTTAAGCGTGACCCTACAAATACCAGGCACAAACCAAACATTTGAGTATTTTGAGTGACACCGACAACCATTCTTATGTGAGGTAAAACACAAAAAAGAAATGATTCCCACCAGAAATCAATCACAGATAATATACATGAAGTTATTTACCAAAATCTCAAAACCAAAAAACACAATCATCAGGATTCCTATCCTACGGAAGCGTATTGCTGCCACACTAAAATAAATAAAAAGGCTCAGTATCATGTAATTATGTGAAGAAGTTTCTTGTTTATAACATACAATATTATTTATTATGTTATTACATGAAATTATCACATTATTTCAAGATAATGAAACTAAACGAATTGAGAGGCAAGAATAGGCTATGGCTCGTTTACACGACTCAATCAAATTCTATTTTAAGCTCAGTTTAAGACATTGTGAGATTCTCGTTATTGAACACTATGGATGATATTGTTATATAGCTTATGTGAACACCAAAGAATTGTCCAGAATATTCTGCACCTGTGTGCAGTAGCCAGTGTTGGGGAGTAACGGAATACATGTACCGGCGTTACGTATTCAGAATACAAATTATAAGTAACTGTATTCCGATACAGTTACAAGTTAAATAGTTGGTATTTAGAATACAGTTACATTGTTGAAATCAATGGATTACATGACGATACTTCTCTGTTTCATAAGTTTATTCACTCTCTAAATAAATTAAGGCAACTCTATTTCCCAGAAGCTCCTGAAAGCAATCTATGATGAAATTGTTTACATGTTTAAATCCAAGCCCCGCCGTCTTGCACTAGCCTCAAAACGCAGCCAGCGCGTATTATGGACGCGTCATCGGAGACCCTGAAATGACTGTTTGCACAGCAAATTAGGAGTAAAGTAAGTGGAGGTTACTCCTGTTCCTCACTGATCGTGGTTCCTGATGTCTGTTCAAAGGATATTTTCCCAAGTATTAATAGCTCAGGCTACTTCGGCCAATCGGTTACACAGTTTGCTAAGCAATAAACAAAGCCTAGTTCACGTGTTGATTTAGACCTACAATAAAACCAATCTCTAAAATAGGCACTGCATTCTACGTTTTTTATTCTAACCTAAAATAGCTTTATGGATTATTATTTTTTCTAATTTGATCTACATTTACGTTTTAAAAATTAATTATATGGTGCAGCCTCTGAAGAATTATTCTTGCGAGTAGCATATTTTAATGTGCGGTTTTGATTGTCATTACGCGATCACGTTAATTTTGAGAGCACTGATATACAGTAGCCCATAGTGTTTACATTTACAGGTCATTTGCGTTCCACCTGTCATATGCGCCCCTCACTTGTACTGGGTTGATGCCACTGAAAAATCTCACAGGCACACCTTAATTATAATTTCTGGCTACTCCCTTAAGGTGCCTATTTATTTTGTTTGTTTTAATTAGCCTAGTCGCCTGCTGTAGTTTTAGTGGTCACCTTGCTATCTTAAAGTTGTATCAGGTAGCTTAGTTGACTTTACATTCTCCTATGTGGGCCTAACACTTCAGCCATTTGGAACAGAAGAACACACCAGAATAGGCCTGTTTAGTTAGCCTAGAAATCTAGACGCACCCTACATTTGCTGCCAGGGCTAGTTTAGCAACTCTCCGTTGGCTTGTGAGCTGGAAAAATTAAACTTCTATCAGGCCAATCAAATCGTGTATAGAGACGTTAGGCGGGCTTAACATAATGATCGATGGCAGAGTTGCAACAGTTTGGCTTGAATTCCCTGCTACTTGAATACAAAGAAAATGTTGCTGTTGGCGAACAGCCTGACACGAGTTAAGCTTTTTTTTAAGTTGGCAAAAGTTTGAACTGGCCAACTAGCTCAGCTGGTGGGAAAACGCATGGGATAGCGCTGTCCTTTTGCGTGCAGAGGGAATTTGAAAGACAACCGATTATCCCACCCCTCGGACTGAGCACTGCCAACGGTGAGTGCCCAGACCTTACATTTTAATGTGGGTCTGGCTCGTCAGGCTACTGTTTAGTAGGCCTAAGCAGGATTTGATGGCCGCATTCCTACACTTATAAAATGCAATTCAATGCGGAAGTAATCTAAGTATTCAGAATACGTTACTCAGATTGAGTAACGTAACGGAATACGTTACAAATTACATTTTTGGGCATGTATTCTGTATTCTGTAACGGAATACGTATTGAAAGTAACCCTCCCAACACTGGCAGTAGCCTAGCGGAGTGGCAATCGGGAGAGTCGGAAAGATTCCCGGTGGGGCCGGGCTGATTGCTGTAGTGTGATTTCAAAAAGCGCATGCTATTGCTGTTTGAATATTTTCTTTGCTGTCCAGGTTCGAATCCGACCTGCGGTCATGTCCCGGTCCCACCCCATCTCTCTCCTCCACTTACTTTCTGTCTCACTCTTCACTGTCCTATACAAATAAAGGCAAAAAGCCTAAAAAATATACTTAAAAATGTTGTGACCAAAAGGACCATTGTTGAGACCTTAAATAAACACAACTTCAGAACTATGCCACAGTGAAAAGTTATATTAGGCTTTTCACCATGTTAAGGGTCAATATTACATTTTAGTCAAATAACACAAAAAAACACTGCACTCTTTAAATACTTAAACATCATGTATTATTCAAAGATTTTTGGTTTCACTCTTCATCATTACAGCCTCCCTCACACTTGCACAATGTGGTACAGCAAAGTCCAGCTCAGTGGCACTTACAGTTGCCCATACAGGCAACCACACAGCCACAGTTGAGGAGGAGTGAGCATCACTTGCTGGCATCTTCCAGATCTGTCCAATATGGCACCCAGACTTTAGTTCTGTCATTCCATTCCCAACCCCACTCACTGGGGTCTGGAATCTCTGGAGTTATGGAGAGGGACTAACCTGACTCCGCCCGATGGATTGCTTCGCATTTGCTCCGCATATCCATCTGGGAACTTTCTGTTGGAGAACGTTTGGAAAATGGGCGAAATATAGCTGATTGGATAAAGCATCTGTCTATCACCACCTATGTTGGTCGGTCCAAATCAACCAATCAGATAAACGAAGCGTTCTTCTAATGCCATCTTTTAACATACAAGTTAGATAAGTAGCTAACGTTAACGTTTTTAAACTTACTATTTGTATGTGACATGAACCTCATCAACGACAATCCCCCACCAAGTTTTCATGGCTACACGTCTAAAGAAAGCATATTCCTTCTCGTTAAGTAACTAAGATTCAGGGCTACTAAACACTAACAAACACTAACTTGAATTGGCCGTGGAGGATGTCTGTGTCCTTCATTCCTTCCAGCTACATTGCAGAGACTCCTAGCTTCCCCAGGAATACTAAAATATATTCGGATAAAACTTCAGGGATAGCTATGCTCATCTCATCCGTGGAAGTCGCCATGTTGTTCAGATTGAACGGTAGCTTCTCGTTGCGTCACACCTAAACCCGCCTCAAAACCAACGCTGATTGGACGTTCATTTGGCGAATTGCTCCAAATTTTCTTTATCGGAGAGATGCCAGACTGATCTGCGGGTGAAAATCTGAAACTCGCGAGATCAGGATGGTCTCACGAGGCTAGAGTGGGACTGCTTCCAGACAAAAGCTGCAGCGTGCAGGGCACACTTTCCATGCTGGAATAAGGCATGATGGGTCGGGGGGATTGAATCCAGGGATTTGAGGCCATGAGTGAAAAGAACAACGTCACATCATGTGAACGCGTGGAAGAGGGGCAGTGCTTGCCATTTTTGAGGTCCCAGCATTTCTGAGATGTGGTGGATTGGAATATCTTTATATGCCTTCCCTGATTCAAATCCAATCCACAGCTCTGAGAGGCCTCAAGTCCCTGGATTCAATCCCCCCCTGACCCATCATGCCTTATTCCAGCGTGGAAAGCGTGCCCTGCACACTGCAGTTTTTTTCTGGAAGCAATCCCTCTCCAAAACTCCAGAGATTCCAGACCCCAGTGAGTGGGGTTGAGAATGGAATGACAGAACCAAAGTCTGGGTGGCATATTGGACAGATCTGAAAGATGCCAGCAAGGGATGCTCACTCCTCCTCAACTGTGGCTGTGTGGTCGCCTGTAAGGCCACCGAGCTGGACTTCTATACCACATTGTGCAAGTGTGAGGGAGGCTGTACTAATAATGATGAAGAGTGAAACCAAAAATCTGAATAAATACATGATGTTTAAGCAAAGTCCTTTTAGGCAAGTCCCTCCACTCTGCGGCCATATTGCAACGCTTTTTGGGCACTCATCGGGCATCCATTTCGGCAGAAATGCGTGTGCGCAAGGCTTCACGACACCAATCTTGCTCCAGCGGTGAGATCACAACACATGATTGGCACGATGTCTTCACAACACACCACATTATTGGCTCAATGTATTCACAACACAGCACATGATTGGCTCACATTTTGCTGCGGAAGGGGTGTGATTTTCGTAGACAACTGCCATATTGCCGTTACAAACTAAGCTCATGCATTTCTATGGAGGATTTTTAGAAAGTCTATGGTTTAAGTATAAATCGTTTTTTTTGTGTTATTTGACTTAAATATAATATTGATCCTTAACATGGTGAAAAACCGAATATACTGTAACTTTTCACTGTGGCATAGTTCTGAATTTGTGTTTATTTAAGGCCTCAACAATGGTCCTTTTGGTCACAACATGTGATTTTTGACACTATAGTGATAATGACCTGTCCAATCAACAAAGAAAAGCATACCTTGGAGGTAAAATATGGGTCTAGGGACCTGAGTAATATTTTAATGTGACTTTTTCAGAGATATTGACAGTTTATGAGCTAAATATGACTATGATACTAGATTTAAATGGACTTAAAATAAGCAGAACATATCAAAATTGGATTCCTTGTATCAAACAAAGTAGAGAAAATACATTATACAACAATTTAAGACTAAAGGAAGCTGAGATATAACCTTTTCTCTTTTTGGCGGGGGCCATTTTGGATTTTATGGATAACTGCCAATAGGGGGGCCACCCCAACTTGTATCCATGGATTTTTTAAAACCTTAGGCCTATACCTAACACCCTGTCAAAAAACAAAAACTTATCCAGAAGTGCCCAATCTTCATGATTCTTTCCCAGCTACTGTGCGACTGCAGCGCTTCACTTTTAACTCCCCACGGTCCCTCCCCACAGCCCTGGAAATGACTGTGATGACCTGACATGTAGGCTACAGAGCCAGAGCGCCCTATACATTCACCCACATTGCGTGAAGATTCGCATATTTATTAAAGCCCTTTCTCCCTCTTGCGTCAAGTTAGCGGAAGTTTTATTTATTGTGTTGATAAGAAGATGAAGCAGAACGATCAGGCTGTGTGAGCAGGCTACTCCTGCACAGAACCTCTCTCTCTGCCTCCTTTTCAGCGGCTCTCTGCCGATACACACACATGTAGCCTATACACACATGCACAAAAACAAACACTCATCAAGCAGCACTGTATAATAGCAGTTAGGGTGCAAGTTCATAGACAAGACATAGACACGACTAGTTATGCCAGCCATGAGCTCTTGTGGCCTCGTTTCGTTTAGTTTCGTTATCTTGAAATAACGTGATAATTTCATGTTAAAAAGTTTCTTGTTATAACAATATCGTTTTCACGTTTTAACAAGATATGTATCACGTTATTACATTTAATTATCACGTTATTTCATGATAATGATATTTTCATAAGGATATTTTCATGAAAATATCATGTTATTTGAAGATATGATTTTTTTCACGTTTTTACATGAAAACGATATTGTTATAAAAAGAAACTTTTTAACATAATTACATAATACTAAGCTTTTTTTTTTTTTAGTGTGGCTGCAATACGCTTCCGTACTATCCCTTGTCGAACCTAAAAGTTCACAAAATGTTTAGTAATCTCTTGACATCAAACCTGTTTAAAAACGTACATAAGTATTCAGTCAATTCAGTCAAGACTCAAAGTATAACTTTTCATAAAAACAGCCGGGCTACACCAGCAGACAACTGAAGTGTTCTGTTCTGTGGAGTGTAAAAATAGTTTAAGAAGACTATTTCCATTGATTAGCGGAAGCTAATGTTTGTAGCATACGCTCCGTGAATGGAATGCTTCACCGAGTACTATCGGTACGAAAAAACCCCGAAAACAATCTAGTAATTTAGTTGAATTCTGAATTCAGTGTGGTCTCAATGAAACTATTATGAGCCATCTGTCATTATCCCAAAATGATCAGATTAAAACTAAAATACTTGTTGAAGATGAAGAAGGTGAAGAAGAAGAGTTCAAGGCTTAAAGGCAATATGCTTAATTAGAAGAGTTCAAGGCTTAAAGGCAATATGCTTAATTAGAAGAGTTCAAGGCTTAAAGGCAATATGCTTAATTAGAAGGCCAGAGTTCAAGGCTTAAAGGCAATATGCTTAATTAGAAGAGTTCAAGGCTTAAAGGCAATATGCTTAATTAGAAGAGTTCAAGGCTTAAAGGCAATATGCTTAATTAGAAGGCCTGAACTTACCTTTCCGTGCCAGTATGAGTCCTGCCAAACCAGACACTGTTATGACCCCCACTCTTGGCAGGAAACCCGGGGGAGGATCCCTCAACAAATTGTATGTATCTACGACATGCAAGAATTGAGTATTTCATATCAGATGAAGAATAGCAACACAATCCTTCTCAGCAGTGTTCACAACCATTAAAATAAACACATGTCCAACAAAAAAAGTGTACACACTGTATCATTACTCCGTTCTCACCTTCTCCTGTCTGGTAAACAGCTACTGCACCAACCTTGACTGAAGTGCAGGCATTCTACAAAAACATATAATTTTCATTTACAACACTAATTCATATCAATACACAATATAGAGTGCTTTAATTACATGTCATCATAATTTCTATTTCCCTGTACAGGATTATATCATATTTTCATTCCATAATATTATGTCTACTACTGGCAAAGGCACTCTATATTAATTTCATCGCAGGCATTTTAAGTGAAAATTGTAAACACGACATGTCCAAAAAGGGTTGAGGGAATAATAAAAGTGTTAGGTTTGGGGGGGGGGGAATAAAATCACACTGATCATCTGGGTACCTTCACTGCTCGAACATATGGCTGCAGTCCCACTCTCACCACCCCCAGGCCTCTCTGTAGTGGTCCTGGATGCTCCTCCACATAATGCGTTGCAGGAGGATCAGGGGAGTATATTGAGAGCTGTGTGAAGAGAGTGAGTCAGTGACACGGTTTGCTTTGACACTGCAAAATAATGCAATGCTTATGTGAGTGGACATACATACAAGTACTGTAGTTGTAGTAGTAGTAATTTTAGTTTAATGCCATATCAGCATCTATGGTTATATCAAGGCAAGGTCTCATGAAACAGTATCATTATTTTAGAGATTTAAAACAAAAAATACATCGATAAAGCAATTATTTCAATACGATTCTTTAATTATATATTTGAGTATACATGTTGGGGGTGTGTCTGTAGTCGCACCTCTCGTGGAGAGATAAGCTCTTCATGTTTCTCTTCACTCATGGCATAAACACGAAATGAGGCCAGTCCCAGCGCAGCCGGGACGGCTGTCAACTTCACGGCCTGATGATGTGGAAAAACATTTTCAAGTCAACTCAGGTTAAAAGTCAGCAAAATTGACAAATCTCGCATCTGTATGTAGCCTGAAATAAGTATGTGGCAACTATCAGATTTAATACATTATGCCTCATGCTTTGTTTATAATATTATTTTGTTTCATCAACAAGAATTGAAGAAGAAAGTGGTGCAAAGCCAGCGAAATATCCTAGGATTTTAGACGCCGTGACCTTCTGGCCAACTTGGGTGGGTGCTCACTGCTTTCCTTCAAACAGACTCGCTGATAGGATAGTTCATTAAAGGCGCACCTCTTCTACGGGATTAAGCTACAATGATCCTAATCTAATTTTTCTTGTCTGCAGATACGAAGCGGATCCATAGATCGCCGTACCAACAACATATGAAATCAACGATCCTACATTTTGAGAAAGTACAAAAAAATGCACCGTAGTGATTCAATATTAGCCTTTAGTACAACATGTTCTCAGAGAAGCGAGCATGTAAAGACAACGCAACGTGCGACGGTCGCTCTCCACCGTACTGATTACACAAGCCATTTGATCTCGTATTAATAACCGAATGCGCATACTGGAAATGTCAACACGATAAAACAATGTTAATCAAACAACGTCATTCAAACATAGCTGAAAGTTTTTCGATGGCAAACACCACTCACCTTGGAAGCCATGATGGTCCCTCCCCCTCTCTTTCTCGTATGGAAACCAAAGAGGGACGTAAAACGCGTGGAATGAATCGCGACCCCTCCACATTCTTGTATCCTTGTGCATCCTTCCACCACCAGTAAATTAAATGCTACAGTGGAATGCTAAGAATCCAACAAACTAGTCGCCACAGACCTTTCCCTTTCCCTCAAAATGTCTACCACAATAATATGTCCACACAGAATTTCTGGTAACATTTTCAATGCCTCAATACAGCTGACAAGTCCTTCTCTGAACAAACACAGTATCCAGAAACGCCTAATTTAGATTTCCCCAGCTTTACACTACTGTAAAAAATCAAAGGGGAACCATGTTAACTATATTCAATAAAGTCTATAGGCCTACTTATATTTAAAAACAACCATGAATTTTATTCATGTTTGGAAATAGATTAGGAGACTCATATTTTTCAACAGCCAATTGATAACTTGTTTACAGTTGTTGATTGTCAACAGTAGCCTGCCTTCCCCTTGCTTAAGAAAAAGTGGTCCGGTATCAAGTTTCATCTCAGGTCTATATGCCTGTTCAGCCTTATAAAGAGGGCGCAGATAAAGTTCATACTGGTTGTGGAGAGCGACGGAGAGGGTTGGTAGACACCAATGACAAGGTGTCTTGTCATGGCATACAGATGTTTTGCTCTTTGAAAAGCAGACTATGGTTGCCATGCATCACTGTAATACCAGCAGTCAAAGACATAAGCTGATACATCTCAGTCTAATCCTCACAATATACCCTTGCCTTAAAGCTGTGCCCAGCTTGAGTTCTCCACAGAGGTTTAGTCACCTGGTTAAATAATCATATTATACCATGTAGTCCCCTCTGTGATGCTGCTCTGAGGTGTATCGGTATAAGTAGAGTATGACAGTATGATGGTTGCAAAGGGCATGAGAGAGACCCTTGGTCACCTTTGACCTTAAAATCCTGTGGTGACCTCTGTGCTCTGTCAGGCTAAGTGTCACGCTTCACTAGTCCAGACTGTCACTGTTCAGAATGTTCAACACTGAGGCTAAAACATTCTGAGTTTGGATTCTGGAACTGTGATAACCCACGTCATCCCATCTAGAAGGTGAGGCACATAGTCAACTATCAACACAGCATAGATATTTTGACAGTTTTTTTTAATCGAACGCTTAAAATATAATAGAGGGGTTGCTTGGGGAAGAGCTAGGCTTATGTTTCTGTGATTTTTTATTTTTGGATGAAGGCCCAATGCTCTAGGGAGCTTTTGTTAATGATGCAGAACAAAACTGAAAATCTTACAGGTGGGACCACCTGGAATGCATCCAAAGCCTCAAGTCACAATCAGGATTATGCTAATCCCAGTGTGATAAGGATAGAGAAGACAGAAAATGAGAAAAATATCATCACAGGGGGTCAACATCTGTAAGGCATGGTTGGCTTATGCTAGTGTTTTAACTATCTTATTAAAGCCATTATCTGTTAACTGAAAAACCTTGATTAAGAACCTAGTCTCAATTAGACATAGGCCCCTTTAACTGGCCTGGTGTGGCCACAGGTTTGGACAAATAAAGGCAGGTTTTAATTAACGGCCTAGTCCGGTTTTTATGAAAGTTTTTTGGTTTTATAAAACCTCTTAAAGACCACCAGATCACCCACATGAGCTAGCTATATGCTGCTTAGATCGCACACACAAAGGTTAGAAAATATGGCATTGCTTCAAATACACATTTTTCATTGATGAAAGAAGGACAGAGTTGCTTAATACTTAAACTTCTGTCAACATGGACACACTGTACATTGTTAAATCAGTTAGATTCTCAATTGTTCATTTTACAGAAACCATGAGCACGAAAGTAGAAGAGAGAAGAGAGGCGAAAGAAAGATGTGACTCTCTACCTTTTGTGGCCATAAAGACCTAATGTGTGTCCATTCCTCCATTATTTATACCATAATCAATTCCACAGTATTTCCCATCTTGCTGAACAAAAGTTTTGTGTGAAAGGAAGCCTGGCCCAAATATAAGCAAGTTGAGTTGACATTGACGATTGAAACACATAAAAGCCAAAGGATATTACCGTAATTTAGTTTTTACGGTGTATATCAATTGACATTGAATGTTGTGCAGCTTTGATTTGCTCAGTGACGGGTACATTTTTTACTTACATGAAGCTACAATTTCATTCTTATGTTGTATCTGTGAACAACTAGGCATAACTATTGAGACATTCAATACACAATTTTTAACAGTGCAGATAATTCAGTTTATTAATTTTACAACTTAAATTTTACAATCTTTATATATGTTTTTCAGAAAAAAAGGGCTAGCTCTGAATCATAGGAAGAATAAATGTATCTCTCTCTTTCATATAACACCTTTTTTTGTTGTTTTTTTGTCATTGTCAGTCATTGTACAGAGTAAACGCTCATAATATATTTTCAAAAAAAGAGCAATATGTTCCTTTTTTAAATGTCGCAGTGCAACTTACATCTGATACAGCAGAGCAGTGACCTGGAGGGCAAACGCCCAAAATAACACAGTGGGACCCGTTGGCCAGATTTCATACAGCCCACACACACACACACACACACACACACACACACACACACACACACACACACACACACACGCACACACATACACACACACACATGCATGTGAGTGAGTACACACACCTGCACACAGACACACATCTCAGACACATGGCTGGCTTCTACTATGTACTTCATCACTGTTAAGAGATGGGGGTGCTAGGATTTTTGCCATCTTTCCTCCAATTCCCGTCTTTCCTCCAATTCTCTCTCTCTCTATCTGTTTCCCCTACAGTATGGAGTGGCACCATCGCTCCACGCCTCACCTTCCCCTCTGTACTCTAAGGTGTCTATGTTCTGAAAAAGTACATGTTTAACCACATCAAAAAGGTTACATTCAGTCCAATTAAAGTACATTCCACAATGATTCTATTCACAGTCAAAACAAAGAAAATTACATCTTCATTATATACTGTACTGCATGTGTTTAAAAACGTGACCCGATTCAGACATTATGGACTTTTAGCTCGATGCCATACTAAGATGAGGACGATGCCATATATCAGATATATTTGACTTCAGGGGACCATGAATAAGTTCACAGGGAAACCAAGAGTATACATACATATAAGACAGAAATTCTTAGAGAAACTCAGGACCTGAATTCAACCCAAAGTTTAAGAGGTAACCCCAGCTATTGCCGGGAAGAAGCAGAAACAGTCATTTCAGAGACGCAAAGCATTTTTCTGTTTTACACTCTTTTTCTAAAAACCAAAATAGAGAAGTAAAAAGACTCTGCTGATACAGAATCTGAAGATTGCATTCACAAGAAGAGTTCACAGTTTTGAACAGAGGATGCAGCTATGCAAACAAGAGACTATTATCTTATATACATTTCTTAGCCAGAAGGGCAGAAATATCTTTAAAACCATGCAGATGTTTGACCAACAATATAAATATGCCAAAGGGAAAAACTTTATGGTATGGAAACACTGTAATGGCTGCAAAGAGATTAACCAATAATAACAATCATTACATTTGCATTCCTATGGTTACTCAGCAGCCAATGCAAACGTTGCATTTTAATACGATTGAACTTATAGAACAATACATACAAACACTGGATGTTCCAGTCCTTTAAATGATATACAGGGAAAATAACACTCCTGTCAGGAGTGTGACTCTCATCATATGTCTCATTCAAGACTCACACAAACACAGGCACACACACACACACACACACACACACACACATACATACATACATACACACCAGATGCCATCTTCTCCCCTACAACACACAGATATCTATGTATACTCACAAATGCTCAAACAGTCTTACACACACACACACACACACACACACACACACACACACACAGACACACACACACACACACACACACACACACACTCACACATTTTGAGAGCTGCATACAGTTACACAGTAGGGCGGTGTGTGTGTTGCTTGGTAACAGAAAGAAGCCCATTGCCCACAGCTACATCGATCGCTCTTCCTGCAGCATACGAGGGGAAGAAAGGAAATAAAATAAAAATAAATCCAAAGAGCTGATTAAAAAAAAGAGAGAGGATAATGATACAGCCCCTGAACAATTATCGCTGTGTTTTATTCAGTTCCTTGTAGTTGCTGTTCATATATTCTTCTTCAGCACTAAATATGAAAGAATGACTCTTTTTTTTCCCTCAGGCATGCAGTGGGGCACCTCAGTATCTCCGGTGAGTGAGTCTGTTATTAGTGGCTCACATGGGCTCGGGGGAGCACATTACATCCTTTACTCTTCACTGTCTGTGGTGTCTGTGAGCTTTTTGCAGTCGCTCACAGTACACATCCGTTACCACGGTTACAGTGTGTGTGTTGTTGGTTGGTTCCCATAGTTACAGTGAGTGTGTGTTGGTTACAGTGTGTCGGCTCCTCAGTCAGCTGTTCATCGGGGTTGAGGGGTAAAGGAGTGGTCTCTTGACTCCACAGTGCTTCTTCCAAGTTTTTCTTCATCAGTTTATGGGTGTGTTTACATTTCATGTTTACATACATGTCTGTTCTGTAGTAGGGCATAGGACTTTGTAAATAACAGTGAATGGACATGAGAGTCTGTAAAAGTTTATTGTTCTTGATGTACATGACGTGTGTATATAACGCTATTGGGTATTTTTTGGCGGCTTAAAGGAGTGTGTGTGTGTGTGTGTGTGTGTGTGTGTCTGTGTGTGTGTGTGTGTGGATGGATGGCCATCGTCACAGACTCAGGCGTGCATCTCATCGCCTCAGACGTGCGTCTCGATGAAGGAGTGTGTGTGCATCATCAGGGTGGGCGACAGAGGTGAAAGGTCGCCGGCCGTGGCGTCTGAGGCGAGCTCCAGGGGGCCCGCGCTGAACTCGCAGATGTCCACGAAGAGCTCGTGGTTGCGCTGCTTCCACTCCCGGAACTTCCGCGAAGTCAGGCAGGGGTCGTCCAGAATCAGACCGATGACGGCCAGATCGCCCTCTTTGGCCTGGATGGGGGAAGAGCAGGCAGTCTGTCTGTCATCCAAAACGTCACAGAGTCGTCTTTTCAAGAGACGAAGGTGGGGGGTGTTGGTAGTTGTGGGGGGGGATCAGTTTTCATCTTTTCTTCCATCCCTCCATTTCTCTTTCTGTCTTTTCTTTTCTTTTTTTCTCTTTTCTTTTTTTTTTCCTCTGCCCACCCCCACCCACCCTATTTTTTACCCCCTCTGTCCCTCTACCAGCCTAGATATAGCTCTCTCTGTCTCCCTCGCACCCACGCTCCCCCTCCCACTCCTCCTCTCTTACCTTCAGCGTGCTGCGCAGGGCCCGGATGCGGTGCAGCCGGTCGTTGGTGGCCGGGTCGTTGCAGCGCTTGACGAAGGAGCGGCGGAACTCCTGCTTGGTGGAGGGCCGCTGCTGGCCGAAGGCCGACAGGCTGGCCTGCTCCAGCGTGCGGTAGAGCTCCTGGAGGCCGTCCACCGGCACCTCTCCGCCCGTCGAGCCGCGCTCTCGCTCTCGCTCTCGCTCCCGATCTGCCGCCTCGGCCTCCCGCTCTGCTGCCTCGCACGCTGACCGCTCTCCTCCGCCGTTCCGCCGCCGGCTGTTGTGCCTGCGCCTCGAGCCCCCGCCGCCACTGCCGCCCTCGTCCAGCTCGTTGTCGTCGGCGTCGTCCTCTTCCTCGCGGTGCGTGTGGGCCCGGGGCCGGAGCGTGCCGTGGGTGTGGCGCGCCTGCAGGGCGGCCTGTTGCGCGTCGCGGTTGCGCGGCAAGCTGTGGCTGCGCTGCTGCCTGTGGCTGTTGTTGTGCGCTCGGCTGCCCCCGCCACCGCCGCCGCCACCGCTGCGTGAGCCCCGCTCCTCGCCGTCCGTCAGCGGGAAGGGTCCGTCTCGGTCCAGGGGCCCGCGGCGGCGCTGTGCAGGGAGCGTGGCCTGGTGGCGGTGGTGCTCGGGGGACAGGGACGGGAGAGGCCCGTGGGGTCCCGCCGGGCCGCCCCAGTCGCCCTCGCCCTCACCCGTCTGCAGGTAGTGCAGGCCGGCGCTGGTCAGCGGCGTCTCGATCAGGTCCTGCCAGGAGCGGCGCTCGCGGTGCGTGGAGCGGCAGCCGGAGGAGAGCGACTCCTCAGCCGAGGAGTGGGAGAAGGTGGAGCCGCTGGAGAAGTGGCGCTCAGGGAACGGGCTGGTGGGGTTCGCCTGACAAGCACAGACACAACACGTAAGGACAACACTGGACCAAAGACAAAGTGTCTCTACATGTAAAGTACACAGGACTTTGTAGTGTGTCTACAGGTGTAGAACTTTGTAGTGTCGCTACTTGTAAAATGTATAGGATTTCACAGACGCTGTTATCTATATGAGTTTCAACATTATATTGCCCAGGTGCACATCTGTATAGAGGTGTGTAGAGGTTAGAGGTAGGGACGGGAAAAGCGAGGCTTTGTGAAACACTGAAACATTTTGAAGCAGTTGTGCCGGAATTGCTTCGAGGCTTCGAAACAATTTCCGATACCCCAGAGCCTTAGATAGTAGATGTGATCCTAAACAAAGCTGTCAGATGCTTTGTAGCAGAGAAGAGTTGGCCAGCAGATGTTATCTAAAATGATACCTTTCAAATCAAACGGGAAGTGAACCACAGTTGAGATAATGTGCAAAACAGCTGCGCTAACCACTACACCTACATGACTATGACTGAGGCGCACTCTACACTGACAATTAAATGCACCGACTCATAACAGCTTGCTGTTGACCGGGGTGAAATGCACTCAAGATTCACTTAGCCATGGTCATATGACATGGGTATTTTAAACCATGCTTCGAAAGCTCGACTCTGATTCGAAACGTCAGTTTCAAACGTCACCCTCCCTCAGTCAGCAGAGTGCAGAAGTACTTGTAAACGCCTATGTTACATCCCGCATTGATTACTGCAATTCCATCTTCTCTGGCATTCCACAGAAATCACTCCACCACCTACAAATAATCCAGAACTCTGCAGCCAGGATAGTAACAGGCACAAAGTCCACAGGCCACATAACACCTGTACTGTTGCAGCTACACTGGTTACCAGTTACCCAGAGAGTCCATTTTAAGATCTTACTGTTGACATATAAGGCATATAATAACCGACCTCTTAGAGAGCTACACCCCTTCCCGCTCACTGCGATCCTCATTAGCTGGTCTGCTCAAGGTGCCCAAGATGAACCTCAGCACCATGGGAGAGAGAGCATTCTCCCACACAGCCCCAAAGCTATGGAACTCACTTCCAAACAACATCAGGCAGTGTGAATCCACTGCCCAGTTTAAAAAGGAACTGAAAACGTATCTCTTCAGACTAGCCTATGGACTGTGATATGGCTAAATGGACTATATATATTTTTCTCCTTTTTTGATATATATATATATATATTTTTTCCCTTCTATTTGTTTTATCTGTAAAGCGACCTTGGGTGTCCTGAAAGGCGTTCTTTAAATAAAATGTATTATTATTATTATTATTATTATTATCCCTAGTTAGAGGTGAGGTATATATCAATGGGATGGGGTATACTGTATATGTGTACGTGCGGTATGTGTGTGTGTGTGTATATGTGTCTGTGTGTGTGTGTGCCCGTGTACTGGTATAAGATACACCCACATGTATTCAGCACCAATCCAATAGAACTGTATCTGTGTCTGTCCACCTCTCTGTATGACTCTCTCAGACCCACATCTGCAGAGAATGACATGGTGTGACTTACACTGTGTCCTCTGTGGTAGCTCTCGTGTTTGAGCGTCATGGATCCCTCCATCTCTTCCTGGTCACTTTCACTCCAGTAGTCTGACAAAATTAAACACCATTAAATTAGAGTTACCTCGAGAAAAGGGTCAATTTATTGTGTACAGGACCATATAGACTGAACCACTTACCAAAAATCAATAGATCAATCAATCAATCTAACTACACTTGAAGTCAGTAGACTATAACTAGACTATAACTCCACAAAGAGCACTGTTGACACATCAAAAGTCAATTGACAACAGACTACATGTATATTTACGTGTAAGTATATAAGAACTCCAGCATATGTTATGAAAATATAGCCATCTAGCAGACTACAACTTTCATCTGAAGTTATACCACACATTTAAAGTGAAACACATCAAGAACCAATAGACTACAGATTAAACTACACATTGTAATTCAATAAACAGCAGGCATACATAGGTCCACAGGACATTAGACTTATTGGATGTATTAAGTGGGTAGACTAGACTACTATACAGTCTGTATGCAGTAGGTGATATCAGCGCTCTGGTAAGAGGCAGGATGTTCTGACCTTCATCTGGGCGGGGCACAGGATCATCTGGGGTGTATCCAATGGCAGCCAGTCCCAAACGATTCATCCATCTGCACAAGACATAACACAGAGACACTTGAGTTCCGTATCCAGATTAGGATGACAGGTATGAGGCAAACTGAGAGGAGATGAGTGGACAGGAGTGAAGAGAAGAAGAGAAGAGAGGAGAAAAGAGGAGAGGAGAAGTAAGGAGTGGAGAAGAGAGGAGAGGAGAGGAATGGAGAAGGGAGGAGTAGAGAGATTAGATGAGATGATAGGAATGGAAGAGGAGAAAGAAAAGAGAAAAAAATCCTTACCTATTCATTTCCTCTAAATGGTCCGTGGCAAAGAAGAAACTCTTGATTTTTGGATGGCAGGCCTTGAAAGCACTATGGTAGAGTGAGTGAGAGAGAGAGAGAGATATTTGGGGAGAGGTCTTTGGTCAAACTTCATCATGCAAACTTTCCACTGCATCACCCTCAGCTACAGCAGCACGAGACAGGCCACAGCTGCAGTGACCTAGTTTCCCTTTGGCCTGAAGGTCTGACACAAGCCCACTACTACAACGCTCTCTCCTCAGCAGCACACACAAGCCCATTACTACAACGCTCTCTCCTCAGCAGCACACACAAGCCCATTACTACAACGCTCTCTCCTCAGCAGCACACACAAGCCCACTACTACAACGCTCTCTCCTCAGCAGCACACACAAAGACACACAATCTGTACATCCACAGCAAGGAGCTGTTATCTCCTAGAGCCCCAAAACAACACTCAAATACAGATGCACATAAATCTAAAAGTGAAAAAAATTCCAAAAGAACAAAGGAAAACAAACTAAGTTTGCAGATCAGATAGGCTTTTTAATATTTGCTGTGGGTTCATATTTCACTGTAAGACGTGACATGGTTTGTTATTGTGAGGTAAGTCCAGGCACTTACTGTTTCCTCCTGCACTCGATTGCTCTGTCTATCCTGAACTCTGGCAAACTGATGAAACCTTCTGCCTTCTCATCCTATGAACACAAGTTTAACAAAACAAGACAGTGAGAGACGGAAAATAAGCCATCAGATCATATTTGTCAATGACTAATTACTCAATCTGTTGCACATTTTCAAGTTATTTCACCGTAATAATATTTGCATGTAAGAATTTTTAAATTATTATTATTAATGCATTTTAGCAGATGCTTAAATCCAAAGCCACTTACAGAGACCAATTAGAGGGAAAGTTACCCTAGAGTAACTCGGGGTCAAGTGCCTTACTCCAAGGCACAATGGTGGCAGTTGGGAATTGAAACCCTTGACTTTCTGGCTTTCGCCTGGAAGCCAAGTTTCTTAACACCTACACCACCGCCATATTTGAGTCAGTAGAGAAGACACCAGGATTCGGCACTTGCTTTGATCAAAGTTGTCAATTACGCTTTTAATATCGCATAAGGGTAGAGCATAGTGAAACATGGGTGGTCTTACATTTTGATTGGTGTACCAGTAGAGGTCGGAGTCCTTCAGGACAAACCAGTACTTCTTCCATTTTTGGGTGAAGTAGCCCGTGTCATCCTTCTTCTTCCACAGCCAGCCCTCACAGTCACCGTGGCCCAGGTCCTTACAAGCGATCCTCCTACGGCTCGCATTGCTCAGTGACCCTGATCACACCAAGGGGATTGACACTCTAATTTCACACAGAGTTATACATGCATTTCTTACACAGCACAAAGATATCCAAACAAATGAGGTGCTTTACAAACGAAAGGCCTTTTCAACACTTTAAAGCAACACAATGTATTTTTTTAATCTTAATATAAGGGCTTCAAACTCATTTTGATGGCACAACGACTTAAAACATGAAAACTGAGTCTCTGACATTGCCACTGCATGCCCAAAACGAAGTTGGATACATCCTTAGTGCTCAATGGCTACCCAGTATGTTGGGTACATCTTTAGAGCTAAATGGGTACCCAGTATGTTGGAAATGGACAAAAAGGGGAATTCCTACATTGTGCTACTTTAACCGTTGATGTATGAAACAGCACAGTGGGGCCATCTAGTCATTTTGATGCTTAATGGCCATGCACAAAACAAATCCATTCTTTTGATGAACAGTATACACTTACCTTTACTCTTCTTTTTGGTCTTGGTCCTTAAAGAAGCATAGTGCACTGACTGGAATTTAAAGAGAGAAAGAGTGGGTGGGGAAGAGATTGACATGAAGAGAGGTAAAGAGAACGAAAGAGATAGAGAGAGAGAGCAAGAAAGAGAGAAAGAGACAAACTGAAACTTGAACGTCTCTACTCTCTTTTGTGTTACATCAGCTTGTCTTTCTCAGTGAGAGTAGATAGCAGACGATGGGAGAACTACATCAAGCATAGAAACAGAAGTATATCTCATCACAGCAAGTCGATGCACATACCTTCCTCATTGATGTTCCTGCTTGTCTGTCAATAGCAGAACTTGCATACCTGTGAAATACAGGACAGTGTGTTGTGCGCTGGAAACAAACAATACAAATTGAAATGAAAAATGAAATTGACAGTAGTTACTCTCTTAGAAACGGTGTGCATTGTCTCTCTCTGTGTAAAACTGCCTGTCACTTTTAGCTTTCTTCATCTGTAACCTACATTTTGCCGGTTTCTGATGCTGTTATTCTGAGAAAGAAAATATAGCTTCTTGAAATGATTGCATTTTCACAGAATTAATAAAATACAAAGATCAATGACAACACAGGAAAGTACCAATAAAAAGGTCATGCTGCTACCCGGTATCACAGTAATCTCCAGAATAGGATGCATTTTAAAAACATATCTCCACATAAAGAAAAAACTTGGGAATTAGTCTTTCTCTTTCTCTCTGTAGTGTGTACAGCATGGTGCACCAGTTGAATTCGATGTACCAGTTGAAACAAGACACTGGATAAAATCAGTAAAATGGGTATCTATCGCAGATGTCTACTAACGATAACTCGTACTTCCCCTACAACACCTGTTAAATGGGACAGTCATAAAGGACCCCTGTAAAGGGAGCATGAAATCACTTTGTAAACCTTCCATGTCTATTTAATCTATTCCTTCATCACTACACTGACTCTGTTGATAAAGTTTCTACGCCCACAAGACATGCCATAAGTCTGCCAAACACTCAACAGATCAACTATGCTGACCTGCCTGTAACACCTCATAGCCACCTCAAGTGGTACAAACTAACCACCGAACCTACAGAGAGCCACAGTGGTCTTAAAGGGGTGTTGAGAGGGTGTGTGTGTGTGAGCAACCTACACGTTACTCATCTTGCACTGGATAATTTTCCTGAATCTCAATATTCTGATCACAAATGACTATTGTCGGCACCAGTCAGAGGCTACATTCATTATTTTGCTCTTGTATGATGTCATCACATCACCAAAAGTATTGGTTTTACCAAAAATATTTGGCAATATTTTGAAACTACAAAAATACACACATATAAAGTATTTTGATACAAAATACGAAGGCATTTTCTTCAACCCAATAAAATACAAATGACTAAATACTATTTTTTATTTGAATTATGTATTTTACATACATGTACCATGAATACTGCCCACTGATAACAGGACCGCCTCACATTTCTACTATCCGAAGAAATTAAATCGCGCTTCTCAATTTCTCTCCATCCCCTTCTCCTGCAACTCAGGTCTTACATGCTCTTCTCCTGCAACTCAGGTCTTACATGCTCTCCTCCTGCAACTCAGGTCTTACATGCTCTCCTCCTGCAACCCAGGTCTTACATGCTCTCCTCCTGGTTGATCAAGCATTGTTGAAACTCGAAGGTTTGCTTATGTATACATATAAATTTCACAAAATGTTCAAATTGTGTACAAAAATATACATGTACTGTATGTGTTCTAGAACGCTAGTGGTGGTCAAAACAAAGGTCAACTAAACAACTCTGACCTGAAAAGTGTACAAAAGGTACACACATCCAGGGCAAGTAGCCTCAGTTTAGGGTGCTGGACAAAAGCAAAAGTCACAGCAATAAACGTCTGCACACCAGACATAGCACCCAAGCAAATATTTAATGACATGATGTTTCAGGGCTAGCTCTTCCTCCACTTGACAGCTCTTACAAAGATAATTGTTAAGTAGCTAAATGTATACTATACAATTGCTATTGTACTAGATGAGAGTGTCCTGATTGGAATGCTCCCAGTGCATTGGAGCATATGATTGTTTTCACTAGTCCAGCACTAAGCAGTGGTCAAACACTGACCCTTTCCTATTTTTTCTCTGATATGTATCACTGTGAACTGAACCTTAGCAAAAACAGTGACAGAAACACCAACTGTGCATTAAACGTTTCTGAGTAAACTAGCTCAGACAAAAGACAATAAGATCCACTATGTCTATAAAGAAGATGCGTAAATCCATGCTTGAGATTTGGGGTAATTAAAATCCCTAATTTAAATATTGGGTGGTTGGGAACAGACACAACACAGCTTGCAAATGACAGGCTACTCCTTTTGTGCAGTTTGGTGCAATGTGAATACAAGTCAATAGAAACGTCCTTTTCTACTGATGCTCGTCCTTCCATACCCTGAAATCTATTGTCATTCTCACAGACAACTCATAATTCTTCACCATTTTGATCACATGCTTGATAATATGCTTCTATATTTAGCCTGTCTGGCATATAAATGAATGTAATGCCTTTGCATTTCTTTGTTTTCTTTTCTTTTCTCAGTATTTGGGTAGTAATTATATTGACCACTCTGTCTCTGTGTGCACAGGTATAACACAGGGAATCAGATGGGATGATGACAAGCTCATTCAGATAGTGACACATGAGAGAACTCAAAGGTTGTATCAGCGATTTCAGGCCCCAAAAAGGCCCAAACATAAATGATCACATTCCTCTAATCTTTCCTAACGATCCGCTATCTGCTTGCCCCATAAGGAGGCCATCAAAAGTAGGCAGCCTCTGTAGGCAGCCTAGGCTCCGAGATCTGTACACAAAAACAATTGCTACCAACAAGGGTTGGCAACCCCTCAAAGGCAAAATAAAGTGTTTCAACCAATAACCGATGAGATGCGCATTTAGGAGCGTTTTAATTGCACGGACATCAACAGAAGTGATGTATCCACGCTATCGCTGATACAACCTTTTAAGGGCTTAATAAGCACTACTCAGAACCAAGGAAATACTTCACACCTTTTTGAACCTCCATCATCCACCAGCCTATACACTGGCCACACAGACACACCCTAGCACAAACACGTGCACGAGGCATGCATTCTGTTGCCCTGGAGAACAACACAGACACAAAGGCTGAAGAAACATCACATCAAGAGACTGTGAGAGACAGGAAGCTTCACATGGCCCTTTGAGATACACAGGAAACCTGCAAGAAGCTCTCTGAACTCGGTCTCTTCTCGAGACACTCTTGAGCGTGTCCTCTTTGACCTTCTCCTGTGCTGTCAAATCACAATTGCCTGCAAGTCAACCATCCACTGGACTTGAAGACCTGCACTTCATTCAAACACCTTGACAGTGTCCTCTTAACCCACTTCATACACCCCCAACCCTCAACCACATCCCGCAACTGTGATCCTCCATTATCCACAGACACAGACACACACACACACACACACACACACACACACACACACACACACACACACACACACACACACACACACACACACACACACACACACACACACAGACACACACACACACACACACAGAGAACAGTGGGCATTATTAGCACATGAGCTGTACAGTAAGCTGTTCCTAACACCACCTACATATCGCTACACGTTTCACTCTGCCACTCAGAGTGTCACCTCACACACTCACACACTTATCTCATCAAACTGTGAGAAAAGGAAGCTCCATGACATGACAGCATACAGGATGTGTGTCTTACTGTCTACCGAGACCAAGAGTAGTGTTTCAGTATGTATACATTCAAAAGCGATGTGTGGTAAGAAGGGACCACATACCAAGCCAGACAGTAGCAAATGCTGTAATCTTATGTAGACATTGGGGAAGAGTATAGGTTATATGTAGGTACATACAGTAACTATTCTATACTGTACCAAGAAAGCAAAGTCAAATTGTTCTCTTGAATCACATATCACTGCTGTACTTTCATGTATTATAACGGAGAGAGACATTCAAAACTACCAGACCTTTTGATCTCAGTGGGTTTCAATGTTCAAACCTTCCTAACAATTATTTCCTGATGTCTTTTAAACTAAATGTGAATACTACTGAAAGCAGATTTGCATGACACATAGCACGACAGCATTTCTTTTGGTAGCACATTATATTACAGGCCCTTGTTACAGTGTATCTACACCATGAAGTACAGTGTAACAATCTGTGTAACAAAATGCAATTCCATATACATGTGGCAGCATACAGTGGAATATACAATGTACAATTTGTGTATTAAGTCCTGAAGTTCCTCACAGTCAGATTATCAGTAAGGAAATGACAAAATCAACATTTATGATTTTTTTGTCACAGCAAGAGTGGCACAGTGTCTAGCGGCTTTAGCCCTGTCCCATCTTCTCATCTACAAACCACCATCACCTGCCCTGCTTTAAACGTGCTCCCTGTGTGGAGGACCTCTGACTCCAACACTAAATACACCTGTGCGCACCTGTGTAGAAGCGACGTTTGGTCACTCACCTGTCCGTATCGGCGCGGAGTGTGTCGCCAGCACGCTGCAGAGGAGAGAATACAGAGAAGAGTTCACAAGAGAGCACACACATGCATGCACACACACACACACACACACAAACACAGGGGTTGGGTGGTTTCC